>NC_025701.1:403817-461318 GCF_000633955.1 Camelina sativa | reverse complement strand
ACCGGTTCTAAAGCGATAAGTTCAATCCATCGACCAATCCCCTGCTTATTATGCTAGGGGCCGAACATAGCTTCGAGGTCGGGTCCAAAGTCCAAACATTACATTACATATAAATAACTTATAATGACATGTGAATGTGACAAAGAAGAAGAAAGTTAATTCCGTAAGGCCAAAAGAAGACTCGAAGAGGCAAAGAATGAAAATATTATGTAAGTGAGACAATAATATACCGGGGAAAAAAAATTGAAATATAAGGGTCGTGTGAAATGGAAAGTCACTTGACCTGATCAGTGACTCTTTTTTCATCTTTGCTTTTGCTGATGTTGCCGTGAACCGCTCTCACCACTTTCACTACCCGCCGCAGCAACCACAGCTGTCTCTTGTCTCTCGCGGGTTCCATGGTCCCTTGTCGTTCGTCGTTCCTGCGAATATATCATCCCAGCTTCAGTCAGACATCTTTCAAACTTGTAAAGAACTGTAAAAAATGTAAAGGCAAAAAATGACTTGTATATATACATCTCGAAAGAGTAGATCTTCAGCTTCAAGCATGTGTATGATATGACCCATTTTAGGTCTCTTGTTGGCATCAGGATCTACGCAACGCAAAGCTACGAGCAACACTCGTTTAAGAGCCTTTGAGGATGGCGGTTCGGGTATTTTCGGATCAACTACTTCTTCTGATCTTCGGTTCCCTACCATTGACTTCAGCCAATCCACTAGATTCGTCTAAAACCACAAAAACACATAATAAACAAATTAACAAAAACATAGATGGAGGAATCGATCAAGCAGGGTTTAATGTTCCGGTGCAGCTATGAACAGCTAAATACCTCTCCTTGAGGCCGACTATAATCAACTGGGTTTCTTCCTGTGATTAACTCCATGATTAATATTCCGAAACTGTAGATATCACTCTTCTCGTTTAACATTCCGGTGCAAGCATATTCTGGTGCTACATAACTAAACAAATAAACCCCACCAAGTTAAAGTTATTTCCAAAGATTCCAACAGATTGTATTGGCAGGAGAGAGTGAATGAGTTTAAGAGTTATACCCGAAAGTTCCCATCACACGGGTAGTAACATAACTGCTCTCGGAACCCAAGAGCTTAGCAAGTCCAAAATCTGAAACCTTAGCATTCCATTGGCGATCAAGCAAGATATTGCTTGATTTAATATCCCTATGAACAACCTTTGGTTCAAGACCCTCGTGTAGATACGCCAATCTGCAGATATAACAAAGGTTTACATACAACTATATGTAGCTTACAAACATAGAGGACACAACTCAAAAGCTATTCAAGGATTACCCTTTTGCCATCCCGAGTATAATATTCATACGGATATCCCAAGTTAGAGGGCTGACATCGCCAACATCACCGTGAATCCATTGCTCCAAGTTACCATTATCGACAAAGTCATACACAAGCATCCTGTATAGCAAAGAATCCTATATTAGATTACAACATTGCTTTTTGTAATACTGGAAAGCTGCAAAACACCAACAGCGGTAGTTTACCTGTATGCACCTTCGACGCAATACCCTAAAAGCCTAACGAGATTCTTGTGCCGTACACGCCCAATTACTTCCACTTCTACTTTGAATTCCTTCTCTGCTTGACCCCTAGCAATTTAAAAGACAACACCAACAACAAATCTTACAGATCATAGAGATCAAAATCCACAAGCATAGTCTATTATTAGTAAAGACGTTACACACATGTGACCCTGACATAATCTACACATTACATCAAAATTCAATAATAACAACTCTTGATCAGGACCACAACATTGCAGTTAAATAAGAGAAGGACTCTGATCGCGATCACTCTTAAACCCTCATACCTACCTCTGCTCTCTACATAAAAAATCCAGAGGCATCTTACTTCAATGGATCTAAGCACATTACAGGATAAAGTATAGAATCAGACACAAACTACATTACAGAGGCAAACTACAAATAAAATTCCCCAATCTAGAAACGAGTAAAGGATCACACTTTAGGATGAAACCCTAAAACCCTTATCTAAAAATACGTAAAGGATGGATCTTTAGAATCAAAATGGAAGGAGTACCTATTGTTAAGCAAGTTCTTGACGGCGACTTTGGTACCATCAGTTAAAACGCCACGGTAGACAATCCCATAACCACCTTCACCGATAACATTCTCTTCACAAAGCCCATTCGTAGCTGCTTCAAGCTCTCTGAGAGTATACCATCTTCCCCATCCAAGATGCGAAACCTCCGGCCCACAATTCCCACTGCCTGAATACGACGCCGTTTCGCTAGCACTCGCCGTTCCTCTACTCTCACCACTCGACACTCGATCTGAAAACACCACTCGATGCTCGATCTTCCCTATATCGACCTGGATCTCCGCCGGAACAGGCTGCGTGTTCGCCGGTACAATCTCCTTGATCTCCTTGGAAATCGGCGGCGTGGCGACTGCGGCGGAAGCGAAATCGGGCCGCGGCTTTCGATTCTTCCGGCGAGAAGTTAGACAGAGGGAGAGAAGGAAGAGAGCAATGACGATAAGAGATCCGAGTAAGATTCCGATGACAACCCAAAGCCGGAGACCAAAGATCGATGTCGGTTTCGAAAGCTCAGTGTTGAGGAAAGCAGCATCGTACATCGACATCGTAGTACTACTTTCACTTTTTAAGTTTGTAGATTCTTCCGGTTACTTCGCATTACTCGCCGGAGATAACTCAAAAACTTTCCGGCCAAAACATGTGCTTCACCGCATCGAGTGTTGAATCGAGGAAGAACAAACAAATCAAAGATTCGTATTATTACACAACAAATAGATGATAAATTAAAATAGTGATCTGTATTGAATGAGCTGTCTTTTTGAGTTTCCTGTCTCAGTGGGTTATATGGGGTGACGGTGAGAGAAGGTTACTTTAAATGTCGATTTTACCCTTTTTGGAAAGTGGAACTTAACAAGCCTTTTTAAAAAAGTTTCGAGGAGTTTTTGGGTAAATAACACGATCTCGATAGCCGTTGGGACTTGGGGGTGGTCTGATTATTATGATAAGGGTACGGTTCACTGCAATATACCAATCTTAAATTTATGGATTACATACACATTTTGGTTAGCTTTTTAGTTGTTTTTTTTCTTTCTATTACTAAAATTAAACCTTAACGGTTGATTATTGTATTACGTTGCAAAATTCTTAGTACTAATTGATTGTGTTTTGATTATTATGGATATAATAAACATATTCAATGAAACTATTATTGAGTTTACTTTATGAGAAACTATAATCACCTTTGTGTTATGGGAACATGAGTGCACTATGTTTGCTTGTGGTACACACACATTATTGGTTCATAAAATATATTTGTATTTAGATATGTTAAGGAAGATTTTTATTTATTTTCTTTATTGATAGTTCGACATAGTCATCGCCGTTGTAAACATAATTCCACACAAAACTGCTACAAATATATATATGCAGTATCTAACTTATTTTATGTAAGTCAATACAAGATGATCAAGTGACTCCATCATCATTCATTTTCAAAACAAAAAAAAATATTTTGATATTATGCGAAGATTTTTATTAATTTAATTATAATTTATTTTGTCCTGATCAAATATCAGACCGCGAGCTGACCCGCATATCCGCGAACATTAAGCGGTTGAATTAGGATTGGAAACGCAAACTAATGTGTTGTTGGGCTTATTCAAAACTTATGACCCCAAGTAGATTTTTAGGCTTATTGCTTTTGCATTTGGGATTCATTACAGTTTTTTTTTTCTTTAAAGTTTGGTTACTTGTTGGGCTTAGGAATAAATATTTGCTTTGAATATTCAAATATATTTTGAACATGGAAAATGAATAAAAAATCAATAAATTCAAGTAATTGTTATATCCGCTACTGTTAATTCACCTTTTTTTCTTTTCTTCAAAACACTTCTTAAAAAGAATTTAATTAATCAAATCAATAAAGATTATAAAAAGAAATATAGTAATTTTAGATTTTTAGTTTAGAATTATTCATCTCATCCCAAACATGGTATAGCGTTGTTTGGAAGAGCAGACGGGTGAGCGCCACTTGCTGGGGATGACTTTGCTCTGATCGCACGTACAATGTCATTCCAGTTCGGTGTTGTGTTCTAACAACTATTTTACAAGGGTTCTTTTTAATATTCCATTAAAATTTTGAAAAGTCGGCCATCCACTGATCAAATGTAAGATTGACAAAAAAAAAAAAAAAACGGCAAAGAAAATTAATATATTTAACAATTACTTTACTATGATATTTTTAACATTTCATTTTATATTTTAAAAATCAATGATCCAATGTTTAATAAATTATTGAAAAAGCGACAAAAAAAAGACGGCGATGATAATTAATATGTCTATTAACTATTTTATTAGGATCCTTTTTAACATTCTATCGGCGATTCAGTGATCAATGTATGTTTGACGGAAAAAGAAACGGCAAAGACAATTAATATGTCTAACAACAACTTTATTATGATTTTTTTAACATTTCATTTTATATTTTAAAAGTCAGCGATCCAATGATCAATAAATTATTGAAAAACGACAAAAAGGCGGTAATGATAATTAATATGTCTAACAACTATTTTACTAGGATTTTTTTTAATATTCTATCGGCGATCCAGTGATCAATGTATGGTTGACGGAAAAAAAAACGGCAAAAATTAATATATTTAACAATTACTTTACTATGATTTTTTTAACATTTCATTTTATATTTTAAAAGTCAATGATCCAATGCTCAATAAATTATTGAAAAAGCGACAAAAAAAGGCGGCGATGATAATTAATATGTCTATTAACTATTTTACTAAGATTCTTTTTAACATTCTGTCGGCGATCCAGTGATCAATGTATGTTTGACGGAAAAAGAAACGGCAAAGACAATTAATATGTCTAACAACAACTTTACTATGATTTTTTTAACATTCCATTTTATATTTTAAAAGTCAGCGATCCAATGATCAATAAATTATTGAAAAACGACAAAAAGGCAGCAATGATAATTAATATGTCTAACAACTATTTTACTAGGATTCTTTTTAACATTCTGTCGGTGATCTAGTGATCAATGTATGGTTGACGGAAAAAACGGCAAAGACAATTAATATGTCTAACAACAACTTTACTATGATTTTTTAACATTCCATTCTATATTTTAAAAGTCAGTAATCCAATGATCAATAAATTATTGAAAAAACGACAAAAAGCTGCAATGATAATTAATATGTCTAACAACTATTTTACTAGGATTCTTTTGAACATTCTGTCGGCGATCCAATGATCAATATATGGTTGACAAAAAAAAAAGTCAGCATTCAATATTCAAAACACATTTTGTTTAGATTTTTCATCTTAAAAGAGAAAAACTTGAAAAGTCGACAGTCATGATAAAACTATGAAATAACTATAAAAGTCAGTGATCCAATGATCAATAAATTATTGAAAAAACGACAAAAAGGCTACGATGATAATTAATATGGCTAACAACTATTTTACTAGGATTCTTTTGAACATTCTGTCGGCGATCCAATGATCAATATATGGTTGACAAAAAAAAGTCAGCGTTCAATATTCAAAACACATTTTGTTTAGATTTTTCATCTTAAAAGAGAAAAAATTGAAAAGTCGACAGTCACGATAAAACTATGAAATAACCACTACTTCAAAAATGTTAACATAATATTTATACTTCAAAAATAGATATAATATTTCAATTATGCATCATATAAACTTAATAGAAATTTTAAATACTTTGATAAAAAAATCAATAAACCTCAAACTTTTCTTATTTTGATATATAGATAATGTCAAAAAGGTATTTAAGTGGAAAATTATCACTAAAAAAGGTATCAATATTTTTGTCCATATCCCTTCACCAGTCATTACTACCTATATTTGGCAGATATTAATAAAAACATTAATACATTATCACCAAATTTATATTAAAAAAATTACAGGCTGTGAGTTAGCAAAGTAATTAACTGATAAATAAAACTAAAATAATATTTTATATACAATACCTTTTATTGACATAATGGTTAAACCATCATAAACTCCTAAAATGGCTATTCCTAATAATATCTTTGGGAAATGAAAAGAGGAATAAAATATATTACTTTTAAAACCCAAAATGCAATTTGCAAAATATAAGGCTATATATACAGTCTTTGTCTCTGATACTATCAATTCACATTTTCTTTTGTTCAGAAACATTAAAAAAAAAAAAAAAAAATGGTGAGAAAGAATCTTGGCCGTAGAAAAGTAGAGATGGTGAAAATGAAAAATGCAGCAAACCTTCAAGTAACCTTTTCAAAGAGAAGATCTGGTCTTTTCAAGAAAGCCAGTGAACTCTGTACCTTGTGTGATGCTCAAGTTGCCATCATCGTGTTTTCACCATCTGGAAAAGTGTTCTCTTTTGGTCATCCGGATGTCAACCTCTTGGTTGACTACTCTTCCGGACGTGTCAGCAACACAAACCTTGATGACCCCAACAGAAAGCTCTATATCCAAAACCTCAATGATCGCTTAACTGAGGTAAACTTATTTTCAATTTCATGTGGCAACAAATCTAATGTTTAATTTTTCTTTCTCTTTTTTTTCTTTTCTTCACTTTTAATTATAAATAAATATATATAATCTTGTTTTTAATATGGAAACAGACATGATAAAATAAATTAATTAGCGGGATGTACGTCCACACAATTCTTTCTTGATTTTTAAACATCTCGTTACAATTTTATCGCAGGCGAGGGATGGAAAAGAAAACGAACAAAGGAAAAGGGCTATGCTGCTCGAAAACGAAAGAGAAAGCAGCAACAACCCTGACAACTGGTGGAGAAACTCTCCAGCAGAACTCAACTTAAGTCAGTTAGCTCATATGAAAGATGCTCTTGAAGGTTTGATCAAGGAAGTTGGTGAAACCGCAGCTCCTCCTCTATTTCATCAAACAACCCCGACCTTTTACGTCGAAACCTCTATCAATGCTGCCCCAGCAACTGTTAATGGTGGGAATGTCTTCACAAACCAGGGGCTATTTGATCATCCTATTCTTGCGTTCCCGTTTGGATTTGATGTTATGAATCGCATACCAGCTGGGTACAACCATAGCCAGATCCAGAACCAGGAGTTTAAGCAAGCTCATCCTCATCATGGACCTCGTTACTATTAATTTTATTTTTATTTTCTCTCTCGTTGTGTGACTTTTTAAGTCTCCAATAGAGTGTGTCGCGTCATTTTCATTTAATTTCTAAGCTTATTTTTTTTTCATTTGTCGTTGTTGGACCGACCTCCCGATGTTGCATGACTTCATGTAAAGTCTTCGGTCGATGGTGGTTTGACTTTGTTATCCCCTGTCGTTTTGTGGTTTCGATATTTTAATGGAATAAGAGTGAGCTATATTAAAAAAAATATTATTTTTTCTCTTCTACAACTTTATATGAAGTTTTTTTTTTTATTTTACCTAATTTCGAAAAGTAATGAGTTATGTGGAATATCAAAAAGTTTTTCCTTGTCTGTGGGAAATACGTATACTATGTTGTAGTAACGAAGTATATGTTTTAGCACATAAACATACATGTTCAGGCACGTAACCTATTCGATCAGCTATCCCCTTAAATAAATAACCACCAAGCTTCAGCTGATCTTCTGTCCGTAGTTTTCAGGTAGGGATGAAACCAGTAATGCCGTAGTCCATTCCGTATAAAAAACATATAACAATTGAATATTACAAAAACAAACGCTAGTGTCTGCCTTTCTACACGGACTTTTATGATCTGTCCTACTATGATGTGACTTGTATGTACAACCGCCTCACTCTTTTGGTCTAGTCACATAGTCACATGTAATGTGCGCTCGACACGAGACTCCAAAACTTGGACACTGAGGCTAATACCACTGGAGAGAGAGAGAGTAATGGTTTCTTCTCTTTCTTCTCATTCTACTTAAATCTCTATCTGGCGTTGTATGATGATATCAACTTCCGCTGCATAAAACAGAGCAATCATAGCGTAAGCCCATACGAAAATTTGTTACTTCTCAATCTCAGTTCTCAAGAGTCAAAAATGAAAATGTTAAGAAGCAATGATCAACACTTACTTGTTCTTCAAACTCGGGACTCCTCAGGTTTACAGACAAATTTCTCATCAGAAAGAGGACCTAATGAACAAAAACGGTCTTTAACGAAACTTTTCGATTCCAGACAAGTTCCCAAGCAGAAAGTTTGTGATTAACATACCGTTTCTAGGTTTATTGGATCCATTTGCTTTAATCTATGGACATGACCTGTTGTTTTAGGATCAAATACACTTCCTATGAAGCTGTACACTTCAGCGAAGTTCGGCATCACTGTGTTGACAAACAACAACACCAAACAAACAAACAAACTCATAGTCAGTATACATCGAAAAGACCGAATCTTGTGTTAGATATGTACAAAGTAAGAAACGTTTACCTCTATGTGGCTTCCCACAACTTTCTTGGTCATTTTTCTCTGTAAGTGTTCGAGTCCTCTGCTTATCTCTACTTGTACTAGTACTGCAACAGTTCTCTGGGACTCCCAATTCCTCTACACAATCCCAAATTCATTACCCCACATTATTAACAACTTAACAAACAAACATAACTTCAGATTACTACACCAATCCACAGCAAAAAAAGATAAGCAACATATAGTACCTTTAATCACTGGATTTGGCGTGCAACGCAGTAATCCATGCTTAGGAGTGCTACTTATCACTGGTCGTGAATTGGCGCTGTATAAGTAGTCATGCTGAAGCAATGCGTTGGAAGATGTAAGAGCAACTGCAGCAAAAACAAAAGCATGAGAGAGGTTGAGATAAAAGAAGACAACAACAAAAGGTAAACTAGAAAGATGGAAAGTTTACCAGATTTAGGAGCCTTCTGTGGATAAGGATGATTGGCTTTCCTCTTTGGTCGAGGAGGTGGGAGATGTTCGTTAGTCCCATTCTTCTGAACTTTGAGAAAGTATTTTTGTGCGTGGCTTCGTATCTACCAAACCAATAATATTTCATCAAACATCATAATCCAACTAACGCAGAACAGAGAGTTCAAGAAACTACTGTTTCATCAATGTAGTTACAGTACAGACAACTCAAATGATGTAAATCGAATCTTGAATTACCTGGATCACCGTTTTCGATCCAACAAAGGCCTCGATCTTCTTCCAATCCCGGTCAAATCTGTAATCAAAATTGACATGAATGATTATATGAATCACAAGAAGAACGAATCTCCAACATTTCATATGAATTTTAATCAGATAAAAAAAAAAAGAAGGCAGAGAGGGAGGTAGAATCTGTTAAAGCATACAAATGGAGAGCTTCAATGAACTTGTCGTGTTCTTGCTCCGTCCAGTTCTCCCTAGACTTGGTGATTGTGTACGGCTTTCTAATCTTCTTCGTCTGATCCTCAGAAAACGACATCGTATTTTTCCTTGCGGTGACTGGTATCGTCGTTGCCGTGTGGGTAAGAGTATTGAAACCAGCTAAATTCATATTCGTGGGGGAAAACAATGAGCTTCAGTAGGGTTTTACTACCGACTACCGTCACCATAACTGTTTGAAACAGAGGAGCTGGTGCTATTATATGCCGGCTTGGAGAAGCAGACAAGGGTATAAGCGTAATTTAAATGATTAATTGATTTAAGCCTAACACGTGTAAGGAGCCGGTTGCTCTGGTTCAGAGCGTGGGACTAACAACTAGAGGCCATGTGGACTTTGACGCCACGCATAAATTTTTAATCCACGGCAGATGACGAGCCACGTGGATAACGATCGTAACCAGGCAATAATAATACGTTTGACATACAGTCACAGAGCTGGTTTGATGCCGTAAAGATGGTTTCGGGAACACAGACGACGCAGCAAACACACAATCTATTTCAAAATTACTAACCAAACCACACAAGTCTCTCTTAGTTCATCACGACCAGACCCAAAAACAAACAACAAAAGTCTCTCTCTTAGACAAGCTCATCAGATGTTTCAACAAACTGAGAGAATAAACAATGATTACAGAGATAAGTTGGTTGATACCAACTAGATAACACACGACACCGTTGGAAGAAACACACAAAAATGGGTGCTTTTTTTGGTCTGTGAACCCTAAGAATGTAAAAAAGTAACTAAAAGAAAGAAAAGAGAGAAACTCACAACTTGAGAGACCCTATTTCTTTTTCTAATCAATCCAACGTGTGATACCATCATCTCCTACCATTGCCAATATCTCCACACGCACGTCCAACACCGCCTGCAACATTTGTTTTTAACATTTACACAGATCAGTACTGTTTACAAAGTTTTGGGGTTTTTCCTTTTAGGGCCATTTTGTACTATGACAGAGACTTACTGAGGGATTCCTGCAGTTAACAAGCCGGCATTCGTCCAGAGAACCTTCTAGACTCCAACTCTCCCACACGTCAAAACTATGGCTAGCAAACACAAACTCCATCCTTCGATTGATCTGCACACACACAACCACTTTTAGTTTCCACAAGAGCACTTTCGACTGATAAATTGGAAGTAACACTCTGTAATGTAAGAGGTACCTGCAGTAACTTCCCACCAGCAGCAAATGATCTCAGACCAACAGTGTCCTGAGAACAGGTTCATGCACCAAAACCAATTAGCCATTCATAAGAATATTTTAGATTTTTTATAAATGGGCTTTGCTCACGAAGCAACAAGAGGCACATTCTCTTCATCCACTCTCCACAGATATCATATTAGCCAACCACTATTAACAAGGCATGGCAAGTAAGATTAACGAAAAGAGAGAGAGGGAGAAAGGTTTACCTTGTTTCTGTATGCGATAATGAATTGTGCAGCTGGATCCCGTTTGGATACATTGGACAAAGTATCGAGGAACCAACCACCGTTTTTCGTTCTTTGCCTGGAAACATGGAGGCCCGAGAGATCTTTCGCATACAAGGCTACTACATATCCATCTTTCAGAAGCTCACTCGATTTTCCAATGAACTTCTTATTTGACATTACAAGCTGATTTGGGGAAGACTCTTGCATTACCTCAAGAGGTGTTTTCCTATTTCTGGAATCTTCAGGAGAAGCACATCTAGAACTGGAACTTAATACTTCTTCCGTGTCACTCATAGCAATATCGTCTCTTCGCGAAGTACTTTCTTCATGTAACCCTGAGGAACCCTCCGCTTTTTGCATGTATTTTTGCTGTGAATGACTCTTTTTGGCTTTCTTACCGGATCTGCTACGTCTTACTTCAGATTTTACTGCAGTATTTTGAGAAACGTGTTGCTGACCAGGGCTCAGAGATTCCTTTAATTCACTAGCCTCTCTACGAACGACCTCAGCGCTGGTGAGAGTACTTTCTCCCTGTTGCCTACTGGTCGAATCCACTATTGCTAATTTCTCATGTTTGATGGGTGATTGTTCTTCTTCTTCACTTGCTTCACTTTCCTCAACTTCCTCATCAGAAACAGTGTTACTTGGTATTACACCGTCTAAGAAAAAAGAATGCAAGATAGAGATGGCCTTCTCTCTTATTTCCATCCATACTTCCTCACTGTAGTCTGCACTACGAGGTAGTATTAACACATTTGGCATTTCCTTCACCTGCAATTAAAACAAGATATAATAATTCAGGATAAACAACATAAAGAGAGAAGATGATGTAACAAGAGAATAGGCAGTAGGGCACAAATGTGAAGTTGAGTCAACGAAAAAGAAATGCATACCCATGCTTCCATCCATTGTGGACCTTCAGCACCGTCAAGGGCGCAGCCAGCTATAGTGCCATCAATTAGAAGTTGTTTCACAGCACAATCATCCAACAGCTGGCAGCTTCCAGTATTTACAAGAAAAGCCCCTAACATATAAAATCAACCGGAACTAAAGGGAATGAGAGAAAGCAGAAAGTCCACCATCTTCAATATACATAACATGGAGAATCAAACATCATTTTGACTACCAGACAAGAAAACTCATACCAGGTTTTATATGCTGCAAACACTCTGCATTGAGGATCTGAACCGTGTCATTTGTTAATGCACAGTGAAGCGAAATGACATCACTTGCTGCTAGTAGATCATTTAACGTATCCATTCTTCGCGCAGCACGTGGGAATCTCGAGGGCCTGATTCGTTCTTCATCTCCCTGGACATATATGCAAACACAAACTATTGACAACAATCCAAGCGAGAGGAACTTGAATGAATAGCATATTCGTATGCAGTTTCGTAAGAGCTAAACACCTCTAAACCTTTCCTAATAAAGAAACAAAGACC
The DNA here is from genome assembly GCF_000633955.1 of Camelina sativa. Taxonomy (NCBI): domain Eukaryota; kingdom Viridiplantae; phylum Streptophyta; class Magnoliopsida; order Brassicales; family Brassicaceae; genus Camelina; species Camelina sativa. The sequence continues at coordinate 449,029 of NC_025701.1, read as the reverse complement.
ATCATCCTAATAACAACACTCTATTGGCATCCCCATACCTCTGGGACATCAAAGTAGAGCACACTCATCTTGAAAGCCAAGCTTCTGCTAGCCAAATATCGAGCGGATACAGATCTGCCAACTATACCCAAAACCATACCACGACACCGTCTCATTCCTCGGCAAAGCGGCTGAAGCGATCCGAGCCATCCAGATGCAGAAAGCGCGTGGCGAGAGAGTAAATGCGTCCGTCGAAGGAGTCCAAGGATAAGCGCCATGACTGTATCCGCGATTTCCTCGGCTCGGGAAGTATCTACATGGACAAGTCGGAGACCTAGGTCGGCGGCGAGTGTGGAATCGACAGCGCGATCAGCAGAGCCAAGGCAAAGAATGAGCTGGTGAGGACGGAGTCGGCGTTGAGCTGCACGTGGAAGGTATGCGAGGGAATGGAGGAGAACTGCGGTGGCGGACTCGATCTTACCATCGGCGATGCGACTGAGAGGGACGTATTCGACACCAGCAACGCCGGCGAGGGAGTCCTGCTCAAGCGCACAATCCTCTATACAGTTGAGTGTGACGACGTGAGGCGACGCCGGTGACGGCTGGTCGCGATGTGGCATTGTCGCAGACGAACGGATCTTGCTCATCTCCTTCTTCTTCTTCTCCCTACTCTCGAGGAGTGGTATTTTGATTTTGGGAACATTATTGATTTAGGGTTCAATGTTGTTAACTCTGATAAAACTAAGGGGCTAAATTGCATTTATCATAAGTTAAGGGCTTAAAGTGCAATTTTAAACAAATTGAAAGGCATATTTTATTTGGTCCGAATTTCCGATGCTGATGCTCGCCCTAAATACAACACCGTTAGAATTGAAGAAAAACGACTCCGTTTCCGTAAATACGCCATGTGTACATTTTTTATTTTTTATTTAATTATGATGCCGTTTACTGGCAAAACGCAAACCCAAATTACAGGTGAAACATGTACACTCCCTATGCCACACCAAAGGACAAACTCCAGAGTTAACAACAACAAGAACACGAAATCTCTTTCTACACAAGAGCAACGACATAGACACAGACTTGAGAAAGAAAAAAGAAAAAAACACATGACTAAGGGAAGATGGGAACTCTCTCTTGTGCTACTAAAAGTATATGAACAGAGCCGATTATATATACACAAAAGAGAGGAAACAAACCGCTGAAAACCAAAAGCTCTATACATCTATCTACCAAAATTCTATCTTTACTATGTCATGATTCTTCTTAGGATCTCCACACATGTCTAAGTGGGGTGTTTTTAGTTGATGGTGGTAGGTGATGATGATCAGAGAAACCTCCTACGAAGATTACTCGTTGTTGCTTGATACGAACGCATGAGTAATCCAACTCCAATGCCTACACCAAGGCACATCCCAAGGCCTATCCCAACTCCAACTCTGACACCTGCATTAAACCATGAGAGTTGACCATCCTCGTCAACATACATCCCTTCTGGGTAGTATCTCTGTGCCATTTTCATTTCAGACTCATCGTAATCATCAGCTTCTGATTCCATCATCTGCATAAACCAAACCACAAACAAGAATAAGAACCAAAAAAGTGGGAGCTTTTCACGCCAATATATGCAAACAGAGATGAAAATCCATGCTAACAACTCTCGAGATATCAAAGAATTGTCTCTTGACATTTTACTATATTTTCAGCTGCTGATCAGACAACATTCCAAAAGTTTCAAATTCAGCTGTAGATTACACAAGAAAACACTCAAGAAGAAGCTGAAATAAGACTTTGACATCAACAATCTAAATTTTCAGAATCAGCTGTAGATACATAGAAAACACTCGATTAAAAGCTCTGCTACAACATGCATAACTCACAAAAACAGGACCAAAGAAGTAACCTTTTCAAATCCTAAATCCCAAGTTAAGAATAGTCAGTTGAGGTCTTGGTGTACAATCAAGAATCAGAGAGTTCTAAATCCGAATCATAGACAATCATCAAAGAGAGAATTGAGAAATCCGAATCATACCTGTACTTTTCTTTGCCGGGCCAAATCAGTACCAATGGCAGCAATGTCTTGCTCTTTGCCAACTTCCTCATCCTCAGGGATAGCCTCGAGGGTGACGTGTCTAGCCACCTTCCTCCTGGGACTAGCCTGAATCGTCTTGGTCAAAATAACCGGAACACCGCCACAGCAACCAGCTATATAAACCTCCACCGACGGAGACGAAGCACCACGCTTTGGCTGAAAAAACGCAGAGGAAGAAGAAAGACCCGAGCCGTGTCCGTTGCCCATAGCTATGTAACAATCCATACCCCATCCAGTCTTGGGATCACTCACAGTTCCGTTGTTCCACACGCCTTCGATTCTATCAAGGTTCCCACACAAGACCATATCGTCGTTATCGTAAACCTCGACATCAACGCATCCGGTAACGCGCACGGTCTCAGTGCTAACGTAAGTCACCTCAGAGGTTTCACGGTCGACTCTATCACGGCGGAGTTTAAGAGACGCCGTCTCGGAAGAAGGAACCCTAACGCCGTTAACCTCAAGGGAGGCGCCGGTTTCACGGGGAGGGTGACGGAGGGTGAGGAAGTCAGGGACGTTCTGAACAACACAGGGAGCGATGCGGACGTAGAACAAACGAACCTCAAGCCAAGAAGATTGCGATAACGCAATCGACGATGCCGAAGACGGCGGCGGCGATACGGAGGAGGTATTCATGTGGTACGATTTGGTGGTGGTAGTGGTGACAAAAGGATCCTGATGAAGATGATCTTTCGAAATCATCTATAGAAACAGATTTGATTCAAGAAAAAAAAAACAAATTCGCAATCTGAATTTATGAAAAATTTGGAAGGATTGAGGAGAAGAAACAAAGAGATGATGATGAATGAATCGGAACAGCAGCAACTCTTTATTTTATTTTTTTTGTTTGTTTGTTTTGTTGGTTTAGGTTTTTTGGGGGTTTCAGATATTTTCGAAGGTAAAAATAAAAAAAGTCAATACCTTAAAAATAAGTTTGACGCTGAGGAAATTACGGAGGGGTCAAAGGTAAAGAAACCGACAAGATACATACCCTCGTGTGACTCGCACGTGTGACTTTTTTTTGTTTCCTTTTAAGACTGGGCCACAATATATCCTCTCGGTCTCTTAAATGGGCTTAGATCAATTTTTGGTTTGGGCTCAATATAAATTATTTTATACCAACTTCAAAAAATCTGCAAACTACACAAGTTTTGAAGTTTATGTTTGAAAACTTTATTATGTGGTGGAAGTCTGAGTTTTTTTATTCATGTGTATCATAAGATAAGACCATGTTTACAGATACACACCTCGTTTACTAAGATCAGCCCAACAGGCCCTGTAATGATTTAATATTTACCTGTATGATCAATGAAAATTGCATGGACTATAATATCACCATATCTGTTTTCCCACCCAAAAGAAGAAGAAGAAGAAGAAGAAGAAGAGATGGATGCACTCATGCATTGAGTGTATAAAAGTGAAGGTGAAGTGATGATATACTTACTACTACAATGAATGATGATGATACTGTCTCACCAAACATACTAACCACAAGTTAATGGATATATATAGCTTTGTTTCTTTTATTTTTGAAACCGACAGCGATAAACTTACTACAGTATTAGTAAAGAATGATTCGTGATAAAGGAAAAATCATTTTACTCATTCGGGTCATTGACCGTACGGCAATTAATTATTATTTTGAATCATAACCATTTATATTCTTTAGTAGACGTCCCTTTTGATCTATCTAATCTATGTATTGTTTTCAAAAGAAAAAATTATAAGGGATTCCTCACCGTTGGATATGAGATCTTGTCGGGTGAATTGGACCAACTTTGGATATACATAATTTATAGGCCGGCTATAATGTTTTCTTCTTTCTTCTCTTTTTTTTTGTTTACACCGAAAAGATTGGGGTTTTGTCATTTCACCATCCAATTAGGTAGGTAGACGAATCTAATCATAATAGTAATGAGATTAATCTGACATCAAAATTTTAATTATCGTTTATTTTTGAATAACGATTTTGCAACTCATGTGTATGTCCGCAACTGAAGATCCGTGTCGGAGGTTTACTTAAGTTGATTTTAATTGCATCATGTAGTAGCTTAGTAGTAGTATGATTTTGACCGTATTTTAGATCTCCTTGTAAAAGTTTATTAATACATTTCGTAATTTTTAGTTAACACTTAATTAAATTCGTAATCGTATCTTACGCTGACGTTGGATTTTTATAATACGTAGAAGTTAACTAATTAACTGATATAATCTATACTTTGTTAACCTTTAATTTGTATAGTCTGCAATTATATGATGCTCATCTTAAATAGTTAAGATAACTATACGATCCCTAATTGTACGTGTATCCACCACATACATACAGAAACATTGTCTGTTATAGTATTTCTGTAGCACGACATATTTCTAATAGTTAAGATGAGATTTATTTTTTCTTTCAGTTAAAGAAAAAAACAAGATAAGACTCTTCTAATATTTGTCAAAAACAAGCAAACCCATAACTAGCAGCTGCTGTAACATTCAAACCATCAATAAAACCATTTTCAATTTTGGTCAAACTATAAAGCAGAGTGTGTTTTTTTGTCAAAGTTTGCCAAAATAATTAAAGAGTAGTTAGGTCAAACTGTGTTTAGTTTGCTCTTGGGTTAATAGTCAAAGTAGGAATCAACGGTCGAGATCAGACGCTGAGGATGGTAAGACCAAAGGATGGCTAAGAATTGACTATATTAAGCCGCCTTTTCAAAAGAAAACTAATAAATACATATTTTGAAATTTTTGTAGAATAAAAGAATAGTATATAATAAAAATATAAAACATGAGAGAAGTGGGCCTGAGATTCCACTCTAAGTGGCCCAGATTACAAATCTCGTCACGTCTCGTTTCGTCTTATACCCGCAGTCACAACGTGTGTGTGGTTCACGCGCAAGCCAAACACAAATCCAAAAACATAGTGACATATACAAAAAAGCTGCTCCACTTGTATAATTCGTGGACGTAAGAAATATTTTATCAAACAGAGAAATAAAAAAAAAAATTAATCTACGTGGGCAAACACGTGGAAATATATAGCTGTTTCCCACTAAACATGTATATATTTTCTTTATGTATTTGTATTTGTTTTGGGGGGGGTTTTGTCTTTATTTGGAGAATCGAATTCGTGTAGAATTGGCAAACTGATGATGGTGGGATAGCTAGCGAGGAGGACTCAATTATTAGATAAAATTTCATATACATAAAAACTTTAGAACAATTCAAATCATATAATGGAATAAAAAGGAAATATTGGCAATTTTGAGTGACCACATTATCTTCTTTAATATGTTTTTTTTCTTTTCTTTCTCTCCTTATACTTTTACCCAAAAAGAAAAAATATATAGATATATACATGTGTCCATTTCAAGTAAATAAACGGGTAATCATGAACAATTTGGTTTTCTTATAATTTTTTGAATTAGATTACAATACTATACTCATATTATACTCCAAATAATTAACCGAGTTATCCCGGACATAATGAAGATTAAATAAAACAAATAACTTTTATTTTTTTGAAAATAATAAAACAAATAATTACAAAATACTTGTATTCCACAGATTTGGATAATTCGAAGTAGGTGGGTTACTTACTTGACTCCAAACCGCACATACCTAAGATCTTGTAATATGTCTCCCTCGGCACCATTCTATAAAAATGACAAAGCTTGTGATACTCCCCGAGTATATGAAACTTATTATTCTTAGGAATTATGGCTCCCAAAAAAAACCATAAATAAGTTTTGATATATAGTTATCTTAAAGTAGGAAATCATTAAAAAATGACGTTGATAAGGTGAGAAAGAAAAATCAAAAAAGACAGAAAAAAAAGGAAACAACAAGAACCAAAGGACGGAAAGCAGCAAATGCAATGACGCTCGGAGCTGAGAGAGACTCACGCGCTCTTAATTTACCTCACGCGTGTGCATGTTAACATAACACGCGCGTCAATGAAATGAAATCAAGAAAGAAAGAAAGAAAAAGATATAGTAGAGATCTCTTCGTCCCTCTCTCGTACCACACCATTCATTCATTCATTCATTCATTGAGATTGGAGAGACTCTCTCTTCTTCTGGCTCTGCATGCATCTCTCTCTCTAATATATCAACCAGTATTTGTCAGGGTTTGGGCATTTCTTTATAAAAATAATTATACGATCAGTGTGTGTGTCTGTCCAATCTCTCTCTTATCGTCTTCTAAAGTTTCCTATTATTTTCATTCTTCCTTCATTCTTCCTTCATTCTTAACTCTCTCTCTCTCTCTCTCTCTTATAACTCAAGAGACAAAATCTTTCTTTTCTTTTCTTACATCTCTCTCTCTCTCTCTCCCTCTCGGCATATTCTTTAGAAAGTTAACCTAAAAACAGAGAGCAATGAAGGTCCATCTCTCTCTCTCTTCCTCTCTCTCACTCTACACGTTTTCAAGATTTGATTCCTAGCTAGGATTCGAATTTCTATAAGAAAAAAATTGGCTTGGATTTTTTTTTTTACATCTTGAATCTGAATGTAACAAGCCCTCTTCTCTTTATGTATGTTCTTTACTAATGAACCTCTGAATCTATTCCTTCAGTTTTGAAACAAGTAGATGTGTGTGTTTATTTAGATGCGATCTACTTCTTTTTGTAGTTCAAGAACAGAAACAATCTCACTTTTTTTTTTTTTTACTTACTCTGCTCCTATTGCAACATAAGTATATATCTTTCTTTTTCCCTTGGGGGAATCTTAACTGTGAAATACAGTTTTTTTTTTCACTTACTATTATTAACAAAATCAATTCAAAAATCTTATATTGAATGATGCACATGGCTCTGTTTTGCAAAAGTCTGGTTCTCTACTATGTTCACACTACTCATACGCATGCATGTCACTCTCTCTGTAAACATAACGTATTAGTAATTTTATTTTATTTCTGGTTTTAACGTTAAGAACATATCAGTAATTTTTTAGTATCTTCTGTAAAACCTGCAAAAATCTATGTTTTTATATTATTATGTTCTTGGTGATCCAGTTGTTTTGTTTTTAGTTGCATGATATACAAATTCCAGAGAGAAATAGAAAACAAAAGGAAGAAGAGAAAAATAGATCATCTTTGTGAATTAATTTCACTAAAATCTATTTGTACTTTGTAATTATTTTGCAGAAAATGGTGTTAAACCTGGATTTGCATGATGATAAGGCAAAACAAAAGGCCCTTAAAACGGTTTCCACTCTCCCAGGTAATCCATCACTAATCTTGTATAATGTTGGTTACAAACTTACAACTACACATCAGAAACAGGGATAGAGATCTTGCTCTGTCTCTGTTTAGTTCTCGCTTCGAAACCAAACTATTAGATAAATGGTTTTACTGTCCGGTTTAGTCTCCGATTTAGTAGGTAAGGAAGGTGTTAACTGAGGTAAACATGTTTTTAAAATTGCTTTATTGTTTGTTGATGAACAATCACGAGCTGCTCTGACAGAAGTGTCTTTCTTTTTCAATAGTGACAATACGGTAAAATGTTGCGCCATATTTCAATTATTTCTGAAATTCATTTATTTTATTTCTTTGGAATAAAATCAAATCTAGGCCACTATAGCTTCTTTGAAATATGTGCCCATCTATTGAAATATCATATGCTGTCAAAGATTTGTTTTTGTTTGTCTGAGTCAAAGTGTTTTAAACTCCTTATTGGTAAAATGTTGCAACTTATATCAATAGGGCAAAAACTCGAGTGTCTGTCTATCAAAATGGTTACAAATTTCATCTTGTTTTTTTTTTCTTGTTCTAGGAATCGATTCGATTGCAATGGACATGAAGGGGAAGAAATTGACTGTGATCGGAACCGTGGATCCGGTGAATGTAGTAAGTAAGCTAAGAAAGTATTGGCCCTTGACGGATATTGTACTAGTAGGACCTGCGAAAGAGCCGGAAAAGGAGAAGAAAGAGGAGCCGAAGAAGGAAGGTGGTGGCGAGCCGGCGAAAAAAGAAGGAGAAGCTCCCAAAGAAGAAGCGAAAAAGGAAGGAGAAGCGCCAAAGAAGGAAGAAGAGAAGAAAGAGGGCGGCGATAAAAAGGAGGGAGAGAAGAAAGATCAACCGCAACCACAACCACAACCACAACCGGTTTTGCCGCCACCGGAGCAGCATGTGTTGGAACTTGTAAAGGCGTATAAAGCATATAATCCTCACCTAACAGCATATTACTACGCTCAAAGCATCGAAGAAAACCCTAATGCTTGCGTTATATGTTGAAAACATATATTATATTATATAATTTGGGGGAAAATGATGAACCGATCTATAGTGAGGATGAAGAATAAGAAACAGGATATATTGATTCGGTTGGATCATCGGATATGTTTTTTTCTGTCCTCGATAATGCGAGGAAGCTTAATTTCCTTAAATCGATTTCGATGATATGTTTTCTGTATATATCGTCGATAGTACTAGAATTTTGTTTTTTTTTTTTTTACTTTGAAGGGAACTTTCTGTATATAATGGTGTTATATATGTACGTTAGTATTTTAATTTGTTTGTTAATTATCTTCAGTTGTCCTTAAGTTAATATTGTTTGTGATACACGTTTCTTTGTCGACGTTAATATTTCTCAAGGGTTTATAACGTAAGTAACAAATTCTATGCACATATTTTAGGGACTAAATCTCTCGAATATTTAAGTGTAATATAACGATTTTGCTATTCCGTAATTTTGTCATCTTCGATCTTGTGATTTTAATTTTACAAAGTTATTCTATTGCAGGAAACTGTATGCTTAAATGTACGTATGTGGGTGTTACTTTAGGTTAAGAATGTTACTTCTGTTTTGCACGAAGCGAAAGGGCATGGCCTTTCGTGATCATCTGATAAGTCACTTTTAGAAATTTGTTTTATAGTTGGTAATTAATTCTTTTAATAGTTCTAGTTTTTTGTTTCTTTTCACAAAAATGAAGTTTAAATATAGAGTTCAAAAAAACTTCGACAAAAAAATTCATATAATAATTGATTTCAGGGGATAATAACATAAAGTGAAGTTCTAAATTATTACTTTTTAAAAATAATCATATTCTAGAAACAAACCACTTAAGAATTATCTCCGCCACATATAAAAGTTCTTCATTTTTCGACACAGAAAAATTGACTATATTTTCAAAAATTGAATATATAGTATTCACGTAACCAAGTTCATTGTAAACGTCATAGGATAGATCACATATGCAAATGTCAAAAAAATTTGGTTGGTAGGCACCTAAAAGGAGCATGTGAATATTCAAATTAAAAACTTTTGTAACACATTATCTGATCACAATTTCTAATTTCTGTAATATTTTTGCGATATATATTATTTGGGTCAAAACAAAATACATTCCCGTGAGTGCTAAAAAGAATACTTCACTACCAAAAACAGAAAGGGCTTGCCTATTTGTCAGTATTTCTACCAAACAAATATAAATATTACTCCATCATGTTTCGTAATGAATATGATCATGAGTCGGTGGTGAGTGATGATGACGACGACGATGTCGATCATTATAAATAGACAGATATCTACATATACACACTAGCATATGTCTACTTAATTATCCAGATACATATTAATCAGTATGAAAGGGATCAAACCGTTTTTTCCCAAATATCAAATTTGATTTTTGTCTTATATAATCCTTTCTTGTTGGTGTGTTTAGTATCAATATCATCCAAGAGGCGGCCCAAAGCACGCCTTATCTTTATTTACCACCTAACAAGATTAAACAAACATATGTATGGTTTCATCAGCTTAATATATTTATATGGCTGAGATCTGTATCAAAAAAAGGCTAAATTTATTATATATTTCATTCCAGCTGACATTAACAAAGGAAAAAGGGAGACAAAGCTGACGGTTCATGGGTGTACACAAAAAAAAATAGCTGACGATCCATGAATAATTCAATTGATGGAGATGTCATCTTACGCGATAGTTAATTATTCTGCGCAAATTTGTCATTTTGTATAATTTAATAATATGAATTTTATCATATTTGGTGCAGCTAAAAATGCTGATGACTTTTTGCATCACCCACCATATTATTAAGGCAAATTCCAAAAAAAAAGAAAAATGAATAAATTAAACATATCTCCGTAGAATGTTCGGTTTAGTCCATATTATTATTTCAGAAAATGATAGGCACGGTAGCATGCACGTGTGACGTATTGGGCGAACAACAAAATGTGGTTCTAGAATAATCGAATAATTTAGCTTAACAAATTCTCCATTACGTAGATATCATCAACCTCCCCAACTAATAAACACTAGTGATTCAATCATAAATTATTATCAAAAGATAACGTTTCATTTTATTACACACAAAAAGATAAATAAGAGATCCCAAAAGGTTAAGTTGCTACACACCAGCACCACTAGGAGAATCTATCGATTAAATCCTAAGCGGGGGGAAAAGAACAGAATTAAACACACAAAATCTTAAAAGTTACCATTTGACCCCAGGAGAAAAAGCTGGCAGTCAAAAAAACAACCCTAGCATCGCCATCGAAGTTGAATTATTCCCAATCTTACAACAAAGAAAAAAACATTTTCACTTACTAATTAAAGATGAATTAACACTTGGAGTGAGAGGAGGACGAGTTGATCCGATCTCTCAGGCGTTATTATGATTTCATGCTCGGAGAAGAGGTGAATGTGGTGACATTATCCCTGGAGACGAGAGGCCATCCTCATATAGTCTTCGGAAACTTAATCGGAGATTGCTCTGCCTCCATTTCTGCTTTTTAGCATTGTTGTTCTGGATTACTTGATCCTTGTCCGTTGCTTTCTCAACGATCTTGTTGTTGTTGTTCTTAGACACGAAATCTTGGATCCGCCGAAGCGCCACGCGGAGAGTATCATCGTCCATGTTGGCAAAGCAAACCCTAAACCATCCAGGTTCCGTGCAATGGAAGGAAGAGCCTGGAGATACGTTGAGCTTAACTTTGTGGATGATTATACGCCAAAGCTCAATCTCAGATTCAAACGAGTTACGATCTCTCAATAGATGTCTCAAATCCATCCACACAAATAAACCTCCGCTGCTTGTCAAGCAAGTAATATCTGCTTTCTTGAGCCCTGTGGTAAAAACTTCATGCCTTATCCCTAACCTTTTCGAGTTTTCCATAAGGAAATTCTCCACAAACCGTTCATCTGACAACATCGAAGCAAGCATGAGTTGTGTCTGCGATGAAACTAGTCCGAAACTCGACATTTTCCTGGCACAAGACACGACCGAGTCGTTGTAAGAATAGACTATACCGACTCTGAAACCAGGAAGTCCCATGTCTTTAGAAAGACTATAAACAATGTGAATCAAGTCAACGTTGACTTCAGAGATGTCCACGTCGTTGACCACCTCAGCAACGCTCACGAAATTATCTCCGCTGAAGACTGTGGCGGCGTAGATCTCGTCGACGACTAGGTGAATGTTCTTCTTCGTGACGAACCGAACTAGGTCCTTGAGTGTGTCCTTATCCAACATCGTACCGAGCGGGTTTGATGGATTCGTCAAAATCAGACCTTTCACTTTTTTATTGGACTCTTGGGCTTTTTTATAAGCCCATCCCACGGCCTCAACGGTTAATCTGAAATTGTTGGAGCTTGAACAAGGAACAGGGATTATCTCGACACCTGTACGCCACCTCAAGTCTCTATCAAATCTGCAAAAAGGATTAAACAATTAATTAGCACACGTATGAGCTACTCGTTGAATGAATCTAAACCGCAATTGAAATTGATAATTTGATATACTTACACGTGTGATAAAGTTGGCGAAAGAGTCAATTAATACTAATATTATTAACTCATTTCCATTTAGAATTTGTTAACCCAAAAAAGTATGTGAAAGCAACATTAATGAAATTTCTCCTAACCATTATCCATTATCATATTACTATTTTTTTAAAATGTGATTAAGAAAAAATATTAAAATGCTTACGCGGCATAGTAAGGAGAGGGAATGAGGAAAACGTCGCCGGGATCGGCGAGGCAGAACATAATCGTTTCATTGGCTCCGGTAGCACCGCCGCTCATAACCACCCTCTCTGGATCAAACGTCACTCTTCCACCTCTAGCTTTTCCCATGAAATGTGCAATTGCCTTCAAGACCAAAATTTCCATCAGGCATAAATTTATAAGTTGCTAAATGTAAAGGAAAAAAAATTACAAAATGTAGCACGACTAAATTTGTTTTCTTATGCGTTTCATATCTACTACTGATGTTTAGGATGTTAACTTGCTATGTGTAAATAGAAGTGTCCTTACTGGTTAAACTGATTTGTACTGGTCTAAACCATGTCAAGGTTCGGTTAAAAACTATGTCATTTTAGATTAATATTTATATAATCTAACTCTACGTATTACTTCCGTGGTGCATATATTAACGTAAAACCTGAACCTGTACAAGATTTCTAGATTAAATGGGTGATTTATACCTCTCTAAACTTTTTAAGACCGTGATAGTCTTGGAAATTGGCGATGTCGCTAAATTGATGAACACCTTCAAGAGTGCAAATAGAAGCTTCTGGGTTTTCTTTGATCCAATCTTTTATTAAATCTAAGCAAAGCTGTAAAATGTTTAGAAAAAAATGTGTTATATATTTGATGTTGTATATATATACGTGTTCACGCTAGCTAGCTAATACACGGATGAAAATGCACAACAAAATAAGCAATGTTATATTGGATTCTATATAATATATACCTGATTCTCTGCAAGACCCATTTGGATAATACCATGGGGATTATGAGAAAGATGAAAAGGATCTTTGTCGTAAGCTTTCCATCCTTCGAAGTACTCAGAGTTCTCGCCGTGTTGATTGTTTGTTGCTATTTTCGAAAGAATCGCACCGCTATTACTCCCTGGAAGACCCATTTACTGTTTGAATATTCACTTCTTTTGTAGCTGTTTTTTGTTTTTTTCTTTGGGGGTATCAATATTGATCTTATGACAAGTTTTTGTGGTATGTACTAATATTAACGTATGAGTGTTTGGTTTTATAAAGGAGGTGAAATAGAAACATGGAGGGGACAGACAACATAAAGCTGATGTGGGGTCCCAAGAAAAGAGAGTTAGGATTTGATGAAACAACCGAAAAGGAACAAGCAAACCAAGGAAGTTTCTCCACCCAAAACAATATATTTCAAAACGTAATTTTTGTTGCGATGAATTTTAGGTGGTTGTGTGTTTCTGCTAGCATCAATATCCCTTGTATTAAAGATTATCGTATATTTCGAATTTTGGTAGATGACGATGGATATATTGGTCTTAATTACTCCAATAGTTTCGTATTGATTTCCGTTGCATTATTAGAATCCATTGGGAACTACTGGTAGGAAATTATGTGTACTTATTTGAACCCAAAGGCTATTTCTAAGCAGCTTCTTAAGAAAAATGTTGACCTTTCACTACAAGTCATGCAAAAGAAATAAAAAGGTTAGGGCTGTAGAGGAGAATATTTGATAGAATACAAATAATCAGGAAGAAAGTTATGATAGAAAAATGTATAAGATTATTCAAAAGAAGAGACCGATTTGGTTTAATAAAACATTTTGGTATGTAATATATGCACATGTATAAACTTCCACGACGACATAATTCCAAAATTTGTCTGGCTTAAGGAAATATTAAATTTAATCATCTCGATAAATTACTAATGATTTTCATATGACTGTTGTGGAATTTGATTTCAAAATTTCTGTTTGATGAAAAGTAATTTAAGGTTTGTAGAACCAGAACAAATGTTAGTAGATTGCGTTAATTTGAGCTACCATATATGATATTTGTACTTAGGTTATAGTGCTGTTATACAATACAAATACAAATATTGTTAGGTTCGGACTGTTTGGTCAAATCAACCACATGCACTGATTAACTTGCACTTCACGCCGCAAATTCTCGTGCGACGACCACGTGACTAAACCCTGTTAATACTTGATAGTTTTTCGAAGTCAAAAAACCTCCTTTTTCTAATCGTTTTCTTTGAAAAAACAAGGTCTTTTTTTTAACCTTGCTTTTTATGGCTTGGACTAAAGATATTAAAATCTGATTTTGGCTCTACTTATATTAATGTCGGACTATAGCTACTAAAGTTTCAAAATAATATTCTATAAGCACGCATTGCTGGAAAACCTAATTACAGGGGGACATAAAATCCCAATAATATAAACTAGGAGATATCAACTTTTGCCCTATTTGGAGTTGTTACATGTTCACTTTTCAAACAAAAACTACGAACCCATTGTTTTTGTGATCCTACGAATCTCTTTTTAAAAAAAAAAAAAAAAATTAAAGATTCTACGGATCTCTTGTCGAAACAAGCAAGACAGTCATATTATATTTTCTTATCAAATTTATAAACATTTTAGCTTTGTGTAAATATCATATCATCTAACTATCTAACTATCTAAAAATTTTATTTTTGTTGTAAACATATAATAAACTTAATTTGCTTAAAAGATCAGAAGTAAACGTTAAAAACGTGAAAGAAGAAAAATACAGTAGAATGAATAGTAAAAGAAAATAGTAGAAGAAATAATCTGTACTAGAAACACCGAACACAGCGTTGGTATTTCTATACTAATTGGCCCGACAACTACCAACACCGACATATGTGCTTTCGGCAGTTTTTGATTTGGTAATATATCATTCCAAATGTTTCAATTACTTTTAAATACTTAATTAGATAATAATCAAACATTTTTCTAATATAAAAATTTAGTTTGTGGATCGGAGTGTTTTAGTTTAAAATATATTTTTGATCTATGCACACGTACGTGTTCAAACTGAAACTTGTGTTTCTCCTAATTATAGACGCCAATAAATATTAGCAAGTTGCTTTACAAAATTTACAAATTAAACGGGTTATACAATTTATGATATTTAGCAACAAAGCATATACTCCGCCATTGCAATTGTGGAATTCGATGAGTACTACTAATCAAAGAGTGACATAGTGTGAATATGTTTCGTTTGTGGGAGATTTTAAATTATACTAGTAGTAATTTGTTTGTGTCAATTAAAAAAAAAAAAAAAGTGAAGCATGCTTATTTGAATGGTCAATAAGTCAATATTATTCACAAACATGCGAGAAGAGGGCTTGAGGTTTGACTTCTCCAATAGTGATTAGATGCTGACTCATCTGACTCATCATTCCTCAGCAGCTGTCAACTAATTTGGACACGGTTCTTCCACTAATCACTCCTCAACACGTGTCACGCCTGCGCGACTCAAACACAAACAAGAAATTGTCAGGAAAAAAAATAACAACATGGGGACGTACTTACTCTGTTAAATGTCCAGTTACAATTTTTTCCTGGGCTTTAAGGCCCATTGTTATGAAAGATTTATAATTAGGAAACACACTAACTAAAAGGGCCTTAATTATATATCAAACAGAAAGAAAATCATCCCGATACGTGTCATAAGCCTACTGTGCCATACAGTATACCGCGATACAGGGGATTGATACTACGCTCCACCGACGTGCATATGGGCGGACATGGTCGGTCGGTCCATTAATCTCTTGCGCATCTTATTCCTTACGCAACAATACTTTCCCTCTTCTTCTCTTTCGGATAAATACTTTCCAATTTTTTTTATTGTCATTCAAAATATCGTCGACATAGTAAACTACTATTCCATGACAAAAAAATCTATCTCTATCGAGTTCAGCTACAACTTCAAACAAAATATCTATTTCATAAATAATAATATGTATACTTCGTCAGACTGATAGTTAATTTCTCTATTTGAAGAACATTAATAATTGTTGTCATGTTACGAAAACTACCAAGCACAAGACACGTATTATCCACGCTTTCACTCTCACTCGTCGAAAGATCTCACACGTACACAACAAACCCATTATAAAATGTAATCCATTCACTTTGTACCGACTTAATAAAACATCGTAGTCCCATCCGTTTATATATAGTCCAAGAAAAACTTCATACTATCTTACACACTTACATCACAAAATTCAAAAGCAAAAAGAAAAGATTTATCAAGAAGAATCATTTATATGGCGAGCTTGCTAGATAAAGCCAAGGGCTTCGTGGCTGATAAACTCACCACGATCCCTAAACCGGAGGGTTCCGTTACTGACGTTGATCTTAAAGACGTGAACCGCGAGTCCGTTGAGTACTTGGCCAAAGTTTCCGTCACCAATCCTTACGATCATTCGATTCCGATATGTGAGATCAGTTTCACTTTCCACAGCGCTGGCCGGTAAAACACGCTTTCTAACTCCGTCGTTTGATTCCTTTTTTCAACCATGATCCATTACAAAATTATCAATAAAAGATCATAAATATGTAGTTAAGAGATGGTCACTTGGTTTGGTTCTGTTTTTTTTTTTTTTGACAAACGGTTTGGTTCTGTTATGCTCTGTTATTCCATCTTTCGTTTGGTTCGGTTATGCTCCGAACGAATGTCTTTTTTGTTTAGATGGTTCGGTTTGATTTTGATTTTGATTTTTTTGTTAAGTTGTGAAAACGAAAACCGGCTAGATTACAAATAGATTTTGGTTCGGTTTACATATGCAAGTCGTGCGGTTTGTCTTTGCTTGTTGGTTACATATTATTAGACATATTTTTAATAATAAATAAAAATCTTAGGCATCTTAGATTCATTGATTAATTCCATATTATGATATTGTTGAATATATATTATGGAGATGCATAATTATATGCAAATGCAATGATAAAATATGATAGGGAGATCGCAAAGGGGAAGATACCGGACCCGGGTTCTCTGAAAGCTAAGGACATGACAGCTCTTGATGTTCCGGTGGTGGTGCCGTATAGTATACTCTTCAACCTGGCTCGAGACGTTGGTGTGGACTGGGACATTGACTACGAGCTTCAAATAGGTCTCATAATTGACCTCCCTGTTGTGGGCGAGTTTACTATCCCTATTTCCAGCAAGGGCGAAATCAAGCTTCCTACTTTCAAAGATTTCTTCTGATCTTTTTGATCTACTTAACCTGTGAGACGATGATATATAATGCATGTAACGAATGGGTTTGCCTATATATATAATCAATAAATGTTATATTGTGATCCTATCATGTGATAAAAAAAAATCAATAAATGTTTTATGATTTCAGTAATGGTTATTTTTTTTTCCATTGAAATTTTGTAATTGTATAAAAAACAAACCAAGTGCAAGGGAAATCTTGATTCAATTTGGTGAATATGATATGAAAACCGAATGATCGGTTAAGTTCCGAGTTTTTTTTTCTTTGTTTTGATTTTTAAATATAATTGTTTTAATTTTTATTTCACAATGGTTTTAACTATTTTTTTTTTTGATTTTTTTTTATTTTACATATAATGTTACGTGTGAATATGTGATGTTTTTATTTAAAATAAATTAATAATTGAAAATGAGCCTTGGACCTAGGCCAAAGTTATCAAAAGAAAAAGAAAATTGGAGGTTGCTTTTGCTTCACAAACAAACAAACTTTGGCTAAGCTATACAAATAGTGAATATAAGTAGAAATGTTAAGACATGGAAGTTAGTATCAGCGTGAAGGATCTTCGTCTGCTAAGAAGATCTGCGAGACAAAGTCTTGGAAACGAGAAGAGTAGATCTTGGGATGCACCGCTGAGATTGTCTTAGAGCTGTGTTGAATAGACTTGTAACAATGTTCAATGCGTTTTCTCACACCATAGTCTTGGAAAATGTCTATAATCCCGAGATACAATATCACATCGTACCATTCCTCTCCTCCTCCCCTACTGTTCTTCCCCACCACACTCCCTGATTCTCCTCTCTCAATCCTTCTTGCTCGCCCCGGTATCTTCATCCCAAAGGTAGTGCTTGAGCTGCAAGAAAGCCCATTTTTCATAAACGTAAACTTAGTTCTGCTTTCTTGGCATTTTGGATTTGAACAAAAGGATAAAGGAATTCTCAAAATTGGTTACCTGTTATGGAAAATGTTGGTCAAACTTGTTTTGGAAACAATGCTTCCTTTTGGAGATTCAGAAGTGTTGGTTGGAGCTGGACTGGGGATTATACTTGCTACTGATTGTGTAGTTACTGAGTTCTCACTATCAAGTGAATCTGTATGGATGAAAATAATAATTTCTAATGTTATAAGCACCGCGGGGTTGTCTCTAGCTATAGTAATGTAGTTTTAAAATTGAAGATCATTCAAGACACTATTTGAAAATCACCTCTGCTCGGAGTGCAAGAATACATTGTAGACGATCTATCTGGAGAGTTTGAAGCTGTCTTCATAAACTTTGAGCTATTGCTGTCAATAGAGCCTGCACGATTGACCGGAAAGTGTATGTACCATTTCATATATTCTTTCTTGGTGAATTACAGTAAACAGGAGAAGAATGCCAGAAGGAGATTTACCTCGTGATGAGAAACTGTCGTATACCGGGCTTAATCCATCAATTAAACCTGAAGGGAGATGTTAGTGAGGGATTTGGTATTATAAGCCACCACTAATAATAATAATAGAGACATGAGATGCTTAACTCACCTTGACACGAGCCTTTTACTTGTAAACCAAGCATTAAGCTATAATCCATTATGCCTTCATCTTCCAATAGTTCACAATCTAGCTTTGTTTGCCTGCGCGATGGGAAAAATCTTCTGAGCATCTAAATCATTCTCTGAGACAAGAACCAATTAAGATATCAAGAACAGAGAAGACTCACTTAATGAGGCGGTGTCTGGCCAAGGAATCCACGTAGAAACAAAAATCAAGGTCAATATCCTTCAAGATGGTTTTATCTCTCACTTTGATCTTCTTGTTAGTCCGACCTTGTGATGAACCCTTAAGATCATAAACCTTGTTCATAAAAACATCCGACTGCAGTATGTTTGACATGACGACAAAATATGTCTGCTCACCAGAGAAAAACAAAGTGTTTTGTAAGCCAAACATTATAATGATTTCCACTACATGCATGTGGGAAATAATCCGGTAGAGTCGTCATATACCTTGTCACCCCCAACAGGCTTGACAGAGTGAGCTCCATAATTCTTGGACAACAAGGTGGACCTGTATTTATGAATATGACGGAAGTAACCAGGCAACATCTCTAGAATAACCTTGATTTCGGATTTGCGGAGAATCTTGATGAGGAAACGGTCATCTTTAGAGAGAAGAAACATGTTACCAACTTTGCCAGTAGAAAGCTTGCGTAAAGTCTCATCATTACAGATAGAGGTCATGTATTCATCATGGTTAATATCCTCAAGTTCTTGTATTATTCTGCAGATTTAACAAAGTAAAGAAGAGAGGGACATGAATGAATACACATATATATACCTATCTCAACCCCTAGACTAGTTATTAAAAAGAAAAGAAAAGAAAGAGAGAGAAACCTGAAACCCAAGGGGCAGTAATCTTTCCATTGAAACTCAGTAATGGTTCCGGAGGGAAGATGTTTGATGTGCTTGGAAGAGTATCTAATCCTGTTTTTCTCAGTGGCTTTCACGTCCTTTGATGTTATCTCCCTTGTAAACATTTCTTCCGCTAAACACACTCTCCGGATATTTTTCAAAATCTTCTCATCTAATTAGCCCACATCCCTTTCAATGAAATCATCCCACAAAATTTTTCAATACGAAATTGACATATGATTCCGCAGAGATTTTGAACCCCTATATATCGGAAATAACGTAACAACGTAGAAGACAGAGAACCCTAAGATTGGATTGGCTCAAAACCCTAGAAATCGTAAATCCAGACAAATAGAGAGATGCCGAATAAATTTGATCATATATACCAAGACAAAATGATCATATTGATCTAATTCATATATATAAACCATGAACTTCTACAGAAGATCTCGTAAGGAAAAAAGATTAAAGAGATTGGTATTTACCTGTTTGAGGAGCTGGGTAAAAGAGAGAGGAGGAGAACAAGAAGAAGAGTGCGTTGGATTGTGCAAAGGGGAACGAGAAATTTTGAGGAAAGGTGATTTGGTTTTCTTTTGTTCTGTTGGAGACGTAAACAAAAACGAGAAAAAAAAAAAAGAAGAAAAAAGGTAACAAATGAGGTTTTCTGAAATTTTTTGTTTGCCAAAAATGGGTTCGACGAAGTTCGCCGCTCGATGATTCCAACTCATATTTCCCCTCTGTTTCTTTCAATTAGGGCAACCAACCAAACCAACCAATTCCCGCGTTCTGTTTCATATCATTTTTATTTTCCGTTACCATATATTATTAATTTATTTTGTTATCTAAATAACACTTTAAGGCCCATTAGCATATAACGGCCCAACAAAGAAGCTCTTACGGTATTTGACGAAATCCGGACCGTTGATTTGACATACCTTTATAGTCGTCGACACGTGGTTAAGCAGAAATTGTCGACGTGCTTCCCTCACTCACGTATATTATTTATCTAGAACGTGACTGCAATGAAATATTATCATTCACATACCGGCGAGCGAAAAGATCTATCATTTTGTAGATATGGCATATGACAACAATGATTATAGTTTTCATGTTTAGAGTCCCCTGCAAGTATCTCCACAGTCCATAGACTATCCAAAGTGATTATCTTGTCATGTTAATATGTTATGTTAGTATTCAATGTCCAAATTCATGGGATCCTTATATTTTTTTTTTTTGTTATAGAGAGACAAAGGAAAAGAACGTAACTGAAAAAATATTATCTGTCTCTCACCCAATAAAAAGCTTTACGATTTTCAATTTTACCGATCGGAATCTTTAAAAGAAAAAACATATTTATTTTTTCTTCTCGATATAATATCCACATGCTAATAATCGTCATCAATATATATTGTTGCATGCCTCTGTCTACAAAAACAGATACATTTTTACTTAGACGTTAGAACTGCTTATAATTATAAATAATTGGAAAAGGTCAAATCTAACGAGCTAGCTGTATACTTTTTATACATGGTGGTCACTATCTTAATTATAAACCAACAACCGGTCCATATAGTCCTTTGCAACACACACACTTCCACGCAAACTAATCAATTTGGAATGTAAAACGCTGAACGGTTTGCATATGACTTAATATTTTCTTGTTTCAGCTGGTTCGTACGTAGGATCAAGATATATATTTTTGTCAACACTTTCTCATATAATTTCAACCTATAGTGTCTTAGTTATGGCTAACATGGATCAAAAGCGACCAACCATCGCCGGCGATGAAGAAATTGCGGCGGAGAAACCGTTAAGACCAACATTCCAGAAACCACCAGGGTTCGGTGATCAACAGAATCCACAACCTGGAACAACAACGCTTCCACGTCGCCGTCCCAGACCTATCCATCCGGCGTCACTCTACCCTGATGAGAAGAAACGACGCTGTAGTTTCTTTCGCTTTTTCTGCTGCTGCGTTTGTATCTTTGTCGCCGTCATTCTCCTCCTCATCCTCATAGCCGTCGCTGTTTTCTTCCTCTGGTACAGCCCTAAACTCCCCGTGGTCCGCCTCGCCTCTTTCAAAATCAGCAACTTCAACTTTTCCAGCGCAACATCCGACGACGGGTGGTCGTTTTTGACGGCGGATACAACGGCAGTGCTCGATTTCAGAAACCCTAACGGAAAGCTAAGGTTTTACTACGGAGATGCTGACGTGGCTGTGATTCTCGGAGAGAAAGACTTTGAGACCAACCTAGGGTCAACGGAAGTCAAAGGCTTTGTTGAGAAGCCAGGGAATCGGACGGCTGTGATTGTCCCGACGAGGGTGAGGAAACGACAGGTGGATGATCCGACGGCAAAAAGACTACGGACAGAGCTGAAGAGTAAGAAGCTGTTGGTGAAGGTGACAGCTAAGACTAAGGTTGGATTGGCTGTGGGTAGTCGCAAGATTGTTACTGTGGGAGTTAGCCTCAGATGTGGAGGCGTTAGGTTACAGACGCTTGACTCGCAAATGGCCAAGTGCACAATCAAAATGCTTAAATGGTAGGTTACAATTACTTAATCAAATAATTTTCCCCAAGTACCTTAGATAAATCATTGACGAAGCCATTTGATGGGATTGCAGGATCATATTGCGTTCATGATGCAACGGTGTCTTTTTGGCTAGCTGTGCCTCTCATCAAGTCTCAAATCAAAACCATAGAGTTATACGAGGAATTTGTATGACCTTTTACGTTTAACTTGTCAAATACTGATGCGACCATTTTTCTTATTGTAACACATTAATATACATACACTCCTGCATATGATCATTGTTAATTAGCGAGTTGTGTTATTTATTTGGCATCTAAAGTTCCAAAATTGTTTTTTTTTCGTAAAAAAAAAGTTATAAAATTTTCTTCAATGTACAAATTAAGTTTCAATTATCAAATTGTTGAGCCATAATTCTACGTATGACATTGTGAAAATTATAAGTGATGAATGCTATAAACGTACGTATACTTCTGATCTGATTACAAATAAAATGTATGCCAAAAAAAGAAAGAAACATTAATAGTAAAAAATTTCAATCGGTTAATTGATCATTTACGTAACTAAAATGGTTAATTCTGCTATTTTGGGACAAAAGGATATATATTCTTGATGATCATTGTAGGGAGGAGAAGCAGTATTTTTTAAACGAGTAGCGTTATATACAACCGCATTTGTTTCAAACATACGATCAAATTCATTTGTCGTTCGGTAACGCGTGGAACAACAACCAAAAAAAAAAAAAGAGAAACGAAGGGGACAGAAATAAATATAATAATGTTACGGACAAGAGAACGCTATTATGCGCGTTTGTTAGAAACCAAATTAAGCAAATCCACCAAATTACAATTTGCCAAAAATACCGTATGTGTTCGAACATCTCAACTAGAAAAAATTTCTTAGAAAAAAAATCAATCAATTTCCCGTAATACGATCTGTGTCTACAACCTCGAGAGGAATTGTATGAGTATAATAAATTATAATTCAAATTCCAAACGCTCAGGGTAAAGTTGAAGTGGTGGGAAAATGGAGCAATTTCGAGAGATAGGAGAGGTATTAGGAAGCATTAAAGCGTTAATGGTGTTCAAGGACAACATTCAAATCAACCAACGTCAATGCGGTCTACTACTCGACCTCTTCACCGCGGCCTACGATTCAATTTCCGAATCCATGCGATCTAATCTACGGTTCAAAGAGAAGAACACTAAATGGAAGATTCTAGAACAGCCCTTAAGGGAACTTCTATTGGTGTTAACAGAAGGGGAGGCTTATGTTAGAATGTCTTTAGAGCCTAAAATAGGGTTTTGGGCTAAGGCTATTATGTTGCATGGCAATAGAGATTGCACAGAGCTTCACATACATAACTTGCTCTCTTGTCTACCGATCATCATCGAGGCTATTGAGACAGCAGGTGAGGTTTCAGGGTGGGATGAAGAAGAAATGAGCAAGAAGAAGTTGGTGCATTCTAACAAGTATATGAAGCAATGGAATGACTCTCAGATGTTTACCTGGAAGTTCGGGAGAGAGTATTTGGTGACAGAGGAATCCTGCAACCGGTTCGAGAGTGCTTGGACAGAGGACCGTTGGATTTTAATCAAGGAGCTTCAGGAGAAAAAGCAGCCCGGTTCAAGCAAACACGACCGGAAGATGGCTGATTTCCTTTTCAAGAAACTGGGAGATGGAAACGAGTGTCCCAAGCTGTTTCCGTCTTCTCTTCTGGTCAGCGCGAAAGATTACCAAGTGAAGAAAAGATTAGGGAGTGGAAGTCAGTACAAGGAGATTACCTGGTTAGGCGAGAGCTTTGCGCTTAGGCATTTCTTTGGGGATATCGATGCTTTGCTCCCTCAGGTTACTCAACTGCTATCTCTTTCACACCCGAACATTGTATATTACCTCTGCGGATTCACGGATGAGGAGAAGAAAGAGTGTTTCTTGGTCACAGAACTGATGAGTAAAACACTAGGTACACACATCAAAGAGGTATGTGGTCCGAGGAAAAAGAACACTCTCTCCCTCCCTGTAGCGGTTGATCTCATGCTTCAGATAGCTTTGGGAATGGAATATCTCCACTCGAAAAAAATCTACCACGGAGAGTTGAATCCATCAAACATTCTTGTCAAACCAAGAAGAAGTTACCAATATGGAGATGGGTATCATCATCTGCACGAGAAGATTTTTGGGTTCGGGTTGAATTCTGTCAAAGGGTTCTCTAGTAAAATAAGTGCTTCTTTGACGGGTCAGAATGAGAATTTTCCATTCATATGGTACTCCCCGGAAGTTCTAGAGGAGCAAGAACAGAGCGGAACTGCAGGAAGCCTCAAGTATACTGATAAATCTGATGTGTATAGCTTCGGGATGGTTTGCTTTGAGCTTCTGACAGGTAAAGTGCCATTTGAAGATAGCCATCTGCAAGGAGATAAGATGAGTAGAAACATTAGAGCAGGGGAGAGACCGCTTTTTCCATATCATTCACCTAGATTGATTACAAACCTGACAAAACGATGCTGGCATGCTGATCCGAATCAGCGTCCAACATTTTCATCGATAAGCAGAATTCTCCGGTACATCAAACGGTTTATAGCTTTAAACCAGGAATGTCATAGTAGTAGCCAACAAGACCCGCCCATTAATGCTTCTCCTGTGGATTACTGCGAGATCGAGACAAAACTATTGCATNGCTTTGCGCTTAGGCATTTCTTTGGGGATATCGATGCTTTGCTCCCTCAGGTTACTCAACTGCTATCTCTTTCACACCCGAACATTGTATATTACCTCTGCGGATTCACGGATGAGGAGAAGAAAGAGTGTTTCTTGGTCACAGAACTGATGAGTAAAACACTAGGTACACACATCAAAGAGGTATGTGGTCCGAGGAAAAAGAACACTCTCTCCCTCCCTGTAGCGGTTGATCTCATGCTTCAGATAGCTTTGGGAATGGAATATCTCCACTCGAAAAAAATCTACCACGGAGAGTTGAATCCATCAAACATTCTTGTCAAACCAAGAAGAAGTTACCAATATGGAGATGGGTATCATCATCTGCACGGGAAGATTTTTGGGTTCGGGTTGAATTCTGTCAAAGGGTTCTCTAGTAAAATAAGTGCTTCTTTGACGGGTCAGAATGAGAATTTTCCATTCATATGGTACTCCCCGGAAGTTCTAGAGGAGCAAGAACAGAGCGGAACTGCAGGAAGCCTCAAGTATACTGATAAATCTGATGTGTATAGCTTCGGGATGGTTTGCTTTGAGCTTCTGACAGGTAAAGTGCCATTTGAAGATAGCCATCTGCAAGGAGATAAGATGAGTAGAAACATTAGAGCAGGGGAGAGACCGCTTTTTCCATATCATTCACCTAGATTGATTACAAACCTGACAAAACGATGCTGGCATGCTGATCCGAATCAGCGTCCAACATTTTCATCGATAAGCAGAATTCTCCGGTACATCAAACGGTTTATAGCTTTAAACCAGGAATGTCATAGTAGTAGCCAACAAGACCCGCCCATTAATGCTTCTCCTGTGGATTACTGCGAGATCGAGACAAAACTATTGCATAAGCTTTCATGGGAAACAACAGAGTTAACTCAAGTTTCACAAGTTCCTTTTCAGATGTTTGCATATAGAGTTGTGGAACGAGCAAGAACTTGTAAGAAAAACAACCTCGAGACATCTGAATCGGGTAGTGAATGGGCTTCGTGTAGCGAGGACGAAGGTGGAACTGGATCAGATGAGCAGGAGAAGGAAAGAAGATTGTCAATATCAAATGATGTAGGTATGATGAGCAAGAAGAAGCATGTTTCAAAACTGGTGAAAAGAGCGTCTGGCCTGAAACCAATAAAAAACCCAGGTGAGATTATCACAGAGGCTCTCTCCCATACATGTGAACCTTGTTACTATTTGTACAAAAAGGAATAAAAATTCTACTTGCCGTTTTTGGTTTTTGTGTTCAGGAACTCCGAGAGGGAAATCACGGCATCCCCCACTAAGCCCATGTGGGCAAAGCATGAGAACAAACTCAGAGAGTCAACTGATACTAATAAGCCCAAAGATACGAAGATCAAACTCTGGTCATGCCTCAGACTCTGAGCTTTCATAGTCTGCAGGACAAAACACACAAAAATTCAACATGCTTGTATAAATCAAAAGAATATATGTAAGTGCTCCAAAACGATAGGCAGGCCTCCTTATATAATTACTTCAGCCTGGTGACTTGTAGATTCAGTTGCGATCATCTTTAAGGAAACAAATCATAAGAAGCAAATTACTGTATACTAGGCCTGATGTTTTCTATGATGTGTCAAATCACAAAAAAAAAAAAAGAGAATAAAGGGTGGTAGCTTTGATTCAACATACACAAAATAAAAATAAAAATAAATGATTGCTTTATTCTGAATTCCGAATTGTGCTCGAAGAAATTTGGGGCTTCGTTGATTTATTTAATAAACCACGAGGAGAGTGGAAGCTCCGTAAGCAAGCCATGAGTAACCAGCGAAGTCGGGAAGCCAGTCGATAGAAGACTGAGATCGAGTCGGAGCCGGTGGAACGATCTCCGATCTGAGTTGCCGGAGAGGCAAATTATCGATCGGATCTGTGATCGGTGAGATCGCGTCGTGACTCGTCGTCTCCGGCACAATCACGGGTTTTAAACGGAAACACTCAAATCTTAGACCAAAACTATTTTATTTTTCCGTTTGCTTACATACATAACTTACCCAGCAGGAGCAGGATCGTCGAACCTTCCTACTAGGCTAGAAGGTTCCAGGTCGAGACTGTATCTCGCTTAGGCCCACTTCTCACTTGGGCCTCCTTATTGTAAATTGTAATGTGTATTTCGGTTACAAAGCATCCACCGCCATAAGCCTCTTTGTCGAATAAAAGCCCAATACGTTTTAAATATTAACCAAAGTCCCAAATCGGAAATATAATAAACACATACTAACCCATAACTCCTATAAATAAAGTTAGTCCACTTTGCTTACAAAGCATCCACACAGTTGTGGGCTTTTCTGAAGGCCCGACTGTTGGAAAGTACCAATATTTTTTTTAAACGTTTTAGCGTTATTTTTTCTTCAGCTTTTTAAAACGTTTGTTTTTCGGCTTTTCAAACTTTTTTTCAGTTTTGTTTTTGTTTTGGTTTTGGTTTTGGTTTTAGTTTTTGTTTTTAAGTGTTGAATTTTAAATTTGTGTAAGCAAACTGGATACAACATGCATTATACATAACTTAAATTTAACTCTTTTTTTTTCCTAATTTTTTACTTTTTTTTTTGTTTTTCTCTTTTTGCTTTTGTTTTGGTTTTGAAGTATTGAATTTTAAATTTGTGTAAGCAAACCGGATACAACATCCGGTCCATATTCTTTGTGGTCTGTAAGAAGTGCTCTAGGTCCAACATGCATTATACATAACTTAAATTTAACTCTTTTTTTTTCCTGATTTTTTACTTTTTTTTGTTTGTTTTTCTCTTTTTGCAGGAAAAATTTAATTAGTCAAGACTTGGATCGTCTTCTTTGATGTAAAACGACGTTTTCTACTTTTTTTTGGGTTAATGGTTCGAATTTCGAAATCAACATGGAGTATCGTTTTATGACTTTATTAAATATCCTACTGAATTGACAAAATTCACCGATGCTTGTAAGCAAGTGGAGTTTTGTATACAAATAATTTACAGCTAGTTTCCTGTAACATTCGTCATTGTCACCCTATAAAAAAAAAACAATCCAACAACTAAAATATATTTCTAAACTTTTAAGATGATGATGTATTGATGTAACACAGAGAATTTGAATTTCTTACAAAAAATAAACCGACTATTTAATTAAACGTTAATTTTTTTTTTTTCCATCTATTAAACGTTAATTTATGAAACTCAACAAACAAACAAAGGTCTCCACCAAAAAAAAAAGAAACAAAAAAAGTAGTGAGCTATTAGGAATAGAATACAAATCAAGTTATGAGCACGTCTTGGGGAGCATGGCACACACCATCTACTTAATTTGACAAAGTAAATCCTCCATCGTCATGAGAATAAATGTGTAACTACTAACTACTAACTACTAACTACTATAGTATATTGCTAAGACACAAGTACACAAAATCAAAGAACTAATATTGGCATTCAAATTGGAATTAGTTTTATTTATCTCTATGTAATCTTGGGTAATTAGAGTTTAAATAAGTGTAAATATATTTGGTTGGTCGTCACGTTATCTCTTGGTCAACTTGACCTGGTAAAGACCTCTTAAATTAAAAGTACTAGTTGGTTACTAGATTATCTATGTCCTGAAATTATAAAATTCTGAAAACTCGAATCCTAAAAATTGCTAAAGTCCGTTTGTCTTCTTCTTCTATCCTTAAAGCTCTCTCTCTCCCTCTGATATATATTCAAAACTCCATCGCCGATCTTCTTCTTTTTTAATTTATATATTCCCAGAGTCCCAGTAGTAGAGAGTAGATTAAGATTCCCCGGAAAACGAAGCAAAGTGCATGAGAGAGCAACAGTATATTTTTTTTTTCCTCCTTTAAGCTTTTCCTCCTTTCCAGTTCAAACTCTTTTGGATTATTTATTTAAAATCACTCTTGAAATTTTCAAAAGGACTCTTTCTAATTTATATAAAAAAAGAAAGGCTTGTGAATTCATTCTCACCGGAGAACCAATTTGCCCCCAAAAAAATTCCCCTTTCTTCGAAGGTACGTTTAAGTTTTCCTCTTTTGGTTGTCTAATCTACTCCCGTTGGAATGTTGAATTGCTAATTCAATTAGAGAAATTAATGTATGTTGAGTAATTCTAATTGTTATTATTAGTTCAGTTGCGGTTAAAACAAGCAAAAACCCTAGAGAAGCTTAGTCTTCGTCGGAGAAGAAAGACAAAACTCCGATGAGGACAAGCGGTGACGTTTTCGGAGCAGATGCTGTTTCAACAAGACCTGACGAAGACAAAGTCTTTAAGGAGGAGCTCAATGATTCTTCTTCGAGCCCGTTGAGACATCGCCAAGACGATTCTAATTCACGACCTGGGGGTTCTCAGAGACTCGTCAAGGAAGAGACTGATTCTGATTCTTCTTCTAAGAACACGACCACCACCACCCCAAGAAACAAACCTATTCACTACACAGATCAACAACAAGCTGAGCTTCTCAGGAAACTTGATTCTATTAAAGATCATCTTCTCCGCGGTGGAGCTAATGCTAATGCCAATGCTAATGTGGTTGATCAGCCACCACCAATGGGTTTCCATCCTTCTTACTACCATCCATATCCATCTTATGGAATGTATCCTCCTCCCACGACTCATGTTCCACCGTCGCCTTATATAGACCCTTATGCATTCCCTATCCATATGAAACCTCAAAACTTTTATCCTCATTACCCGAATCAGATGCTGCCTCGTCCTCCATATCCTCCTCCTCCTCAAGGTCAGTATGTAGATATTGGTCCTGATCTGTTTGACCCACAGTTACAGGATCCTAGATTCTTGCCTGCTACACCTAGTAGGTACGGTGATGTCCCATATAGCCCTGTTGTGCACCACCACAATGACAATATGGCTACTTTTAGTCCACATGCTGGTGTTCATCACACGAGGTGGCCTAGTGAAATTGATTCTGATTCTGGTAGTGGTGCTGCCTTTGCTCGTGGGTATGTCCAGAAAGCTGTCTCAGATTCTGATTCTCGTCGTTGCCATCCTTTAGCTGGCGGTGCGCCTTTTATTGCTTGTCACAATTGCTTTGAGCTTCTCTATTTGCCTAAGAAGAAGCTTCTTGGTCAAGATAGGCAACAAAAGCTGCAATGTGGTGCTTGTTCTGAGGTTATCAGTTTCAAAGTTGTTGATAACAAGCTTGTTTTCTCCTCTTCTGCCCTTGATGATACAAGGGCAGCAACCGCAGGGGTAGATGATTATCCACTTAAGGATGATGAACCAAGAATACACCAGGAAATGAAAAGTGTCCATGCTGTATCGCCTAGTGAACACTCAGACGATGAAGAAAGAGCAAGCATTTCTAGTGAACCCCAGAAAGAGGTTGTCAAGTCTGTTCGCCGCAGGGCACAAGGCGCTAAAGTTCCTCCTCCACCTCCTCCTGAAAATTCTAATCTTCTTGAGCTCTTTGAGTATTCTAATGTAAACAGAGCTGCAATCACTTACGGAATGGCCCAGTTAGGGTACAATAAGCAAGAATCCTACGCCAAACAAGACTCGCTGAAACCAGAATCAGTAGCTACCGAGACTGATGTTTCTTATAATGAGTACTATAATAACACTGGGGTGTCTGAAGATTCAAGTATCACAAAAAACAGCAAAGAAGAGAGCAGACCAAGAAACAGAAAACAGAGTAGTGAGTACGGTTTCCCAGATAAAATCATCTCTAACGACCAAGACAACGAGCAGTTAGAGGTTTGGGTGAATGGTCATCTGATACCGGAAGATCTGGTTATCAGTGCTGAGAAACAAGCTGGACCAGTTCAAGCTGGCAAGTACTGGTATGTTTTGCTCACAATTTGATTTACTTAGGACAAAAGATTGAACAGTTGCTGAAGGGATCATCTTTATGTTATGAATCTGATTAGGTATGATTATCGTGCTGGGTTCTGGGGAGTGATGGGAAACCCGTGTCTCGGTATAATTCCAGTAAGAACATTCTTCACTAACTTTCCATTTATGTTACGTTCACGGTTTCTCTGTTTCTTGTGAGTTTGTTGTATTGGTGCTTGATGGAGAATAATTGGTTGATGCAGCCATTCATCGAAGAGTTTAGTCGTCCAATGCCAGATAACTGCGGTGC
Source organism: Camelina sativa (assembly GCF_000633955.1). Lineage (NCBI taxonomy): Eukaryota > Viridiplantae > Streptophyta > Magnoliopsida > Brassicales > Brassicaceae > Camelina > Camelina sativa. The sequence continues at coordinate 418,294 of NC_025701.1, read as the reverse complement.
AGGAAACACGAGCGTGTTTGTAAACGGAAGAGAGCTTCACGAAAGAGATCTTGAGTTACTTTCAGGGAGAGGTCTTCCTCGAGGCAAGAACCGTGCTTACATTGTTGATATATCAGGAAGAGTTCTTGATGGAGACTCTGGTGAAGAACTTAAGAGTCTTGGCAGATTAGCTCCAACGTAAGACACAACAAGTCTTTGTGATAGAGTCTTGGATCAAAACTTTTAGTTGAGTAGGGGATATATTAACTCATTTATTGAAAACTGAAACAGGATTGACAAGGTTAAGCATGGATTTGGCATGAGAGTTCCAAGATCATTAGTGTCATGAAGCTTCTTCATCAGCTTGATTCAGCCTCTCTGGTGCCAATCTTCGGTTACAGTGTAAATTGTGCTTGTGATATAAATATAACACATCATTGCTTATATTCTCTAACCCATAAGTTCTGTTCAGTTCTGTTTTTTGAGTTTAGTGTTCTATCTTTGTTTTTGTTTTGGTGTTAAAGTTAAAGATAAACATGTGTATTTTCTTTTGCTTCTTTTTTGTGATCTGGTTGATGTAAATTGATCTTTTTTTTTTTTATTGTGGATAATCTTTTGGAAATGTGACAGAAGATAATATAGATCTGTTCCAGGCTGTACCTGACCGTTTTCAAGGGAGACAGTGAAATACAAAATCAGCTAATTCAAGTAAGACGGGTCCACGTAGTCGAGACTGAAGCCCATTGAATAATTTAATAAGTATGGGCCTCGTGGTCGTGGTAGTGGTGTACCATGCGTAGTTTAATTATTTCTTAAATTTATTATAAACAAATTCTAGATAAAGTTGATACGAAAATTAAAAACAAAAAAATTATCATGAAAATTAACGAGTATAACCCGTATATTGATTTTTTAAAGACAAATTTTTGTGTTTCGTCTGATTTTAGATGTTTAATTATATTTGTAAGCATAAACTAGATAATAATTTCCTACAAAACAAGGAGTTTTTAGGTGCAAGGCTGTGCGAGATCTCTCTATCTTTATTCTTTACTCTTTAGACTTTAGTTGGAAAAAAAGAAGAAGGAGAGAGGTCTTTATCTATCATTTGCTCCTAATCAATGAATACTGTAGTCTGTAGGACCATTCCGAAGTGACATCTATTCTTATCAGATTTTCGTTTCACAGTTTTGTACTTTCCTTCAAATCTGTGTTTTTATATACTTTATAAGAAAAAAATTGATAGACAGTAGAAAATACAAAACTGAATCACATAATAATGTTCATTACAAATAAAGATTACTCAATATTTTATTTTTTTCAAACTTAATTATAATCATATTTTTAACGTCTTAGAAAAGTACTTATGCCATGGTTCTATACTTGTATGCAATTTTTTCCAGTAACTATAAATAATTAATGCTCCTACTATCAATGGCTTAATCATTACCTAAAAGAGACAAAACATACAATCGCTGTACAATTTGTAGTATCTTAAAAAACAATTAAGGAGGCCTAATCATTAGAGTTTTCTTTGTTCAGAATCTCTCACCACAAATCTCTTTAATTAAGCCACGACCGACATCAAATCTCTTACAAGCAAATGCACAAACAAACAAATAAAGAAACTCGAGATAATTATTTCATGTTTTTATTGATAAAGAGTGTATAGTTTTGAAAGAAAGAAAAAAAGCAAAACAGAGTCCGCTCTGTCTTTTAGTATTACAAAGAAGTTCATCGCTTTCAACGCCAACCAAGAAAGCTCAATTATTATCAGAAAACATCCCCCCAAAAAAAGAAAAACAAAAAAACACAGTGATCCATTCTTAATCATTAGAATGGATTCAATAAGATTGTTGTCTAAGAACATGAAGATCGAAGGAAACCCTTTCTTTGGTTCTTCTTCTTCTCACCAACGCAATCAAATCTTCCTCAAATTCGTCGCTTTCTCCCTCTTGATCGGTCTCGCTTACCGTTTTATCGTCACTAACTCCACCGTCTCTCCGGTTACCCAACTTCCAACCCCGCCGGATTCTCCTTCCGGTCTCACTGCATTAGCTCAACCTCCAGCATCCTCAGGAAACATCACCACTCCCACCATTGCTTCTCAAAACGGTAAAGATAGATTCTTTTTTCAATCATCAGTCATTAATTAGTCCCAGATTCAATTGAGTAAGATTCAAGCAACGTCGATGAATTTGGGTTTTTCATCCAATCGAATCAAAAACCCTAAATTTTAGCCAAAAAGAATTGATTTTTTTTTGGGATAATTAATGTTCACCAAGTGTGTTTGATTTAATTAGCTGTGTGTGAAACCATTGTAGTTAGCAGCAAGTGTGATATCTTTACTGGAAAGTGGGTACCAGACCCATCAGGTCCAGTCTACACCAATGTCACTTGCCGTCATATCCAAGATCACCAGAATTGCTTGAGCAACGGACGCCCTGATGTGAATTACCTTCTTTGGAGATGGCAACCTCGCGACTGCCATCTCCCAAGGTTTAATCCTGAGCAGTTCCTCCAACAAATGAGGAACAAATGGTGGGCTTTTATCGGTGATTCCATCTCTCGTAACCATGTTCAATCCCTCATCTGCATTCTCTCTCAGGTACCAATTTCATATCTACTGATTTGATGATTCTCAAGTTGGATTCTTTGTGATGATGTCAAATTCGATTTGCCTTTGTAAAGGTAGAAGAAGTAGAGGAAATATACCATGACAAGGAATACAGATCAAAGATTTGGAGATTCCCTTCTCACAACTTCACACTCTCAGTCATTTGGTCTCCTTTCCTTCTTAAAGCTGAAACCTTTGAGAACCTCGATGGTGTTTCCTTCTCTGACATTCAACTCCACCTCGACATGTTAGACCACACTTGGACTGATCAGTACTCCAATTTCGACTACGTTGTCATCTCCGGCGGCAAATGGTTCCTCAAAACTTCAATCTTCCATGAAAACAACACTTTGTCCGGATGCCATTACTGCCAAGGGAAGAACAATCTCACCGAGCTCGGTTACCTCTACTCGTACAGAAAAGCGCTACGTTTGGTTCTAGACTTTGTCGCTGAACCAACCCATGAAGCTCAGGTTCTGTTCAGGACAACGACACCTGATCATTTCGAGAATGGGGAGTGGAACACTGGTGGTTTCTGTAACCGAACGATGCCTATTACGGACAGCAGCCAAGGAGAGATGAAGACCGAGGATGTGTCGATGCGTGATATCGAGCTGGAAGAGTTCCATAAGACGACAACATTACAACAACAAGCCAACATTGGATTACTTGACACAACTTCAATGTCGCTTCTCCGGCCAGATGGACATCCCGGACCGTACCGGTATCCTAATCCTTTCGATGGGGTGAAGAAGAAGAACAGTGAGCTTAATCATATTCAAAACGATTGTCTTCACTGGTGCTTGCCCGGTCCGATTGATTCATGGAATGATCTAATGGTCGAACTGATGCTTAACCGGGAACTGCACAGATGACGGATGTCAAAAGACGTAAATAGCCTCCACTTCACGTGCTATTTATTATTATTGCTTTGTTGTAATTAGTTTGTTCGTTTTTTTTTGATGTGGGATATATAGAAACGCCGTGTCGTTCGTTTTACAAAATTTAAATAAGAAGTATTAGTTATGCAAATATTATGTAAAACTGCAACTGGTTATGTGTTAATCGCTAAACAAAATAAACAAAATTGATAAATATAACTTTAAATTTAAAATTTTTAGTTAAGAAATCATTCTGCGGTATACCAGGTTAAAATTTAGTATTCATGTAAATCTGAATTCAATACAAAAGGCAGCTTAGATGAGTTGAATGTTAAAGAGTTTTTGGTATTTTTGAAGAATAAAATTAATAATGATAATTTTGGAAAACAAATATTATTATGTTAACAGTATTTATGAAATTTTGTCTTAAAAATAAAATTTGAGAAAAATAAAAAAAATTGTAAAAGTAATTGTGGGTTTGCGTTAAAAAGTTAAACTCCTTGTGATAAATATATAGAGAACAACTTTTTATTTTGTATGAAGTAATTAAAAAACTAAGAATTATCTCTAAGATCTAAATTTGGAGACTCCGATCTCTATCCCGAATCGAGACGAACGCCATCAGTTTCTGTATCTGTGAATGTGATTGCCCTTTGTCGTCACCATTACGGGTTCGTATTTGTCTTTGAATGTTCTGTCCTCTTTCTCTCTCTCTCTCTCTCTGAATGATCTGTAATTCCGCTTATCATATATGTTCATGTGGTATGCTTGCTCAAGTTTGAGATTCTGCAAAGTTATAGAAAAATCTGATCTTTTTTGGTGGGGTGCATTGTAGTAATTGTTGAATCACTCTTAAGTTTCAGGCACTGTTAATCTCTCTATGGATGCCAAAACCTGCTCGGGAGATGCAATCAGCTGGCTCCCAGACGAAGTTTTGGGCAAAATTTTGTCCTTACTGCCGACAAAACAGGCTGTGTCAACATCTGTTCTCTCGAAAAGGTGGAATTATATGTACGGATTGGCGGATAGTCTTGATTTTGATGACTCCGTCTCGCTGCATGCGGAAGAGGGTGGTGATGAACAAACGAGTTATGTGTTTTCAGATAGCTTCAAGAAAATTGTGGATCGAACACTGGCTTTGCAATGTGATTATTCGATCAAGAAATTCTCACTAGCATGCCACGTTGATGATGAAGGCCAAAAGGCTTGTGTGGGACGCTGGATATCTAATGTTGTAGGACGCGGTCTCGTTGAATTGGACTTACGGATAAAAGATCGGGGTATACATTTTCTGCCTCCTCAGCTCTTCGCAAGCAAAACACTGGTTAAGCTGACACTAGGAACAAAGCTCTACCTTGGAAAGCTTCCTTCATATGTGTCACTCCCATCTCTTAAGTTTCTCTTCATCGATACGGTTTTCTTTGAATATGAAGATTTGTGTTTTGTGCTTCTTGCTGGTTGCCCGGTGCTCGAGGAGTTATCAGTCCATCACAGAGACCAAGCTATCCCTCACACCATATCGAGTCCGACGGTCAAGAGACTATCAGTTGACTACGACTGGCATAGCCAGAACGAACTGTCATTTGACCTGCCAAACCTTGAGTACCTTGACTACTCTGATTTCGCCTTGCATGAGTATCCACAAGTTAACTTGGGATCCCTTGTTGAAGCTAAGCTGGATCTTTATTCGGGACATGAGGAGAGGGCAGATGTAACTGAACTCCTCATGGGGATAAGAAATGTTGAGATCCTTCATCTATCTCCCGTTACAGTTGATGTAAGTTGGCCAGTTTCTTTCTTTCTTTCTGAAAATTCTTGGGACATTATTAAACTCTGTTTGTATGTTTCAGGTGATCTACTCCAACTGTAAATATGGGCTACTTCTACCGGTATTCAAAAATCTAGTTAATTTATCTTTTGGGAGTAAGGGTGAACGAGGTTGGAATATGCTGGCAAATATGCTTAAGCAGTCTCCAAAGCTTGAAACATTAATCATCCAGGTATACTCAATAAGCAAAACCTATGAACAAATAGTAAAATACACGAACTTAGTGGTTGATCATATACATACATCTTCTTGAATCATGCTTCTTTAGGATCTGAATGGCTACACACGCGATGTCTCCATGCCTCTGAACCAAGTGAAGGCGTTGCATATTCTGAATTATGGAAGAACTGATGAAGAGTTGAAGCGGTTGAAGAGTTTTCTTGGGGGAAAATGTAATGCAGAAGTTGTGGATAAAGGCATAAGATTGCAAACCAATAGGTTCTTGGAGTTTCAGTTTCATTAAGTGCCAGATTAAATTAAAGTAGCATATTTCAAGTATAGACAATCGTGTTGCACAAAAAAAAGAAGAAAAAAAAGTTAGAGAGTGAACTAAAAGAAGTGGATTATTCTGATAGATGAATTAACAAAAAGAGCTTTCTCTTCCACTGTTTTTAAACTAGTCAACTTTCAAACATCAATAACATACTTCCAGTTTTATTGTGTGCATCCTAAAGTACATGTCAATGTTATGTGATCATACGTTAGTAAAGTACATGTGCGGTTGAGTACATGTCAGTGTATGTCATACATGTCAATGTTACTTACTATCGTAAAGTACATGTCAATGTATGCATCCTAAAGTACATGTGCGGTTGAGTGATCATTACTTACTAACGTATACGTGAAAATCTTAGAGAACATATCCACTATTTGTCGCGAAGTTTCTTTGATAATGGCCCTGTTCTTTTGCTACACGCTACGACAGCGGCAGCGACAGAGTAAAACGATATCTCAGAAAGAGTAGCAACAAATTTAAACGACGACAGAGCTTGATAATAAAAGTTTTAGATGAATCGCAGAAGGTAGGAGATGAGTCGCAATGTCATTTAAATGAATCGCCAGAAAAAACGGCGACACCACCCAACTTCTTATTTCAAACCAGTGACTGTCGCAGCTGAGATTTTAAATGCAATTTTGCCATTACAAAAATTTTACAGATCTGTATGCTCATATTTTCTTCTGCAACTGTTAGAGCAAACCCATTGGTGACACCCACTCAAATGTCTTCAAAACTAAAAAAATATAATATTTTAATTTTACAATAATATTCTAACTTTTTAATACATTTGAACAAGTAATATAAGGACACGTGTTGATTTTTTCTCATCCCGTGTCTCGCCGAAGACACTCCATCTTTTCTCTTTCTTACTTTTTCTTTTTTTATTAATTTTTTTTGCTTCACATCTTTATAAAGACATCCCACAGGATGTGGGATAAAACTGCTCTTAATGGCGGAATGTGAAAAAATTACACTTATATCCCTAAAAATACTCATATTTACAAAATATTTTTTAAAATTTACAAAACTCCACCTTTTAAAAAGCTGTCGCTGAAAAGAGTCGCGCGACTCCTAAACGAACAGGGCCAATGTTGTACATCACGTATATTTTGGTTCCTAGTAACAAATCTCACAATTGGATTCATTTTTATCCATAAATACCATATAATAACATCAAATATTATATTTTATCTTAACTACTTGACAAAAGAAAAATTATGTTCACATATATAATCTTTTTTTTACTTTAAATATATATAGTCTACTATATTTCTATATAGTGTTCTTTTATTTTGATTCTTCTAAATCTACAAACTCATAAATTACTCTAACTTTTAAATAATTTTATTTATCCAAAGATATAATTCTTTTTAAATTTTAAGTAAAATTCTACAATGTAATTGTTTTTAATACAAATAGCTTTATTGAATTTTTTTCTTAGTATTTTTCACTTCTTTTTTTGGTGTGTGTGATGTTCAGAATAAGTTTTCTTTTATATATATATATATATATATATATATATATATATATTTATTTCAAATAACCTTATACATTTCTCCTGAATATATACATTATTTTAAATTTTGAGAACTTGATTAGTATTTTCTCATTTTTTGGTAATACATTCATTTAACAAATTTCACTATCTTTCAATTTTAAAAATGATAAATAACATTTTGAAAGGTAAATAGTCTCGAGGTCAACATCTTTACCATTCTCCATAATATCTTTGATTAGGGTAGTACGAGATCGGTCGAAAGTAGCTACAATAACTTTTATCTTAATCATGTTTATCATTTAGTTTTTTTAAAAATGAAATGAATTATATTTTTAGAATTGCACAAATTTGTAGGTGTTATTTGCTAGTGTACATGAGATATGGTTTTCAATATCAAAATCTTAATTTCATAAATATATGATTAATCATATTAATCATGTTAATCATTCATTTACGACATAGAAAATCATTAATTCTTGTTATTCTCGTCGTAGAAAATAAGATCGGCTCACCAAAAAAATAGAAGATAAGATCTACATGCTAGTTATTAAGGGATGAGTTTCATATATATGTGGTTTTTTTGACGTATCAAATTATAAACAATGCACAGAGCATGTGCTTGCGGTCCGCTTCTCGTTATTTCTTTCTCAGCCCTGTCTTCGTTAATAATCTCCTATAGTTTTACTGGCAGAGGGCTGGGTGGAGGAGTGTGAGGTAACGGGTTCGATTCTCATATTTGCGAAAAAGCTTAAAAATTTTATTTTTGGGTATAAGTTAGGTTTTTTTTTTTTTTGGCTTGTGGCCTTCTAATTGTTAGCGACATCTGAATTTAAAAATTCACAAGCTAAAACTTCTTATTTGGATTAGTGTATACTTTTTAATTTTTACCAAAAAAACTAATTACAAAGCACAACAAACTTCACGTGCCTAATTTTTTACCGTGACACCACAAAACCAAATAGTTCAAATTGACCAATAAATTAATCACTACCAATGTTACAAATTCTTTGTGAACCATTTTTATATTGATATAATAAAAGTAAATTAATCGGACGCTTAGATAATATTTGAACGATTTAGCCAAAATCCAGTAAAGTGTTGTTCGCCGCCTACACGAACACCTAATAGGCGCCTTTGATGCCACCATTTAGTACAGAGGACACGATCATGCTATATAAGCACAAATTAAAAAACAACTTTTAATAAAATCAAATAAAAAGAAGATCAGTATTAATATATAACATTTGACTAAAAAGAAAGATATATGTTTTGATCACAACTCAATAATCTTGCACTAATGGCAGAAGCAAACACTCCACATGTAGCAATCTTACCGAGTCCCGGTTTAGGTCACCTCATCCCACTCGTCGAGTTAGCGAAACGACTCGTCCAAGATCACGGTTTCACCGTCACTTTCATCATCTCCGGAGACTCTTCACCCTCTGACGCTCAAAGGTCCGTTCTTGACTCTCTCCATTCCTCCATAGCCTCCATATTCCTCCCTCCCGCCGATATTTCCGACGTTCCACCGACGGCTCGAATCGAAACTCGGATCTCACTAACCGTGACTCGTTCCAACCCGGCGCTTCGAGAGTTTCTTGGCTCGTTAACAGCGGCTAAACGTCTCCCGGCGGTTCTCGTCGTCGATCTATTTGGGACGGATGCGTTCGAGGTGGCTGCTGAGTTCCACGTGTCGCCATACATATTCTACGCCTGAAATGCCAACGCCCTCTCCTTTGTGCTTCACTTGCCCAAGCTAGACGAAACGGTGTCGGGTGACTTTACAGACTTAACCGAACCGATTAAGATCCCTGGTTGTGTCCCCATAACCGGTAAAGGAGTTGTCAGAGTCTTGAGGGAGGATGGGTTCTCTACGAAATCACTTGGTGAAGTTTCGTCTGACCAAGATATGTAGTAACAAGATCTGTAGTGGGTTTTGTTGCTGATATAATATTTTCTTGTGCTCAAAATTCTTAATTTTACCGCCTTTTCTCGGGTTGACTTATCCAAGAATCAATCATGTTATTTAGTCCCAAGGAATTTAGTGTTGAGTACGTTTGCGAAATCTCAAAATCGAACATAAAACCATCGAATAGGAATTCACATCCAATCTTTACGATCGAATAGTAAAAAAAAAATAATCCACTAAGTAACCCACAAAATTACCAAACTATTTGTGGTATTTGTTCATATATATTTCAAAAAAATATTATATTGCATCATCATACGTGCATGAGTTGTTAGTTAACGCGATAACTCTACCTAAAGATATATAAGTATAACAGAAGAAGAAAGACATAATTTAGGCTACATATTTACCAGATTTAAGACTAACACTTGATCTTGACCTACTAAATTACATGGCATTAGTAGGTTTATTTTGTAGCCTAATGTGGACCGTATGAGAAAGATGACTGATTATATCATAGAAATTGTGACTATAATAATATTATCAATGAAATTATCACATGGTGGGAGGTTAATCTTTGTGAGCGTTCTACTACGCCAGAGCAAAGTCCCCAAATCAACAAAACCAGGTCCATGGTAAAGCTTCATTCCTATTTCTTTTTCTTTTTTTTTGTATTCTCTCGAGTACTTATTCTCGAGTACTTATTCTGCAGAAAAATTACGGAACCTTTTTTTAGAAAATATTGATCAGTTTCTACTTTTTATGAGTTTTAAGTTTTTATTTTCCAAAGACATGAGAACAAATTCAGTCATCTTTCTCATACGGTCCACATTAGGCTACAAACTAAACAATATTAATTCATTTTAGACCCCATGAAGTGAAAATCGATTTGTACATAACAACATATTTTTTGCAGTTAATTCTATAAGATAGAATTCGTTTCATTTTTGAAAAAACCTATCCAAAACAATTCTCCATATTCCATCAAACTTTACACCCTGTCATAGCCTAGTATTTTCTTAACATTACTCTCTGTTTTTAGTCAAATGCATTCTCCCATAGAGATGTATGAATCCAAAACATGATGCTTCGTTAGGTTTAATTTGTCTTTTCTGCATTCCAAAAACCAATGAAACCAAACTCTGTTCTTTAAATGAAAAATTAAGTATGTGACAGTACGCTTGGGCTATGCATAGCTTTTATAAAATTGTTTACTATTTTTTTCGGTAACAGCTTTTGTAAATTGTTATAGATGCCCAGTATATTAATGTTTCATCTTCCAATCGTAGTACCGTTATCGACTTATCGTACCAAAACTTTAACTGACCAACCTCTAATAGCGTCCACACAAAACGAACAAAAAGAAAAACGAACCAAAAAAGAAGGAAATTCCCAAAGAACTTGTAGCTACAACCACGAGCATGATCTATAAAGAGACTACGTACGTACCATAAATGAAAGGAGTGAGCATAAATATTTCTCAAGAAAACAAGAAATCAAGAAGAAAGAAAAATCCTTTAATTTCACAATCTTGAATCTTGCTTTTAATGGCGGAAGCACACACTCCACATATAGCAATCATACCAAGTCCGGGAATGGGTCACCTCATCCCATTCGTCGAGTTAGCAAAGCGACTCGCTTAGCACCACTTTTTCACCGTCACATTGATCCTCTCCGGTGAATCTTCTCCGTCTAATGCACAAAGATCCGTTCTCAACTCTCTCCCTTCCTCCATAGCCACCGTATTTCTCCCTCCCGCCGATCTTTCCGATGTTCCCTCCACGGCACGAATCGAAACTCGGATCATGCTCACCATGACTCGTTCCAATCCAGCGCTAAGGGAGCTTTTCGACTCTTTATCAGCGAGGAAACGTCTCCCGGCGGTCCTCATCGTCGATCTATTTGGTGCGGATGCGTTCGACGTGGCCGTTGAGTTCCACATGTCACCATACGTTTTCTATGCAACTACTGCCAACTTCTTGTCATTTTGTCTTCACTTGCCTAAACTAGACGAAACGGTGTCGTGTGAGTTTAGGTGCTTAACCGAACCGGTTAAGATTCCCGGCTGTGTCCCCATAACCGGTAAGGATTTTGTCGATCCGGCTCAACACCGAAACGATGACGCATACAAATGGCTTCTCCACAGCGCCAAGAGATTGAGAGAAGCTAAAGGGGTTCTAGTCAATTCCTTCTTCGATCTAGAGCCAAACGCTATTAAGGCTTTACAAGAACCGGGTCCTGATAAACCACCGGTTTACCCGATTGGGCCGCTGGTTAACACAAGTTCATCTTATGTTAACGTGAAAGACGAGTCCGAGTGTTTGAATTGGCTAGACAAACAACCATTCGACTCAGTTCTATATATATCATTTGGAAGCGGTGGAACACTCACGTTAGAGCAGTTCAATGAGCTTGCTCTTGGTTTAGCGGACAGTGAAAAACGGTTTATTTGGGTGATACGAAGTCCAAGTGGAATAGCTAGTTCGTCGTATCTCAATCCACACAGCCAAACCGACCCAGTTACGTTTTTACCACTTGGGTTCTTAGACCGAACCAAAGAAAAAGGTCTAGTGGTTCGATCGGTCATGGGCTCCACAGATTCAAATCCTGGCTCATCCATCAACATGTGGGTTTGTAACACATTGTGGATGGAACTCGATCCTGGAAAGCATCGTAAACGGTGTACCACTCATAGCATGGCCTTTATTCGCGGAGCAAAAGATGAATGCATTGCTACTCGCGGAGGATGTTGGAGTGGCTCTAAGAGTGCTTGCGGGTGAAGATGGGATTGTACGGAGGGAAGAAGTGGTGAGAGTGGTGAAGGAACTGATGGAAGGAGAAGAAGGTAAAGCCATAGGGAATAAAATGAAGGAGTTGAAAGAAGGAATTGTTACAAGAGCCTTGGGAGATGATGGCTTCTCCACCAAGTCATTTAGTGAACTTTTGTTAAAGTGGAAAGCCCACCAGCGAGAAATCAACCAAGACACGTCCCACTAAACTTACATTCTCCGTATATATGGACCATATCAAAATATGCCAACATATAGTAGAATAAACTGTTTTTTTTTTTTTTTTAACTTGTCAGAAACAATATGATTTTCGTACAAATGCTACAAATAGAAGATTCAGAAGGTAACCTCCTTTCATCTGTTTACCAGATTAGGTTATCTTTAAATAGTTATTTAATATGATAATAAATGTTTGTATGCACTTGTAATGTTTTGTATACACACACACATTCAATATATTGAACGATTTTGTACATCACATGTCTGATTTGTATATGGGTTTTTTTTGTTAAGGCCCAACAATCTTTCGTATTGCCTCAGAGTGCTACAAGTATGGGCACAAATTTATCTTTAATAACTTTAACTTATTAGATAATTGATCTTGAGTCCCTTTTTTTAATGGTTGATTACAATTTTAACTTCAAAAAATTAAAGGTTCGGTTCATGGTTTTTTAAAATCAAATAACAAAAAGTAGTACACACAAGATGAAAACACGAGAAATACAACTAGTAACTACTTCAAATTCACGAACAAAACTGCAGAATCACCAACGAATAGAGGATATATATATATGTATAGATTTCATTTTTTTCGATATTAGAAAAATGACTTTAGAGTTGGCGATATCAACGTAATAAAGATCTTCGATGATTCTTCATCACCCAAAACCTCTCGATCTCTTCTGCTGTTCTTCCTGGAATCCTCCCAGCTATTAAATCCCACCTTAATTTACAGACAAATTAAACAAAACAAAAAACACTAATCTTTAATTCACCTATGATTAATAATCAGACATGGAAAGATTAACTACAATTTAGAAAAGAAAAAAAGAAAGAAAGAGAGAATAAAAAACCTTTCACCGACAAGCTTAAACATCCTGCAAATCAAATCCTCTTCTTCTTGAGCCATTGCTATTTCTTCCCACTCAAGACTGCTCACTTCTGTTCCACGTCATCAAGTTAAATCACATATATATACAAAATTTACTGAAAAAAATAAAGAAAACGACGCCGTATTATGGAGATCATGATGAGTTAAATTATACCTTGATCAGAAGAAGAAGCAACAATGGTTGTTGGATTGGTCTTGCGATGCTTCGACTTACGCTGCGTTTCCATCTATCTCTCAAACTTACTTTACCAAGATTTTACACGATCGTACCTTTTGCAATTTTATCAATCGATACGGTTTAGTACGGTTTGAGGTAGAGAGAGAGAGAGAGAAGTGGTTGTTGGATTTTGAAGGGAAAGGACATGAAGCCTCTTCTCTATTTATAGGGGAAAAAAATTAACGACCGGTTTGGTCGGTTTCCACATTAAGGAATCAGGTATGATGTTTGTATTACCGTACTTTTATTTTCCTTAAAATCGGATTTAACTCTTAAGAAAATTAAGAATCTTAAATAGTAGTATATCATTCTTATTAATCAATTTGCAACTTATGATGGGTGGTGACAGAGTTATATATACTACTATGCCACAGTATAATGGCTTGAGGGATTTCGCTAATTAAGAAACATGTTTCATTACATCATTTACTCCGTCATGTTCTTGCCTAATTGCTTTTTTTTTTTCTTTAAACGATACGTACTACTACTTGCCTTTGACTTGACTTGATATTTAATCTGTACACACTGCATAAAATTAAATTAAATCATGATTTAGTTGAGATTAATCAACTAAGTTACCGATGTGTTAGTGGGTTTATGCACACGTGTATTCAGCTATAGACTTCATTTAACCACGGAAACTTTCAAATTAAAAGTACAGTAATATTAGCGATGGTAGTTATATAGACATGATAAACTATAGACAAAGCATTAGGATAATCACTAACATTTATTATGGATTTTCAATCGACTATTAATACAACTTTCATATGAATTAAATTCTCAATTTAATGAAATATATTGTTAGAACTATCAAAAGAAGAGTTGAAAGTTTGTTAGGGTTGAATATAAAAAATGAATTTTTATACGTCGACTCGTGGATATTCCCCAATTAATTCTCACATCGCAAATTTTATTACAATGCTTCTTTTTTTTTTGGTTCGGTTTATTGTATTTATCTCTCTACCTTACTTTAAATTAAATAAAAAAACAAAAAACAAAAAAGGGTTGAGAGAGCAACGTACTACTCTGATTACTGAACAAACTATGCAGTTGCAACTGAACATGACACGTGGATTTTTTAATTTGTTGGGACCATCGCATGATTCATGACGCCCTTCTTGATGAGAGTCTTCGCTCGACGCTTCCTTT
>NC_025701.1:308404-403382 GCF_000633955.1 Camelina sativa | reverse complement strand
GTTTTTTTTTAGCGAATTATGAAGGAAACCATAAGATTAAATTGTTGGGACCATTGCATGATTCATGGGCGCATCCATTTTTTCACATTTATAAAAGTTAACCTTGATAAATTTTACACTTGTTTCAGTTCGCAATGAATTTTTAAGAATGTATACAGAGATCATTAAAGATATACAAAAAGAAAAAAAAACAGTTTACTAGTAATAAAAAGAGTTGACATTGAAATAAATACTACCAAATTCCGAAAACATTCGAGCTTTTTAAAAGTTTACATGATCTGACGGTAATGAAACATACTCTTATAACTTTCTTTATGACGACATTATGATCTCAACAAATGTTTTATGCGAATAATCCACTAAAATAATCAGTATATGAATTATAAAATTTGATGTGCTAAGGATATCTCAAGCTTTCTAATATGCTTTTAAAAGTTGCAGCTGGGGGAATCCATTAGCCAGAGATATATTTCTTTTTAAGCCCTCTCTCAACACATGTTCTTTCGAATCATCCATCCTCTTTAAATTACCTTTTTTTCTCAAATACAGCCCTGTCTAAGACTGAGCCATCACCGAGGCTTCGAGTTAAAATATACACATCAACTATTTGCAAGTTGGAACTTAAAGGTAAAAAAAGCAAACAAGAAACACACATAGAGAAACAAGTTTTACAACCTAGATAGATTATTGAATCGAACCCACAAACTCAGATTTCCAGTTATGTATCAAAAGAAGGTTATTTTTTTGGTCAGACCATCAAGTCGAAAAAAGGACAAGCACATAACTAGTGAATAATATTATACAACCTACGCACACATACTGTATGTTGTTAACTATTCGATCCTCACTAACAATGACAGAGATGCGAGTAGTGCTAGTGGGTGAGTTTCGTTTCTATCACCAGGGTCTGCCTTTTCCTCCAATCCGGCGTGCAAGCTCAAAGTCTCTTCTCACTGATATGAACAGACAACGTATCAGCATATTAGATATGATTTTTCAGCAAGTAATGGTTCAAAGGAATGCACAAGTATGACTGTGATTTTCTAAATTTAGACTACAGAATTGTCTTATTTAGGAGTACTTACTTAGAGTAACACGTCTTGCATGGATCGCACAGAGCATTGAATCTGAGAACAAACCAATCAAGTAATCTTCTGCCGCCTGCCCAAACAAAATTCACTATTACATTGATTACATATCAAGGGAAAATGACATTATCTGTGATATGTGTGGCTCTCTATATATATATAGCTATATCATACATTCATATTAAGAAATAATCTAAAGGATTTGGTTACCTCTTGGAGAGCCACAAGAGCTTCAGCTGTCCAACGAGAGATTTGTGGAGGGGCCACCGCATTGGTTATACTTCTCACCTGGTAATAACAATGTAAATTAATTAGTTATGATTGGAACAGAACACAAATCAGCATTTGGCAATTCAGGTTAAAAGTATTGTAGTTACAGAAACATATGGTTCTGGGTGGGTCTATGAGCCAGAGTAACCTCTCAAAGACAAACTAGATTTACAAGCTCCTCTTAAATGGAGGGTTACCCTAAAGTGTAGTTCAAAATGCTATGTTCACTGCACTGATGGTGAGACAGGATCC
Organism: Camelina sativa; assembly: GCF_000633955.1. Lineage (NCBI taxonomy): Eukaryota > Viridiplantae > Streptophyta > Magnoliopsida > Brassicales > Brassicaceae > Camelina > Camelina sativa. Next base: position 401,772 of record NC_025701.1, on the reverse strand, counting down.
ATGTTGAGAAAACAAGAAACAAGAACCACAATTATATAAATAACCAAGTAGATTGAAATTGTAGAATCAGGTTGTAAATGCTAAAAAAACGAGGCATACACTACTACTACTAAAGAGCAAAGAGAAAGAGAGAGAAAGAAAACTGACTTGTCTGATAAAACTAGCAGCAGGAATAAGAAGGCTAGTGCTCTTCTGATAATGGCGAATCTCTCTCAGAGCAACGGTTCCTGGCTTGAAACGGTAAGACTTCTTTTTTTGTGAGCCTACAGAAAGAACAAGAAGGAGGAGGTTAGTAGTTAGTAGAGTAAAAACACAAATAGAAAGACAAGTCCTGCATTCTAATTTCTGATTTCTGAGTGATAATCTATGACTAACCTTGTGACCTACTACCATATCTGGTTCTCTTAGCCCCTTTCTTCCCAGACAAAAAAAAAATACAAAAATGAGAACAAAAAAATGAGCACAAGGAAATCAAAAGGGCCAAACAAAAAAAAAAAGCTCACTTTTGTAGCAGGTGAAGTTGCAGCAGCAGGCGTTGCTGCAAAGTGTCACAAAAGGAAGGATTAATAAAAACTTCACACACCCAACAAACAAACAAACAAACAAACAAGGGGGAAAAAAACTAACTTGGTTGAGCATCATCTTCTTCACCATCTTCGGCTCTTGTTGGCGGTGTCTGCAATTTCGATTGATTACAACAAATTCGACAAATAATCTAATAAGGACAAATTTTGGAATCTGAAAATCGAAAACCCTAAAAGAGAAATAAAGATGGCAATATACCGCACTGGGACCAGCCTCCGGAGAAATTGAAGCAGCATCTACAATTTTTCAGATGCGAAATCAAAATCTAGGGTTAACAGCCAGATAAGTTGAACCAAAANGTCTGCAAAAAAAAAAAAAAAAAAAAAAAAAAAAAAATCGTAAAGGGTGAGAAAGAGAAAGCAGATAATGATTTACCAGTTGGAGTACGAGGTTGGGACCTGGTAGCGTTATGCTTGGTTCTCGCCATCAATTATTATTACTACTGCCGCATACAAAAATCGAGCATTTAGGGTATAAAATCCCCCAAAATTAGTGAGAGTAATGTGGGATTCGGGGGAGGGGAAACTCACCTGACGAGAGAGAACTAGAGAGGATTTGTGTGTGTCTCTTTCTCCCGCTCGCTCCACACGAAATTATTTGAAGGATTTTTGGTTTTCCCGCTTGACCCCCCTCAAAAATTTTTGAAATGTTAAAATCGATTTTTCTTTGTAGAGAGAGAGAGAGAGACTCAAGAAGAAGAGAAGAGAGAGGGTTCCGTCTACCGTCGTCATTCCTTATTTTACCCCTTTTGTGTTGTTTTTTAACCATTTGGTAATCCCAATTCAAATTTTTTTAAACATTTTGGAAGTAATTTAATTTCCACTTTTACACCTCTAATAACGTTCAAGAGATCTGGACCGTTTAATTTCATCTAGTTGCAACAACTGTGAGAGATCAACTTAATCTAAACAGTCAGAATTGAAAGATTTTATGTGGGACCGGGGCGATCTCTTATGGAAATTCTCAAGAAACTATTTTAGAATGGTGGAGACGATGTTGGCTCCTTTTTAAATGGAGCAGAAGAACAGAAGCAGCAGATGCTGCCAACTTTGATTGATGATCTAACCAGACAGTGACATTAGGTTACCATGCTTGTTTGTGTAGGTGATAGAATCTGCTCTGTTCTCAGTACAACGTTTTTGGTGGTCCTTGTTTGAATATTATATGCAGAGAAGAAACAAAAGAGGAAAAGAGAGTTTTGGTGTTTATAAAAATAAGGATTGTTCATATACGAGACTGCGTCTACTTGACGGTTATGTCTCCTGTTGACGAGCTCAATCATCTTGTTTAGAGTTTTTGTGTGTTTCGGTTCTGTTCTTCTGTGTTTATGTCATCACAAATTCACAAAAGTATGCTGTTTCCTTAGTCTGAAACAGAGTAAGAAGACCTCAGACGTGACATTTGGATAATAAAAAAGGGGTGGTACGATTGCCTAAAGATACGTTTTTTGGGTGGTTGTGATGATGAAGTACTACTGATGATAAAACTTGAACAGAGCAATATATGGAACATAACTAGACCTAATCTAATCTCTCCATTCGATATCTTGTCTTTGCACAAATGAAGTCGGAAACAAGAAAAACGTTTGTCATCAGAGTAAGATCCATCTGCCATCTTCTTGCCTACATGCTGTTTCCTTAGTCTGAAACAGAGTAAGAAGACCTCAGACGTGACATTTGGATAATAAAAAAGGGGTGGTACGATTGCCTAAAGATACGTTTTTTGGGTGGTTGTGATGATGAAGTACTACTGATGATAAAACTTGAACAGAGCAATATATGGAACATAACTAGACCTAATCTAATCTCTCCATTCGATATCTTGTCTTTGCACAAATGAAGTCGGAAACAAGAAAAACGTTTGTCATCAGAGTAAGATCCATCTGCCATCTTCTTGCCTACATGCTGTTTCCTTAGTCTGAAACAGAGTAAGAAGACCTCAGACGTGACATTTGGATAATAAAAAAGGGGTGGTACGATTGCCTAAAGATACGTTTTTTGGGTGGTTGTGATGATGAAGTACTACTGATGATAAAACTTGAACAGAGCAATATATGGAACATAACTAGACCTAATCTAATCTCTCCATTCGATATCTTGTCTTTGCACAAATGAAGTCGGAAACAAGAAAAACGTTTGTCATCAGAGTAAGATCCATCTGCCATCTTCTTGCCTACATGGTTAAGGCAATAACTGACAGGTAACTGATGTAAGTTCGGAAAAGCCTAAACCAAGACCAGCTAAGCAACTTTTACCAGTCTCCAAGTCGGATCAAATCAGAGATTCGAAAACCCAAAACCTTTTCGTCCTTTTGCTTCTTGCTGCATCTTCCGCTGTTCTCTGCATAGACAGACTACCGCGATTGCAGAATCCTACAAAACCAGTAGAAGAATGAAACTGATTTATTGCTACAATGAACCAAACGTTGGTAAAAACTATTCTCCGAGACGGATATAACTGTACCTCAAACTCTTGTTTTAGCATCTTAGAACCAGCACATATAGTTTTGAGTAGAGAATCTGATCTCTTCCCAGGAAAGTTCATCGGGAGGGAAAAATTGAGCATGAGTCAGAACATAGAACATAGAGCACCATGTATCTTTTCCAAAGGTTTGGAACTTTGGATGATAGCTAAATCAACTCTATACACATCCAAACGATCGAACATAGAGCAAGATATCTATTGGTTCTGTTCTATTAGAAACAGTCTCTTACAAGTTGGTTAGCTTAGCTTGTTACGCATACATCATATATAAACAAAACATTCACATCATATATAAAAACAAAACATCATATATAATCTATGTACAGCTTGTTTTTTTTTTATAAAAATATCTACAAATAAAGCAACGGTCATAAAACAACAAGAGACCAGAAGACATCTTACAATCGAAAAACTTCACCATTGGAAAAATATATCTTTGAACAAGTTGATCATTCCTGAAAATATATAGCTAGCTAGACCAAATCCAAAAGACAAAAAAAAAGATCCTGAAGAATATTATATCACATACTGGAACATGATTCCTTGTGACTGATGAAGATGTGAGAGATTGATTAGATGATAATGTCTTGAGAAGCCAATCTCTCAGAAACATCAGCTAAAGACTTGAGGTTACATCTGATGAGAGCTTCAACGAAGAAGCAAGTCTCATCCTTGGTGTTACCTTCAGGAACATCAACAACAAAGGATTCAATCACCATTGTCCCTGCTCTTCCCTCTATCATCTCTGGATGAACTGTCACTATCGATGAGTAATTCTGAGACAAACAACAAAGATTCATTTAATAATTCTCATTTCAAAACACAACACAAAACCTAAGAGATTTTTTGGTTAATAATAGTACCTTGAGTCTGTGATCACCACCAATGATTCTGATACCGAGGATGTGTTCTTCATCATCGAGAAGCTCTAACCTCTCGGTGCTTGTTGTAGCAGGAAGCCCAGATTTGACATTGACTTCTCTGAGGCTGCCGATTTCAGGATCACCGATCACAGTACATCTGCTCACAAATGGTTTGTATTTCTGCGGCTGATCAAATCTACGCACCAGTGACCAAACCTAGAGATTTGCAATATCGTTATCATTAATTAGCTTGTCTGAAAACGAACCTATAGATTTGGGGGAGAAAAAAAAACCCTAAATCGATCAAAAATCTGAAATTGACGGAATTAAGATCAATGTTGAGAGATTAGACATATAAAAAGGGAGAGAGAGAGAGAGAGGATTACGAGATGAAGAGGAGCTTTGATGTGTTTGACAAGAGCAGAGGTACACTGGTTCTCTCTGCAGTGATGTTTGTGTTGCGTCCGTACATACTCCACCGTCTCCAGATCTCCGTACATCGCCGTGCCGTCTTCCATGTCTCTCTCTCTCTTCTCCGATCCGATCAGAATCTCCTCTCTCTCTCTCTGGTCTCTCTGTGTCTCTCAGAGGGAATCTGTGAAAGAGGATAAATAAATAGAAGAGAGCAAAGTAACAAACAAACAAAAAAAGATGCGTCTGCAGTAACCAATTTTTTTTTTTTTTTTAATTGTGTGCCTAATTAACCTTTTTTTCTTTCTTAAGCTTCTTCCCCTTCACACATTTAAACAAAAAAATAACAACCAAACACTAGTGGTATTCGTTTTTTTAATGTAACAAAAAAAAACAACAAAAGGTTTAAGCAAAGTGTTCTGTATGACGACGTTTTTGGGACCTAATCCGAATAGAAACAAACACAAAGTGCTTAGAAAAAATAAAGTATTTTGTTTTGGTGAGGTAAGATCGTTTCTAACTTTATAGATATTTTCTTCATTAAAAAATAAAGTTTCTAGACCATAGCTAATTAAATTCCATGGATGAAAATGTCTATTTTATCATATCATACCTATGATTAATTTTCTTATGAATTCGTTCGTATATATTGTTTGGTATGCTGCTGGTCACAGCATATGCTTAGATATATTCTACATAAGTTGGTCTTCACATATTGAGTGTGATAGGTTTCGTTTGGTCTGATTGAGTGATTCTCCATGCATAGGGTCCCATATGTGTTGTACCATTAATTACTATAGTTCTTCTTGTTTGTTTACCTTAAAAATTTAGTTGTTAAAACATTAAGTATGTTGTTCTAAATATCTAATACCATATCTTATTATTAGCTACGATTGGTCATCAATAGTCTCATCCTCTCAGCCCGTGACTTGTTCCATGTAGTTATGTACGACATGTAATTAAGGTGTATTTTGCCTTCTAGGATGCGATGCGAAGCCCTTCTCTAGAAGAAGAAGAAGATTGCTACAAGACATCCACAATCTAAAATCATGAAACAAGAACTTGAATCTGACATCTATTATGTTATATATTGAGACAAAGTCCCTATCATACCGAATCTAAAACCATTAGTATTTTGTTAATTTGTATTGTAGTGAAGCTGCATACCATCATAAGAAGGAAACGTGAGAGACCATTAAAAAAACAAAAAAAAATTCTACAATCAACCATAATTCGATATTTCGATTGATCTCCAAAAGTCTGAAGTTGCTACTCCTCCATCATTAATCTTTGATCACTATCATCAACAACGCTAATTACGCTTCCTAACCAGCAATCTATGCATATAATTATTATAATTAGTGAATTCTACTTTTCTTTTCTTTTTTTCTCAAAAGACTCATCTTCACTTTCTTTTTATTTTAAACCAAAAAAACATAATCACGTCTTAGATAACTCTAGTTAAATGATTACATTATCTTCTAATTATAGTTTAAGGTTATCAGAAAGAACAATCTTTCGATCTTGTAACCATTTTAACTAACACATATAATTATAACCGGAGGTTATCTTGTTCAATTTGAATATTATTTATGCTTAAATTACAAATCTCATTAATTATCTCAAATTGATGACGAGACGATAGAAAGAGGGTTTTAGCTTATATAGAACGTTTTCTGCTCTAAATAAGTTTTTTTTATATGTTAAGTGATAAATATAGGACTTAAAAGAGCGGTGTTGATGATAATTACAGTAACCTTATCAGATAAAAATTTACCCAAAAAAACTTATCGGATAGGATCGCCTTTGGCACTATAGGCATGCAAACTTAACGCAAAAGATGACTTTAACGTAAATACAAACTGCTCCAAGATAATAGAAACGACGATTCCTTTTTAGCGACAGCGACAATGCAGCTAAATATGGTCAAATTAGAGAAAACTCCGTATACGTGTCATCTTCCTATTGGTTTATTGTCAGACATTTCCATGTTCACTTATTGTGGCATATCTTGTGAAAGTGACACGTGTAAAATCTACTTTTTGCTGACTTGGATAACTTTTTTGCCGGCCAATAGATTCTGAAATCTGTTCGAATTTACAGAAACCATTTAAAAACCGAGGGGAAGTGAAATAAGAAAGATAACGCTAAAAAAGAACACACAAAATAATGTTGGAAAAAGAGATTCTTCTGATAATGCTGGAAGTAAAAAGTTACGAGTTTATCATGTCATCAGAGTATCAGAGTCACACTGAAACATTCATTGTACTGGTTTAATCTAACTTTGACTGTTTCAACTTTCAACCAATTGAGAAAAGAACCAAAGTTAAATTTAGATGAGCCAAACAAGGCCCAATATTTAAAGACCATCATAATATGGGCTAAATGAGTACATCAAACAAAAAGAGAGCTTCGGCTTATGAAAAAACTTCACAATCCTTCAAGCTTCAGCTTTACTACGTTCTTCAGCCATTCTCTTCTTGATCTCATGTGCTGCATTGAAAATCCCCATTGTTGGTTGGTTACACACAAAGCACTTCTTGTTCTTCGTGTGATGCTGCATCATTACATAAACACATTCTCTTTAGTTTCACAAACCACAAAAAAATAAAACAGAGTCATCAAAATTGTGATTCAAGTTATGATCATACCTTTAGAGCACAATGCTCGCAGAAGTAATGCTTGCATTTGGTGACAACTGGATCAACGAAAGGCTCTCTGCAAATGAAGCAAGCAAAGGGAAGTGCATCGTCGTCTTCTTCGCTATCGTTGCCAGCCTCATCATCTTCATCCTCAACTCCCATAGCTTTATTTCTCTTCCTAACTTTCTCTGCTTCTTCCCATTCTTTCTCTATCTGCCATCCCGGTTTATAATCCCCACGGTCATGCAAGAACTTACACGAATCTCCATATCCACAGTATCCAGTTTCCTTGTAATCCTTGCATATATCTGGCTGGTAATCGAATCTAGCCGACACTCTAATGTGAGCAGAAGCTCTCAATGGCCCGTGTGAGCCTCCAGCTTTCTCGCTCGAGATGGTTTGTTCTCTTCTAAACCCAGCTTTGTGATCTGTATATCCATGAATTCCAGTGTACAGCTTCTCATCTGAAACCTTCTTCTTATTCCCTTTCAATGATTCGTCTGCTTTTTTGAGAACTCGCTCACGGATAGCTCGTGCGTCTTGATTGAAGTCGGTTTCAGTTTCAAGGGTTGCTGTTGCCCTACTGTCGTTTTGAACCTGGATTTCCTTGGATGAATCGTAGTGAAAGACGGGTTTCTCAGGGGCTTCACTCGTTGTAGTAGAGCTCTTAGATGGTCCAGAGGAAAAGTATAGCTTGCTGTCAGGTTTTGCAACTTTCTTTAGATTTTGTAATATAGAAGTTTGGCTCTTGGAATCTCCATCTTCTTCATCTTCGTCAACAGTTCTTTTCCTAATGTTTTTAGCTTTAGTCGGCTTCTTGAAGAAAGTGCAAACTGAAACAGAACAAGGATAAAACTTATTAGTGTCTGTCTCTCTTGATCCATATATGACAATTTCAAGCTAACAACAACGAACCAAGTAAGAAAAAGTAGGAAAGGTAGGGAGAGAAGAAAGTAGAAGTAACCTTGTTGAGACTGAGATTCTTGGGCAGCAGGTTGAGGTTGAGGTTGAAATTCTTCTTCTTGCTGAGACGGTTTAGGTTCACCAGAATCTGACATCGTTTGATTTCTATAATGTAAGCACACACACTTGAAATTGGTTTGCTTGCCTGCAAAATACAAGAGAATCCTCACGATTAGTATCTGGACCATAATCAGATAACTCATAAGTAATGTTGTTCATACTGATTCATCAAAATTTATCCAGATTCCATCTTCTTCTTTAGCAAATAAGAGACAATGTAACCCGTAGGAACCCATGGAGAAGATTAATTCCAAATTCATATGCTCAATCAAGCTCATGAATATAATCAATCAATCAGTCTGTACAACAAATTGAAGAAACCCTAGCTTAAACGGAACACACTCGATGCTTAGAAAGGCAAATCCAAAAAATTCGGAAACAGTAACTTCGCAAAGAGCAATCCAAGAAACATAAAATAAAAAGAACTCACAGTTCGATCACATTCGATGTTATCACGGAAGCCTACAAAAATAAAATAAGAGAAATTGAAATCTAGAAAACCCTTAACTGAAATTGGAGTGAAAAGCTCGACGAACACAGACGAAAACAACAAAACAACGAAGACGAAATCGAACATATATGAATATATAAGACAAGGAAGAGTATGTTACCTTCAGGAAACCTTAGCAATTGTCGCCGGTGGTGAACTACGCCGGGAAGATCAACGAAAGACAACGCCGTTCGCGTTTTCTCAGTTAAACCAAAAAAAAAAAGAAAAGGAAATCAATGTGAAGAAAGAACAAATATAAATAATCGATATTACGATGAGGCGGTTAAGTTCAATTGGGCTTTAGTTCTTTTAAATGGGCTCAATATTCATAATGGGCCTTAAATTTATTTTCGCCTCATCCCTTGACTTTTTGACCAAGTCTTCGTCTTTCGATTTTTGGAATTGAACAAAGACTTTAATTGCATCCTATATTTATTCCTATTTCCCTCTCTTTTGTCGTTGTCTCAAAAAAAAAAACTACACATAACCGCTCATATGGGTCTTTCTTGCTTTTAAGTTTTAAGCGACGGGACCAGTAGCGAGGATAGCTTCACGAAGAAGACGAAGAAGAAGAAGTAAACGCCGTTGACCTACTTCCTTAAACTTTCGATTTCCACTTCATAGCCGGAATCTTAATCTATATCCCCCTCCTCAGTTACTTCGTTCTAGGTACGTCTCCTCATGTTTGGTTTTTGCTTGTTTCTCACTGATTAGATAATTCTGTGTAAGAATTACTTACGGCTAATCTCTTCATAACTTGTTTGGTCTAGATGTCAATTTATCTCGAAGCTTTAGTTTTTCTTATCTTCGATGAACAGAAGTTCGTATGACTTTACAATTATTGAGCAGAGGAGATGGTTAGGAATTAAAGGATTTGGTAATCATGTTAGGTAGAAATTGACTGATTCTCTAGTTTCTAATTTTTACCTTTGAAGAAATATACTACTATTATATTAAAAAAAAAACTGTTAGGTGTCTACTTGCTATTTTATAATTGATTTTGGTGATTATCAATTGTACGTAATCATGGAGAAGTATTCGTATGATTAATTTTGTTTTGATTCAATAAATGTTAGGATTCGTCACACTGTAAGCCAAAATATCCAAGGGTTTGGCTGATGATGGCATTCAGCCATGATAATCGTGTCAGGTTGGTAACTTGCAATAATCTTGTCTCATACATAGCATCCATTCCCTAGAAATGGTTCTATAGATGAATATGAATTTGTAGTATCTTAAATGATTTAAGATGATATATATATATATATATATATATATATATATATATTTTTTTTTTTTTTTGTTTAGGTTCAAAGATGAAGACAGGTCAATAGCCTCTGAGTATGGTTACGGAAGAAAAGCTAGACCTTCTTTTGACAGAGTTTTGAAGAATGTAAAGTGGGGAATTGAGAAAGGTTCAGGAAATTTCAAAATTTTCAAGAAGCCATCATTAAGTTCTCTTCCACATAAGGATCCTGACCACAACAAGGTCCAGAAGGAAACATCTGGTACCACTAAGAAGAACATCATTAACCCACAAGATTCGTTTCTGCAGAACTGGAACAAAATATTTCTCTTTGCTTGTGTCCTTGCTTTGGCGATTGATCCGCTGTTTTTCTACATTCCTATTGTCGATGGCACGAGGCACTGTCTTACTATGGACTCAAAGTTGGAGATAGCTGCGAGTTTTCTTCGTACACTCATCGATGCCTTTTACATTATTCACATTGTGTTTCAGTTCAGGACAGCTTACATCGCTCCTTCTTCTAGAGTTTTTGGCAGAGGTGAACTGGTGGATGATGCTAAGGCAATAGCCTTGAAGTATCTCTCGTCTTACTTCATCATTGATGTACTTTCTATCATTCCTCTCCCACAGGTAATAATGACTAATTGATTGTTTTTTTTATTTAAGTGTTCATGATGAAATGTTTTTGAATATATGGCTGAATCCTCTGTTTCTTTTTGTTTCTAATCTTGCAGATAGTGGTCTTAGCTGTTATTCCAAGCGTCAAAGAGCCTGACTCTTTGCTCACAAAAGACTACCTTATGTCTGTCATAATCGTTCAATATGTTCCTCGGATTCTTCGTTTGTATCCGCTTTACACGGAAGTGACCAGAACATCTGGCATTGTTACTGAAACAGCATGGGCTGGAGCTGCTTGGAACCTCTCTCTCTATATGTTAGCCAGTCATGTAAGTTCTGGATCATCAGATAACTGATTCTTTAAAGATGTAAATGCATTTTAAAGGTTGATCAAGTTTATAAGGTAAACTTACTTATTCAGGTATTTGGAGCTTTATGGTACTTAATCTCAGTAGAACGAGAAGACAGATGCTGGCAAGAGGCGTGCGAGAAAAAGAACGGTTGTAGTTTAAGTTCTCTGTACTGTCACGGTAATGGTAATGCTGGAAACGATTACCTGACCACCTCTTGCCCTTTTCTCGACCCTGGTGATATAACGAACTCAACCATCTTCAACTTTGGCATCTTCACTGATGCTCTAAAGAGTGGGGTTGTTGAATCGCATGATTTCTGGGAGAAATTTTTCTACTGCTTTTGGTGGGGACTGCGAAATCTTAGGTTTGACAAAAAACACACATACAAACTAACTAGTTGCATATCGAGCTTATGTATCTGAAACTCTATCACAACTCAAAGATTCTCACTAACTGCTTTTGTTGTTTCAGTGCATTGGGACAAAACCTTCAAACAAGCAAATTCGTTGGTGAAATCATCTTTGCTATATCAATCTGCATATCTGGACTAGTCTTATTTGCGCTACTTATCGGCAATATGCAGGTAATGGCCTCTTTGACTAGTTCAATAACCATTAAATTTTTCAGGAAACTGATCATGTAAGTTCTGTTTTGATGATGCAGAAATACTTGGAATCAACAACAGTTCGAGAGGAGGAAATGAGGGTGAGAAAGAGAGATGCAGAGCAGTGGATGTCTCATAGAATGTTACCTGAAGACCTGAGAAAACGTATCAGAAGATATGAACAATATAGATGGCAAGAGACAAGAGGAGTTGAAGAAGAAAACCTTCTTCGTAACCTCCCTAAAGACCTAAGAAGAGATATTAAACGCCATCTTTGCCTCGATCTCCTTAAGAAAGTAAGTATACGAGCTTTCTCTCTTTTTCCTCCATTAAATATCAACTGGACCAAGAATCTTAGTGCAACCCTCAGAACCCTAATTATATGACTGTTTTCGGTAGGTACCTTTGTTTGAGATAATGGATGAGCAGTTACTTGACGCGGTTTGCGATAGGCTAAAACCTGTGCTCTACACAGAGAACAGTTACGTGATACGTGAAGGAGATCCTGTAGGGGAGATGATGTTTGTGATGAGAGGAAGGCTTGTAAGTGCCACCACTAATGGAGGAAGAACAGGGGTCTTCAATTCCGTGGACCTCAAGGCAAGTGATTTCTGCGGAGAAGATCTTCTGCCGTGGGCATTAGACCCTCAATCTTCTTCTCACTTTCCAATCTCGACGAGAACAGTTCAAGCTCTCACCGAAGTTGAAGCCTTTGCTCTAATGGCTGAAGATCTCAAGTCTGTCGCTTCACAGTTCAGGCGCCTCCACAGCAAGCAGCTCCAGCATACTTTCAGGTTTGGTTTCTCTCCCATCAACATTTTTTGGTTCTGTTCTGTTTCCAAGATAGGATGATCTTAATTTGATTTAATTACAGGTTTTATTCGGTGCAATGGAGAACATGGAGCGTATCTTTTATACAAGCAGCGTGGCGGAGATACTGTCGGAAGAAGTTAGCCAAATCATTACGCGATGAAGAAGAGCGTCTCCGAGATGCGCTGGCTAGAGAAGGCGATGGTACAACGGCGTCTTCGTCCTTGAGCATTGGAGCCGCTCTTTACGCGTCGCGTTTTGCGTCAAACGCGCTTCGTAATCTGAGGCACAATATCTCCAACCTTCCTCCTCGCTACACACTTCCTTTGTTACCTCAAAAACCCACCGAACCTGACTTCACCGCCAATCATACAACTGACCCTTGAGTTCTTTTTTCCTTTTTCATGTCTATCGAAAAAAAAAACATTATGTTATTATTTTTAGAATAAGGTATGCGGCTATGTAAATAATGCTGGTTTGAACCAAAAAAATGTATAAATTTGTTAAACATTACAAACTATACACATTCTCTTCATGATTCTAAATTGTGATAAGAATTAATAAACCAATAATCACGTTTACATTGAGTGAACCCACGACCGACTTCTTTCTTCTTCATATCAAAGTCCCACGTTTACATTAACTTACCTTCATCGTTACAATATGTTGGAGGTAAGTAGAAATTGTCTCCTCCATCATATATTATATATCCATCGTTACATTTGTATTAGTTCAATGGTCAAACAAATTATTATAGTCATCTAGTTGCAACTTTCAAACTAAAAATCCCGAATAAAATTTATTTTTTAACGAGTGACAGTTACAGAATATACAATATAGGATCATATTGTATATTGCAAAAAATTGACGAGTGAAAAGATAAATACGTATTTTTTCTGGGAGTTGGGGGAAAGAAAGAATAACGGAGTTTCTCGACAAATTGGCCACATTTCGATTTTTTTTTTTTTGGTTTTTGGTAACTAGTGGTGGATTATAATGGGAGGATGCAGCTTTAATTACGTGGACCATTTAGGACCGTCTAATTGTAGGAGGCAGGTTAAGAAAGAGTGCGGTTGTGATGCGTCGGAGCACCCATTTTACGTTGGACCCATATATATGTTATGTAGAACAATGGTCCCGCTTCTTTGTTTCTTCCGTCCACTTGTGACCTCTGCCTTTGCCAACATTACTGGACGACAACTTCGCCTGCGCTTTCTTCATACACAATATTTTTCAAAAAAAAAAAAATCTTCTTTTTTCTTTTTTCTTTTTCTTTCATAAATCAAGAAATTCTATTTTTCCTTACTGATAACTGTGATAAACTAATTATCCAACTTTACATATATACCAACTTGTGATTGTGTTTGAATTACTTAGCTGTATTTATCTATATGCAAACATACATAAATATCTAAACGACAAGCTCCATAAATCAAACATACGTATTTTTGGTGAGCCATACACCTAACCTACGAATGTGATTTCTCATTCCTAAGACTCTTTTAACTGGACATTTATGTCAGTAAATTACCACCGAATGTTTTGAAATTTGGTTAAAAATAAATCACATTTCTACTACATACATACAGATACAGATAAAATCAAAGCTTTTCGATACTGGCTCCGACTATAGTATTAGTTAGCATGAACTTGTTGTAATTTATATAAATAGAATGGGGGCACAAACAGAATAATCCAAAAAAGGTATGGAAAATAAGACAATCCCTCCTAGGCCCATTAAAGGCTTAAAGGCCCTAAAAAGGCAAGAAATCATTCCTGGAGGAAGGAAATTTTCAATCCAGAGAGAAAAGACGAAAAGCCCATAGAATGAGAAGATAATTACGGGGAAAATGCCATGGACGTTCCATAAAATGCCATTCTAGCCATCTGACTAGTGAATCTCCGCCCTTCCTTCCTTATCACTCACACACACACACACGCACTGCTCTCTTCTCTCTTCTCTCTCACACCGTTTTCTCCAGTTTCAGCTTTTTCTTCGAACCACTAAACTCTCTTGTTAACTCTCTTTTGTCATCATTATTATTATTATACTTCTCCATATTCCAATTTCATATTTTATCCTCGTGGTATCTTAATTCAACTTGGCTCCCCCCTCACTCGGTAATTATCTGATATATTACAATATGTTTTCCTTAAGCTCATCTTAATCTCATTATTTTGGATAAGGTTTTGTACTCTTTTGCATATTATATATAGTCTATGGACTATGGGTTCTTGGGGAGGTTTGAGTGGTTTTAAGCTCTATAAATTGTTACATTTGTATGTTTATTGATTGACCAACAATGAGATTATTGTAGTTAACCAAATTCAATTTGTTTTTCAGCTATTGTTTGTTTATTTCAATAAAAGAAAAGTTATAAAAAAAAAAAGCTTGAGAGAAATGGCTCCCAAGAACAACCGTGGAAAGACTAAAGGAGACAAGAAGAAGAAGGAAGAGAAAGGTACCAATAATGATGAAATATCTCTTATTTATTAATATATGAATATGAATGAATTTCAATAAATTAAAAAAATTAGTTGTTAATCACTAATTAGCTTCCTTTTGATAATTAAAAATTTCTGATGATATGAATCATGTGGTTTACGGTTTATGTGCAGTTCTCCCGGTTATCGTGGATGTCATTGTAAACCTTCCCGATGAAACGGAGGCTATTCTCAAGGTTTGTGTGTTTTGTTCTTGTTTTCTCACATCATTTTCGAATTATGTAAAATTTTCATATTTCTTGCGTGTTAACAACTGTTTTTTTTTGGTAGCGATTTTTTCTGCGAAATTTGTTATATTCCCTTTTATATATTTTTTTAGTTTTTAATATTCTTATGCAATTAACTAATTTTTATACATAAGTTTCGGTATTGTATAATTCAAACTAATAACATATTCATGAAATGAAACGTTATCTTAATCTAGTGCATAATTTTTTGTTTTTCGTTTTTGGGATAAGGTATTACACGTACCATTAAAATTGATAGTTTTACACTAATACTTATTTTTATTTTTGTCTTTAAAAATATATATCGAAAAATCATTTTCAATTTGACTTAGAATTATCTTCATGAAATTTATCATTATTTGAACGTGTAGAAAAATACAAAAGAGTGTGTAACACACAAATTCGATCGGTTGTTAAAATAATTCAACTATTTCTCATAATTTCGGTCAATAAAATTACGTAGACGTTACATAGAAAGTGAAATTTGTTTATATAGAAAACATGTGTATCCACTTTTATTTTTATTTTTTTGTCGTCAGAAAACATGTTTATCTACTATATTCATATTTAGTTAATTACTCGAAATATTTCTTGTATGAAGCAATAATATATCTTGTATTGTAGCCAAAGGTTTCACATGATGAATATAATTAACAGAATACTAAAAATACGTATGTATGAAAACAGGGCATATCAACGGACAGGATCATAGATGTTCGGCGGCTTTTATCGGTTAACTTCGACACTTGCCACATCACCAATTATTCACTCTCCCATGAGGTAAATAATTCTCGTTTCTCATAATCGTTTTTTTTTTTTTTAAATAGAATTTTCCTATTTCCATAGTTTTGGTTGTTATTAATTATTATTGTTCGTTACAAGTTAACGTTTGATGGTCCAAAGATATTCATATTTATTGGGGAACGTTTGATTAGAATCCCAAGTGAGGCAAAAAAAGTAAAGGAAAATGACTACTAACTAGTGTGTCATTGTGCCTAAGAATTTGCTAGTCTGACTTTTATTATTTCCTTTTCTATCCATAGAGATATGTTACCCGATTAAGTAGGTCATAAAAAAATAAAAAAATGACAGTGGTAAAATAGTTAAATCAAATTCATGTTTATCGTTACAGGTCAGAGGATCGCAGTTAAAAGACACAGTGGATGTTTCCGCGCTTAAACCGTGTCTTCTCACGTTAACGGAAGGTAAAAAAGCTCTCTCTTTCACGCTTCAATTAAACGCCGTTAACGTGCCGTAACGGAATTAATTATAAAACCTAAAACGATGCCGTTTCGGTGATGACCGTTGTGATTTCCTTTTTTCCATCTGGCAGAGGATTATAATGAAGGAACAGCAGTGGCTCACATCAGACGACTGCTTGACATCGTCGCCTGCACAACTTGCTTTGGTCCTTCGCCGGAGAAATCCGAATCCGTGAAAAGCGCTCAGGTCAAGGGAGGTGGAAAGAATTCCAAACATTCGGAAACTTCGCCTCCGCCGTCTCCTGCGTCCAAGGATGCGGTGATTGATGACGCCGGAGAGACCAGCCACTCTTTCCCTAAGCTTGGAAGCTTCTACGAGTTTTTCTCTCTCGCTCACCTCACTCCTCCTCTTCAATGTATGATTGTATCTTTCTCTCCCTTTAAAAGCCCTAGATTCGATTCCCCTCTGCTTTGATTGATTTTGTCCCAACTTACAGTAATTAGGGTTTTATAGATATACGCCTTGTGACTAAGCGGGACACCGAAGATTTATCGGCGGAAGATCATCTTCTCTCCATCGATGTAAGCTTAAAATTTCTATATCTATTGATCTTAATTGAATGTGGCAATCTGCTCTTTGGTTTGATATCGTTTGCGTTTTGTTTTTTTCTTCTCTCAGGTGAAGCTTTGTAATGGGAAGCTCGTTCATATTGAAGGTTGCAGGAAAGGATTTTACAGTATTGGGAAACAGAGAATTATATGTCATAGTCTTGTTGACTTGCTTAGACAAATTAGTAGAGCCTTTGATAATGTAAGTTTTGTTTCGGCTACCCATTATATTCATATTTTGCTGTTGAGTTTGATTGATGATCTTATCTTTTTTATCATGTTTAGGCTTACAGTGATCTTCTGAAAGCGTTTTCAGAGCGCAACAAGGTATATTTCTTTCTCTACTTGAATATGGATCTACTGGATGTTGAATTGGGTTTATTTATTGAGCGTTTCATCTGTTTGCAGTTTGGAAATCTTCCATATGGGTTTAGAGCTAACACATGGCTCATCCCTCCTACTGCGGCGCAGTCACCAGCAGCGTTTCCGCCTCTCCCTGTCGAGGATGAGAGATGGGGAGGGAATGGTGGTGGTCAAGGGAGAGATGGCAGCTACGATTTGGTTCCATGGTCCAACGAGTTTGCCTTTATTGCATCTATGCCTTGCAAGACAGCAGAGGAGAGACAAGTCAGAGACAGAAAAGTGTTTCTTCTTCACAACCTCTTTGTCGATGTCGCGACTTTCAGAGCCATCAAGGCTGTTCAGAAAGTAATGACTGAGCCACTGCTGGATCAAGAAGACTCTGAAGTTCTATATTCCGAGACAACTGGAGACTTGAGTGTTACGGTTACAAGGGATACTTCTAACGCAAGTAGTAAAGTGGATACAAAAATTGATGGAATCCAAGCCACTGGTCTGGATAAAAAGAAGCTGATGGAACGGAACCTTCTCAAGGGACTTACTGCTGATGAAAATACTGCTGCCCATGTCAGTGTTTTCTACAACTCTCCACTCTTTTGTTTCCTCTCGTCTGTGTTGTTTAACTGTGGTCTTACAATTATTTTTGGGTGCAGGACGTTGCTACTTTAGGGACTATAAGTCTTAAGTATTGTGGTTACATTGCTGTTGTGAAAATAGAGAAGGAGAGTGAGGAGTTAAGCCCACCTTCTCAAATTGTTGACCTCCTTGAACAGCCTGAAGGTGGTGCTAATGCACTAAACATTAACAGGTGATACTTAAATGAAAAACATTCATCCTTTGTCACTCAAATTTATGGTATCATGAAAAAATTCACCCTTTGTCTCTTTAGTTTATAGTCTCACTTACGGTGTACTATTTTTATGTTGCTTTACAGTTTGAGATTCCTTCTCCATAAATCCTCTTCTGAGCAGAACAAAAAAACACCTCATCAACAAGATGATGAGCTTACATCTTCACGGGAATTTGTAAGTAAAATGGTGGAAGAAAGTATTGTAAAGCTTGAAGAAGAGGATATAGACAGGGAGAGTATCATGAGATGGGAGCTTGGTGCTTGTTGGATACAGCATTTACAAGACCAAAAGAATACGGAAAAGGACAAAAAACAAAACAGTGAAAAATCCAAGAATGAATTGAAGGTTGAAGGACTTGGGAAACCGCTTAAGTCCCTCAATAGCAGCAAAAAGAAAACAGATGTAAGTAGCCCTAAGACGACGCAGACTGCAGTATCGTCTCAGGTTGATGCGGTTTCTTCAGAGACTGATAATTCTGCAACAACTGCATCTTTGCAATCCGATGCCGAGAAGAATGCCCAAGAAAATGTACTCGTCTTGAAGAATTTGCTGTCTGATGCAGCCTTCACTCGCCTAAAAGAGTCAGATACTGGACTTCATCACAAGGTTTTTACACTACAACTCCAGCTTTTGCTCTATGTTTATTTACTTATTGTGTGCTAACAAAGAATTTTTGTTTCAGTCTTTGCAAGAACTTGTCGACTTGGCACAGAACTATTATACTGAAGTTGCTATTCCGAAACTGGTAACTGCGTATAAATTTTGTTGTTGTGTTTTCTATTGGTTATATTAAGATATTAACAAATAATAAACTTTTTTATCACTGAATATAGGTTGCAGATTTTGGTTCGTTGGAGCTCTCCCCAGTCGATGGTCGGACTCTAACTGATTTTATGCACACAAGAGGTCTTCGGATGCGTTCCTTAGGATATGTTGTAAGTTTGCTTTTTTAACCTCATAGTTCTTAGAATCTATTCAAGTTTGTTGTTGTTGTTTTTTAATTATCAATATCTTTTTTATGTTTACAGGTANCTTCTCAAATTGTTGACCTCCTTGAACAGCCTGAAGGTGGTGCTAATGCACTAAACATTAACAGGTGATACTTAAATGAAAAACATTCATCCTTTGTCACTCAAATTTATGGTATCATGAAAAAATTCACCCTTTGTCTCTTTAGTTTATAGTCTCACTTACGGTGTACTATTTTTATGTTGCTTTACAGTTTGAGATTCCTTCTCCATAAATCCTCTTCTGAGCAGAACAAAAAAACACCTCATCAACAAGATGATGAGCTTACATCTTCACGGGAATTTGTAAGTAAAATGGTGGAAGAAAGTATTGTAAAGCTTGAAGAAGAGGATATAGACAGGGAGAGTATCATGAGATGGGAGCTTGGTGCTTGTTGGATACAGCATTTACAAGACCAAAAGAATACGGAAAAGGACAAAAAACAAAACAGTGAAAAATCCAAGAATGAATTGAAGGTTGAAGGACTTGGGAAACCGCTTAAGTCCCTCAATAGCAGCAAAAAGAAAACAGATGTAAGTAGCCCTAAGACGACGCAGACTGCAGTATCGTCTCAGGTTGATGCGGTTTCTTCAGAGACTGATAATTCTGCAACAACTGCATCTTTGCAATCCGATGCCGAGAAGAATGCCCAAGAAAATGTACTCGTCTTGAAGAATTTGCTGTCTGATGCAGCCTTCACTCGCCTAAAAGAGTCAGATACTGGACTTCATCACAAGGTTTTTACACTACAACTCCAGCTTTTGCTCTATGTTTATTTACTTATTGTGTGCTAACAAAGAATTTTTGTTTCAGTCTTTGCAAGAACTTGTCGACTTGGCACAGAACTATTATACTGAAGTTGCTATTCCGAAACTGGTAACTGCGTATAAATTTTGTTGTTGTGTTTTCTATTGGTTATATTAAGATATTAACAAATAATAAACTTTTTTATCACTGAATATAGGTTGCAGATTTTGGTTCGTTGGAGCTCTCCCCAGTCGATGGTCGGACTCTAACTGATTTTATGCACACAAGAGGTCTTCGGATGCGTTCCTTAGGATATGTTGTAAGTTTGCTTTTTTAACCTCATAGTTCTTAGAATCTATTCAAGTTTGTTGTTGTTGTTTTTTAATTATCAATATCTTTTTTATGTTTACAGGTAAAGCTTTCAGATAAGTTGTCACATGTACAATCACTGTGTGTTCATGAGATGATTGTAAGAGCCCTTAAACATATCCTCCAGGCGGTGATTTCTGCCATTGCTACTGACACTGACAATATAGCTATAAAAGTAGCTGCTGCTTTGAACATG
This sequence comes from Camelina sativa, assembly GCF_000633955.1. Lineage (NCBI taxonomy): Eukaryota > Viridiplantae > Streptophyta > Magnoliopsida > Brassicales > Brassicaceae > Camelina > Camelina sativa. Next base: position 381,570 of record NC_025701.1, on the reverse strand, counting down.
ATGCTTGGGATTCCTGAAAATACTGCAGCACCACCACAGAACACTTGGAATGTACATCCTCTGATCTTCCGGTGGTTGGAGAAATTCTTGAAGAAGCGATATGATTATGATCTTAATGCCTTCAGTTACAAGGATCTACGGAAGTTTGCCATTCTCCGTGGATTATGCCATAAGGTAATTTATGGATGCTCTAACCAGAAAATTTGATTGAGTCATAAACTTGTTGCTATTTACTAGATTATTAAGATTAATGGAATTGTGGCTTGAATTTTATTTTTCAGGTTGGTATTGAGTTGATTCCAAGGGACTTTGACATGGATTCTCCAGCACCGTTTCGGAAAACAGATGTGGTCAGTCTGGTCCCAGTGCATAAGGTAATGGACAACATAAAAGATTTTGGAAAATGTTCTATCAGAATCTGGATTCGTTATAGTATGTTAGGCAGCCATTGTTATTGATCAGACTCTCTATTCTAAATCTTTGCAGCAAGCAGCATGTTCATCTGCTGATGGAAGGCAACTTCTGGAGTCATCTAAAACAGCTTTAGACAAAGGAAAGCTTGAAGATGCGGTTACCTATGGAACAAAGGTACATGTCCGAAAAAGATTTTTCTACTCCTCAGCTCTTTATTCATAATACTTTTTATTTTTCTAAACATCGTCATGATTTGGTTTTGTTGTTTTGTCTCTTTTGTTTTTTTTCTCCTTTAGGCTCTTGCTAAACTTGTGGCAGTCTGCGGTCCCTATCACAGAATGACAGCCGGAGCTTACAGTTTACTTGCTGTAGTTCTATATCACACTGGTGACTTTAACCAGGTCTGTATATATATGGTTGGTTGTGATATTTTTCTTTTTGTGACAATTGCGAAACTAAATGGTTTTGTCAAAACAGGCTACGATATATCAGCAAAAGGCTTTAGATATCAATGAGAGGGAACTTGGACTTGATCATCCAGATACGATGAAGAGTTATGGTGATCTTGCTGTCTTCTATTATAGGCTTCAGCATACAGAGCTAGCTCTTAAGTAAGCTTTGCAATCTTGATTTTAACAGAACTGCGAGGTTTTATGGTTTAAATGTTTTATGTCTCTTAAACTTGGTATTTTTGTTTTTGTTAGGTATGTGAAGCGCGCGTTGTATCTCTTACATCTCACATGCGGTCCATCTCATCCAAACACTGCTGCTACATACATCAATGTAGCCATGATGGAGGAAGGTCTAGGAAATGTACATGTTGCCTTGAGGTACCTTCACAAAGCTCTCAAGTGTAATCAAAGGTTGCTTGGTCCTGATCACATCCAGGTTCTTTTTCCCGATGCTCTCTGTGTTTTTGGAACATCAGTTTGTAAGAAATTTGATTTGATTTTGCTAATATGTGCTAATTATGTAAAATTATAGACTGCTGCAAGTTACCATGCCATAGCAATTGCACTCTCGTTGATGGAGGCATACCATTTAAGTGTTCAGCATGAGCAAACGACCTTAAGAATCCTCCGAGCAAAGCTTGGGCCAGATGATTTACGTACTCAGGTATGTATTAGCATGATATCCTCAGCCAGATCAGTCATCTTTCTGACATTTGTATGCTTTCTTTATATATGACAATTGAGTATATACTTCAGGATGCGGCTGCTTGGCTAGAATACTTTGAATCCAAGGCTTTTGAACAACAAGAAGCTGCACGAAATGGAACTCCTAAGCCAGACGCATCTATAGCCAGCAAAGGGCACCTAAGGTCAAACAAGTTCCTTTTATATCTCCTTAGTTGTTGTTTATAAGTTTTTATATTGTTGGAATGTGTCAATCAAGTGTACTCCGTGGCCTGATCTTTAGGTTGATAATATTTTGTNAAAAACAAAACAGTGAAAAATCCAAGAATGAATTGAAGGTTGAAGGACTTGGGAAACCGCTTAAGTCCCTCAATAGCAGCAAAAAGAAAACAGATGTAAGTAGCCCTAAGACGACGCAGACTGCAGTATCGTCTCAGGTTGATGCGGTTTCTTCAGAGACTGATAATTCTGCAACAACTGCATCTTTGCAATCCGATGCCGAGAAGAATGCCCAAGAAAATGTACTCGTCTTGAAGAATTTGCTGTCTGATGCAGCCTTCACTCGCCTAAAAGAGTCAGATACTGGACTTCATCACAAGGTTTTTACACTACAACTCCAGCTTTTGCTCTATGTTTATTTACTTATTGTGTGCTAACAAAGAATTTTTGTTTCAGTCTTTGCAAGAACTTGTCGACTTGGCACAGAACTATTATACTGAAGTTGCTATTCCGAAACTGGTAACTGCGTATAAATTTTGTTGTTGTGTTTTCTATTGGTTATATTAAGATATTAACAAATAATAAACTTTTTTATCACTGAATATAGGTTGCAGATTTTGGTTCGTTGGAGCTCTCCCCAGTCGATGGTCGGACTCTAACTGATTTTATGCACACAAGAGGTCTTCGGATGCGTTCCTTAGGATATGTTGTAAGTTTGCTTTTTTAACCTCATAGTTCTTAGAATCTATTCAAGTTTGTTGTTGTTGTTTTTTAATTATCAATATCTTTTTTATGTTTACAGGTAAAGCTTTCAGATAAGTTGTCACATGTACAATCACTGTGTGTTCATGAGATGATTGTAAGAGCCCTTAAACATATCCTCCAGGCGGTGATTTCTGCCATTGCTACTGACACTGACAATATAGCTATAAAAGTAGCTGCTGCTTTGAACATGATGCTTGGGATTCCTGAAAATACTGCAGCACCACCACAGAACACTTGGAATGTACATCCTCTGATCTTCCGGTGGTTGGAGAAATTCTTGAAGAAGCGATATGATTATGATCTTAATGCCTTCAGTTACAAGGATCTACGGAAGTTTGCCATTCTCCGTGGATTATGCCATAAGGTAATTTATGGATGCTCTAACCAGAAAATTTGATTGAGTCATAAACTTGTTGCTATTTACTAGATTATTAAGATTAATGGAATTGTGGCTTGAATTTTATTTTTCAGGTTGGTATTGAGTTGATTCCAAGGGACTTTGACATGGATTCTCCAGCACCGTTTCGGAAAACAGATGTGGTCAGTCTGGTCCCAGTGCATAAGGTAATGGACAACATAAAAGATTTTGGAAAATGTTCTATCAGAATCTGGATTCGTTATAGTATGTTAGGCAGCCATTGTTATTGATCAGACTCTCTATTCTAAATCTTTGCAGCAAGCAGCATGTTCATCTGCTGATGGAAGGCAACTTCTGGAGTCATCTAAAACAGCTTTAGACAAAGGAAAGCTTGAAGATGCGGTTACCTATGGAACAAAGGTACATGTCCGAAAAAGATTTTTCTACTCCTCAGCTCTTTATTCATAATACTTTTTATTTTTCTAAACATCGTCATGATTTGGTTTTGTTGTTTTGTCTCTTTTGTTTTTTTTCTCCTTTAGGCTCTTGCTAAACTTGTGGCAGTCTGCGGTCCCTATCACAGAATGACAGCCGGAGCTTACAGTTTACTTGCTGTAGTTCTATATCACACTGGTGACTTTAACCAGGTCTGTATATATATGGTTGGTTGTGATATTTTTCTTTTTGTGACAATTGCGAAACTAAATGGTTTTGTCAAAACAGGCTACAATATATCAGCAAAAGGCTTTAGATATCAATGAGAGGGAACTTGGACTTGATCATCCAGATACGATGAAGAGTTATGGTGATCTTGCTGTCTTCTATTATAGGCTTCAGCATACAGAGCTGGCTCTTAAGTAAGCTTTGCAATCTTGATTTTAACAGAACTGCGAGGTTTTATGGTTTAAATGTTTTATGTCTCTTAAACTTGGTATTTTTGTTTTTGTTAGGTATGTGAAGCGCGCGTTGTATCTCTTACATCTCACATGCGGTCCATCTCATCCAAACACTGCTGCTACATACATCAATGTAGCCATGATGGAGGAAGGTCTAGGAAATGTACATGTTGCCTTGAGGTACCTTCACAAAGCTCTCAAGTGTAATCAAAGGTTGCTTGGTCCTGATCACATCCAGGTTCTTTTTCCCGATGCTCTCTGTGTTTTTGGAACATCAGTTTGTAAGAAATTTGATTTGATTTTGCTAATATGTGCTAATTATGTAAAATTATAGACTGCTGCAAGTTACCATGCCATAGCAATTGCACTCTCGTTGATGGAGGCATACCATTTAAGTGTTCAGCATGAGCAAACGACCTTAAGAATCCTCCGAGCAAAGCTTGGGCCAGATGATTTACGTACTCAGGTATGTATTAGCATGATATCCTCAGCCAGATCAGTCATCTTTCTGACATTTGTATGCTTTCTTTATATATGACAATTGAGTATATACTTCAGGATGCGGCTGCTTGGCTAGAATACTTTGAATCCAAGGCTTTTGAACAACAAGAAGCTGCACGAAATGGAACTCCTAAGCCAGACGCATCTATAGCCAGCAAAGGGCACCTAAGGTCAAACAAGTTCCTTTTATATCTCCTTAGTTGTTGTTTATAAGTTTTTATATTGTTGGAATGTGTCAATCAAGTGTACTCCGTGGCCTGATCTTTAGGTTGATAATATTTTGTAGTGTATCCGATCTACTCGACTATATCAACCCAAGCCATAACGCCAAAGGGAAAGAGAGTGTGGCAGCAAAGAGGAAGAACTATATTATGAAGGTATGCATGATTTTTATTTCTTTGACTTTTAATGGTTAAAAATACTTAAATGGTTGGACTTGTGTTTTTTGTAGCTAAAGGAAAAATCCAAGCAGAGCAATGTTTCTGAACATTTAGCAGAAGTTCCGAGAGAAAAACAAAAGGTGATGTCTGAGGAGGAGACAGAAGAAACGGAATCAGAAGAAGGTAAATCAAGCGAAGAAAATCACGAGGCAAGTCTTGCACCAGTTGAAGAACCACCTTCTCCTCCAGCCATTGAGGAGGCTACTATGGATTACAGTAATCCAATTACATCTAGTGAAGTTTCAGCCGAGCCACAGCACCCTGATGGTAGTGAAGATGGATGGCAACCAGTGCAAAGACCGAGATCTGCTGGATCATATGGACGCAGGATGAAGCAGCGACGGGCATCCATTGGGAAAGTATATACATATCAGAAGAAGAATGTTGAAGCTGATATTGATAATCCTCTTTTCCAGAATGCTACTCAGCAGAACGGAAAATACTACATTCTCAAGAAGCGAACAGCGTCATATGCAAGCTATGGGGATCACCAATCTCCTGGTTTAACAGCTCAAGGCACCAAATTTGGGAGGAAGATAGTCAAAACCTTGGCGTATCGGGTTAAATCGATGCAGCCGTCTTCTGGTAATACTAAGACTGCTGGTGAAACTTCAGAAGAAGATGGGTTAAAGACAGATGCTTCTTCTGTTGTGCCAGCTACTCAGTCTAGTACTGTGCAAAGTGAAGCCTACCACACGAAAAACTCTGTTGTAAGTCTTGGAAAATCTCCATCATACAAGGAAGTAGCATTGGCACCACCTGGTTCGATTGCCAAGTATCAAGTCTGGGCTCCACAAAATGAAGCTTCAGATAAGCAAGAGGGTGATGAGATGGAGAGAAAGATTGAACACGGTACAAGGGATGAGCAGATGATTACAGGTTTACAGGAAGAGGTTAAAACTGAAATTTCTGCAAACATGGAATCTACCAAAACTCAAGGCGAAGAAGAGATCAAAGTAGAGTTACAACCATCTGAAGTGATAGTTGAAGGAAACATTTTGAATGAAAATGAAGAATCTGGTGGTGGCATTCATGTGGAAGAACAAGTTGAAGGTGAATTGATAAACGATGGTGTTACAGATATAATTCGTTCAACGGCAGAGCAAGAAATGGCAGATCAGTTAGCTGCTGATACCGAAGATCTGAAGGAAAAACTGTTAATATCTGCTACAGACTCAAGCGATCCCTCCCGAATATTGTTACCTAACAAGAAGCTATCTGCTTCAGCTGCTCCATTCAACCCATCATCACCTCCAAGTATAATACGTCCTACTCCAATAGGAATGAACATTGGACCGTCATGGCCAGTGAACATGACTCTCCATCACGGACCTCCTCCTCCGTACCCTTCACCTCCGTCAACTCCAAACTTGATGCAGCCAATGTCTTTTGTTTACCCTCCTCCATACACTCAGTCAGTCCCCACAAGTACTTACCCTGTAACAAGTGGCCCTTTTCATCCCAATCAGTTCCCGTGGCAGCTCAATGTTTCGGATTTTGTACCAAGAACAGTTTGGCCTGGATGCCATCCAGTTGAGTTTCCCCCTCCGCACATGATCACCGAGCCAATAGCTGCAACTGTGTTAGAGCCAACTGTGATTCTGCCAACTGATATTGACACTTCAGGAGTAGAAGAAGGCACAAAAAAGGAAGAAGAAGAAGAAGGCAAGCGAGATGTGGCTATTGCGGACGAAGTTATGGATCCTGTTAACCATGTGAGCAATGCGGTGGCACGCAGTGAAATGGAGAATGGAAACCGAAAATCCGAGGATGGTGAGAAAACTTTTAGCATTTTGTTAAGAGGGAGGAGAAGCAGGAAACAGACACTGAGAATGCCAATAAGTTTGCTTAAACCTTATGATTCTCAACCGTTCAAGCTTGGTTATAGCAGAGTTATCAGAGACAGCGAGGCTCCAAGGTCTGTAGCCTGAAACTCTCTCCAGAGAGCCAATTCGATGAAATGCAAAACTCACAGATCTCTCTGATCTTTGCTGTATCTTTGGGACAGTATAAAGGTTAGCTTCTCTTAACTCTTAAACCGAATCTTTAAAATCATCATGTGTTGTAGCTTGTTGATGTCTAAAATTCGCAGGTAATTTTGTTATCAGGCATGGGAAGCTGAGGCTTGTGATAGCCTGGAAATGGATTTTAACCGCGGAAAGGTTGTGCAGAGAGAAAAAGGCCAAGCTATTCTTTTGTTTACCAAGAAAGTGAGGTGATGTCTCATTTTTTCTGGGGTTTTTCATTTTTAATTCAGCCAATAAAAGTTAAAAACGTAGGAAATTTTGGACATAATTTTTTTGGTTCTCCATGTTTGAACGTTACGTTAGTTTCACTTGTTTTACTTTACGTATTTGTCATTGATTATTACATCAGTTTCGTAACGGTTTACTTACCATCTGAATTCTGAAATGTCGAAACTATGAACTTTGTTTAATATTATTAGATGATCGTTCCACAGAATAAACCCAACAAGGTGTAGAGTAAGTTTATTCCAACAAAAATGTTGTGGAAAAAGAATAGAATTAAATATAACTAAAACATGGAAATGTGCAACCGCCATGTCCTCCGCTCTCAAGCCATCCCTCCGATCACCGCCGGTGGATCCTCCCTGAGAAGACCAATCGGAGTTTTATAGCTTCCGAATGGATTTTCACCTTCGTAATTTCCCGGTGGGTTATACACACAAATGGCGTAAACGCCGCCGTTTGAGCAATCCACAGTTGCGCACCCAACCTTGGTACTATCTTTCCACACGATCTGCGTGTAATGCCCACACATGTGATGCGGCTCACACGAGTTAGCGTTCACGTTATAGAATTGATCCTCATCGGCCCACACTTTAACGACTTCTGCGGGGCTCCAGGTATTCTGCGCGGCCCAGAATATGTTTTCTCCATAGGGACCGTTAGAGTGAACAAGCCTACAATCTCCCACGCGTTGGTTCGCCCACGAGCGCGCGTAAGCTGCTAATCTCCCGTCCCATTCGAGCGGCGGTTCCATCACGCTCGCTCGTACGAGGTTATGTGCTAATAGAAACTCTCTGCTAGCTCTGTTGACTTTGTTACGATGTCGTCTTCTTCTCATCCACCTAGACCTGAACGTCAATGGTCCCCCGGTGAACAACCGTGATGACGACAGAACCGGAGTTCCCGTCGCTGACGGAGAGGTAGCAGAAGATTGCGTGGAAGACTCGCTGTAATTAATGTTGGCCGTGGCAGCCCATAGCTGAAGGAGGAATAACGTTACGGCGAATATGTTGTGTAACGGAGCTCGTAATTTCCGTTTACGGAGCTCCATTTACACACACAAAAATATTGTAGGTGAAAAAAGGAAATTAATCTCTAGAATACAACATTGTGGGAGGAAACGAATTAATAATAGGTAATCGTTTCTATTTATGAACATTGTATGTAAAAATATCCTTTTGAGTAAGAGTCAATGGAAAGTCAACGCACGGTTAATATTGAATATCGGAAATGACGTTCTAATTTTTAAAGAAAATTTTAGTAACACCACATTTAGGCAATACTTAAAGTTAATGGCTACGTACGGTACTTAGAGATCACACAAATCTATCTATATTTTTGAAACAAGTAAATCATAATCATATACGTTTTGAACAACAGGATAGTTATGCTTTTATAACATATGTGTGGTTTAATTGTTATCAATCGGGAAATACCGAATCTGCACATCTCAAAAATAGACAAAACACAAACAAGAAATGAATTAAAGTGCACGTCTCGGCTTCCTCTTAGCTTTCTTGTTAAAGTTCCAAGCTGCCAAGAAATTGGGATAATGTGACTGGATATAATCAACAGGCTTCTTCAAAAGGGAGTTGATTGTCACATCAGATGGTATATGCTCAATCTTCATATATATGGGAGCTCTTGGATCATTTTTAGCTATACACCATTCACTGAATATATTCGTAGTCACAGACATAATCTCTCTCACACATTCTCCTCCTTTTAAAGACAATCCCATCTCCACTGCTTTGTAATTCCCCACCGCTTCTCCTACTCTTCCGACAGCATCTCCGATTTTCTTCCACCATGGTTTCGCCTCCACCGTCTCTCCGGTGGTCAACACAAGGATGACTAGGAGGAAGATCGCTTGAGATACTCTCGATGGCTTTCCCATATGGTCTTTTCGTGAGGTTTTGTGTGTCGATTTGGAAACTATTCTATTTGGGGGAGTTATTTATAAGGGAAAGGAAAAATACAGTGGTTACGTTAAGATGATGTAGTTTTAATACTTTTGTAACATCTTTTCATTAATCGAAGTCGATGTTGTTTTCAGTTTCTGCTAATACATCTATTTTAGCCAACTATGCAAAACATACTGGTTGAGTTTAGAGGGTTTAAACTCAAAAGGAAGGAGCTTAACATGCATTACAACAACCAATAAAGTAGTAGAAAATAAACAAGTGAAAAAATAGTAATTAACACAGTACAACAAATATCGAACTTGGCGCTAAATCTTCCTTTTTGTCTGATTAAGCACAACACATTTTCTCATGTACAATCTATACTATAATAGTATAATCAAATATGGTGCGTATACGTGATTACGTTCATAGTACTTTAATTACCAACATTTAATACAAAAATATTAATTTCTGTTTTGGAGGTACTCCACCATCCTCAGATATCTCGTACTATATAACATTGACTTGAGAAATTGGTTATAATAATCTTGATCTAAACGTTTAACAAAAAAAGAAAAATCTTGATCTAAACGAACTTCCACACTTGTCATTTGTTGGGGTAACTAAAAAAAAGTAAATGGAAGAGTTTTTTTAGATATATAATTCAAAAGAATCATACACGCTTTTTTTTTTATGCCAGATGAAAATTATATAAAGACGATACTAATAATACAGCCGACAACACGTGAAGCTTCTATCAAACACGTATTCAACTCCACCGCTTAAAGATTCACTTGTCCGATTTTGAAGCAAAAAAAAAAAAAAAAACACAAGTCTACTAGTAAAGCATTAAATAGCGAATACAAAAGTACATTATCCGTACCGGGCTCCGGTCGGTCGGGTCATGATTTACTTAAGCGCATCCTCGTGGAGCAAACCCGACCCGGGAAGTCGCTAAGTCGTATACGACCCGGAAACCCTGTTGCTGGATATTCCCAATGATGGATAGTCCACCCATCGTACCCGCAAACGCAAAACAGAACTTGCCGTTAGTATCAACCGGAATCAGATAATTCGTCGCCGGAAGTGACACGTCAGCTCCACGGAAATGTAAAACCACCGTCGGGACTTTAACCTCGTTCATATTGGACAGATCGAAACACGTGTCGAAGAGCGAGAAATCCGGAGCTCTTTTCAAGGTCCTAGCTCCGACCCGGAACGCGTCTCTCATCGCGATATAAGCGGGTCGAATCAACCGGGTCACAGACGTACCCGAATCGATGATAACCCCACCGTTACCGATCTGATCAAGTTTAAAAAGCGAAGCCGCTACGCCGGGGACACGTGTCCCCCCGACGCTGATTCCCAAAAGCTCGACGTAGTAGAAAGTGTCGAGCTTTGGGTTTGACAAAAGCGGCGTGAACCTCGCGGTTCTTGAAACGGCGGCGTTTCCGAAGACGACTGAGGATGGTTTCGAAGAAGCGGATCTGTCGACTAGACAGTACGAAAATTTCTGATTAAACCGGTGACCGGTCTGACCGGGGAACGATAATTTTCCTTTACCGAGTCCTAATAAACCGGCGGCTCCGACGAAGAGACCTTCGTTGTCGTGGCCGCATCCGAGAGCAACGCCTTTGACCCGATTTCGTCGGAAAGTCAAAGTTTCGGTGGAGAAATCGCCGACGGTGAAAGAACCATCGCCGTAAGAGACTTGGTAGAGGCAAGTCTTACGACGGGTGTTGCATCCGGCGGAGTCTAAACGCCGGCAGTGAGGCGAAGAACAGGGGATGGTTGAATAGGTCCGGGACTTTCTCGGGTCGAATATCGGGTCGGACTGAGAGTAGCATCTCCGGCAAGGAGCGCATTGGAGCCAGACGATGTCACTTCCGGTGTCGAGCACCATGTAGACATATCTCGCCGGAGTTCCGACACCGAGGCGCGTGAAGTATTCGCCGCTTCCTTGAGAGAGACCAGAGACCACTGAGCTGCTGAATCCCGGCGCGTGAGTCACGTTTCTTCTGGGGACTCGAGCGGCGAGTGTGGCGATTGATTGCACGCGCTTGGAGTCACGTTGGAGGCGGGAGCTGAAGAGCTCTTGTGGTGTTTTGTTTGAGGAGAGAGCGTCGATGTGGTCGAGGTTTAGAGTGATGGAAGAAGACTCGGAGTCGTCGGATCCGGATTCAAACTCGGATCCAAGCAAAGACTCGGAGTCGGGTTGGAATGAGACGGGAGAAGCAGAAGGAAGAGAATGAGAATTGGGGAGTAGAGTTTGAAATGCTGGAAGGGAAGAAGAAGAAGAAGACAATGAAGGAAGAGAGACGAACAAGAAACAGAGAGTACAGAGTAATGCTTTTCTTCTTCCTACCATTTTTTTTTTTCTTTTTTCGCCTTTTCTCGGGAAAATGGGAAGTGAGAGTGGTCGTCTCTGTTTATATAATTGCACAGTTGCACACTGGTCTAGTCTTCTTGAAGAACACAAAAAGTAAAAAAGAAGAGGAATTAAATGTTTTAATTCTACTTTTTATTTGGAATAATAAAAAAATATGAGTAGATATTTTTATCATAAGATTGTGAAAATGTAAAAGCGACATTTTAGATTCGGTGGATAACAAAACAAACACACACTAAAGAAAAATATCTTTAGTGGTAGCTTCTTTTCTTTTGTCGTCATGAAAATAATCAACGCTTATTTAAGTAATAATTTAGCTTATTTGTAAAAAAAAGTGAAAAGCTCATTTGATATTAAAAGTGTATAAGTTTTAACTAATGATGGCCAATAATTTCCCCACGATTGGTGGCACATTTTCGCTCTTTAAGTTTTGCACAAACTGAAACATTCCACATGGGTTAACAAATACATGCAAATGTACTCACGAAAGATAAATCTAGTACGACTGTCCAATGATAGTAAAAACTAATTTATTCATGTATACAAACTTTGCATGATGGTGTAATTTGCCAAGACATTATTATCTTAGTACTATAACGTCACGACCTTTAGATCTCACATCTTGTTAGATTGTCGATATCATCAACCCCTCTTTTCATTTATTCGCCCACAAGAATTCCAAATAATGACATCCAAGATTTGGAATTTTCATATTCAATGCTTCGATATGTTTACATCATACTACATCATAACCACGAATATAATCCTCTTCTTTAAAATGAATACAAAAGAAAATTATAAAAAGGGGGAAGAGTACTAAATCTTGTGATATTGGTTTGTGTGACCACCAATTAAATGCTGTGAACCACCAATCTATCGCAACTATCTAAAGAATGTGGACACAAATATGAATAAAACTGTACAGCGAATAATGATGACTTTTTAAGTCTTCACAGTTGCAAGCATTGACTTAAAAAGTCTTCATAAATTGTTTCACATAGGGTTTAGGTGAAATTTCTCATATTACACATCAAATTGCTCTATTACCAAAGTACCAAACTTTTCGCAGCCGGCTTTACTTGCCCGGACAAGCCATAGTGTTAACACGTCGTTCGAGTCTAAATGAAGATTAGCATTGGTAAGAAGAACTCAGAGGAGAGATCTGGAAATGGAGAAGAGAAACATATTTGATTAAAGGTGACAAGAAAGCTAAAGCCACTACAAGAAAGAGAGAAAGAGGGGAAAAAAAAGAGACTTTAGCCAGCAGAGACAGCACACTTTCTAGCTTTCTCTGCTTTATTTTAAGTGCTCACTCATCATTGCAAGGCTCATAACATGAACCATGTGCATACAAAAAGATTCAATATGCGACATGATAACCTTTACATTATGTTATCTGATCCTCTTATTTGTGTTGTCATGATCTTAACTACAACAAGTTTCATGAGAGATGCTATGTGTGTTTATACTAGTACCCATTACAAGAACAACTGTGAAAAGAAAAATATTAAAAAACCCTGTAGATTTAGAACAAACTTGGTTGTTTCAATGCGTTCTTTACAATCAGCAACAGTAGGTAATATTCCACCATTTTTTCAGGAAAGACAAACTTAAACTATAGTGTCTTTCACAGTCAGTGTGAATTACCCTTAATTGACTAATCGAGATTCAAAAGTTTCCATCTTTCTACAAATGATTTATCACCCAAGCAACCAAATCAAATCGGATCACAAAACACATTGATACAACTCAACTTTAAACAGCACTCGCAACAATACTTTGAGCAAGTAGAAAAACCTAACTATTGTTTCTTTCACAGTGCCTATGTTAATTATGCCCAATTAACTATTCAAGATTCAAACTTTTCCATCTTTCTATATATGATTTATCACCCCAAGTAACCAAATTAATTGGAGAACAACAAATACTTCCAAGATAAAGAAAGCTGACCTCTAATAGCTACGGAGACAAATGTCCATTGTGTTCACTCCCCTCTAGACCAATACCCGCTCTTTCCACCAGTTTTACGCTCGAGTCTCACATCTGTAATACTGATATCTTTCGACGCAGCCTTACACATATCGTAAACTGTTAAACCAGCAACTGAGACAGCAGTCATAGCTTCCATCTCAACTCCAGTCTTTCCAGTGCAAGAAGCTTCTCCTTCAATGTCAACACTAAAATCCTCAGGGTTTAGTCTTAGATCCACACGAACATGCGTAAGAGCAATGTTATGACACAATGGTATCAAGCTGCTAGTTTGTTTTGCTCCGCTAATGCCAGCGATCTTCGCCACTCCAAGAACATCTCCTTTCCCCATTTGATTCGCTAAGACCAAATCGAAAACTCTCTTCCCAAGAACAACTTTGCAGCAAGCTAATGCAGTTCTCTTAGTATTGTCCTTGGAAGATACATCCACCATTTGAGCTTCCCCTGAGATCCCAACATGGGTTAGCTTAGAAAAATCACTAGCCACTTTTGCAGGTTGTTCTTTGCTCGATTTCTGATACTCAATATGGGATAAAAGATCAGAAATTTCAGGGTTTGTCGACTTCAAAGATTCAGCTTTCGATTTCAACTCAGAGAAATCCATTGTGGCAGGACCAGAGAATCCATCTGGAGATGGTTCTTCTCCAAAGATTGACTTCATTTCCTGAAACACCAAAATGATTGAGCTTTTTAAGTATTTGTTTGGTAGAATCGAAAAATCAAGATCACACTGAGTTGACACTTAGCATCAATTTCTCTCACAGTTCTATCATCCGAAACACAAACTCTAAACCATTAATCAAAACTCAATTTGCTTAGTTCCTCAACACGATTCATATTCTTGATTAGTGTAGCTAGTTACATATGCACACAGAGGCTAAAATAACAGACAACAGAGAGTGAGAAAAACCTGATTCAGCTCATCTATATTCATGATTTGCGGATCGATTTCATCGTAAATTTTACTGCTGAATGCCCTTTTCACGGGAGAAATCACGGTCGGTAATCGACGGAGTAACACGGCGCGACGGAGTGTCGAAAACATGTTTTTTTTTTGCCTTAAGTCAAAGAGATTGATGAACTGAAGAAGCAAGGTACAGTTAAAAGTAGGGTTCTGCTAAACCGGGAAAATTAAAACTGGTTTGGTTTATAATTCAATAACCGAAATTTATTAATTCTTACTAATATTATTTGGTTTAAATCAATATTGTACTACTATGTGTACAAATGAGATGCCAATCGTGGTTTAGCAATGGCCCATAATGGTTTAGCTTTAGGCATAGTCATGCCGTAAACTTCCACCGTATCAATATATTCCGGTGAAGACCAATCAAAGCAATGAAAGAGCCGAGCCAATGCCATTAGCACCATCGTCACACCTAACGGAGCTCCGGGGCACTTCCTTTTACCAGCACTAAACGGTAATATCTTAAAACCCGGTCCGTGGCTTATCTCAACTCGTCCGCTACCGTCAACGGGCCAATGTCGTTCGGGCCTGAAGTCTTCCACGTCATCCCATAACTTAGTGTTTCGGCCCAATCCATGTGTATTGATGAAGACACGTGTCTTTGCTGGGATGTAATAGCCGTTGATCGTTGTTGGTTTGACGGACTCGTGAGGGATTAAAAACGGTCCGGCTGGATGCATTCGGAATGTCTCTCGTACGACACAACGTAGGTAGTTTAAATGGATTAGATCGGATTCTTTGACCATTCGGTTTGATCCTACGATAGTATCAAGCTCTTCTTGAATTTTACGCATTACTCGTGGTTGCTTGATGACTTCGGCCATTGCCCATTCGTTTGTAACTGCTGACGTGTCTGTCGCAGCCGCTATCATGTCCTATTCAATTTACAAAAAAAAAAATACATCTTTCATATTTTTGACGTTTCATGCAATGTATTAACATAACGGAATTAAATGATACCTGAATAAGAGCTTTAATTTCAACGTCGTCCATGTGTTCTTTGCCGTTCTCACCAGGTAGAGACAACAAAACGTCAACAAAATCCATCTCTCTATTATTATCTTCTTTTTCTCGTTTTGCCCTTCTGTGCTCGTCGATGATCTTGGTATGAAACTTGTCTACACGCTTCTCCACGTCCCTCATCTCTTTCTCGCATCCGGACGGATCAACCCATCTCCAAAACGGCAAGTAGTCTCCTAAGTAAATAACACCCAACAGCCAAAACAATTTATGAGTTATGTGCATAAACTCTTGTGCTTCTTTTGGACTTACTAGAGATCCAGGTCCAAAAAATTGTTTCCCTAGTAGCATCCGAGTCACATTGTTCATAGAGAAAGCACCCAATACTTCCCTTAGGTTTATTGGCTTTCCAAATTCCGCTCGTTCGAAGATATCTCGAACAAGATACCGAGCTTCCTCGGCCCGTTGGGAAGTAAAAGATTCAAGCCTTTTGGTTGTAAGTAGGTGTTCCATGCATATCCTCCTCATTCTTTTCCAATGCGGACCCATTGGAGCTAATGCGACGTCCCCGCATCCATAAGCTAGGTGGACTGCGGCGAGTGTTTTTGGCCTAGATGCAAAAACATCGTCCTGTCGTAAGAGAATCTCTCGGATGGTATCGGGATCGTTCGTTGTGATGGCATCAATATTCCCGAGCCGGAGGTAGACTAAAGGACCGTACTTATCACAGAGAGCAGCCAAGTCCCTGTGAGGTAAAGGGCCCAATTGGAGTAGGTTACCCAATATCGGCCACCTTGGTGGGCCTGGAGGAAGCCTTTGGGATTTACTTGCTGAAGCCTTGAGCCATTTCCATAGAAGGAGATTAAGAATGAGAACAGCGAAGAGGGAGGCCAATACCAAAATCATCTAATCTTATATTCGATGTTCAACAGATCTTTTCATTATTCCCATATTGTCTTTGTTGTGTCAATATATAACAAATAATGGAAGACTAGTAGCTAGGTTTTGGTTAGAACTAGTAATTATATAATTCAAGAGAAAATAATAATAATAATAATAATACAATCTAACCATGTATCTCTCTCTTTGTGTGACACTTTTGCGAGTTACATGCTTTGTTCATGTTCTTTTAGTCGGTTTATTAGGACAGAGTTAGCTTAGGAAATCTGGAAAGAAACATCACATTACCCTTCGAGTAAAAAAAAACATGTAAATTATAAAACTGAGCATAGATACAAAATGTGTAAAGCTGTACACAAAATAATATAATTTTAATACGCAAAGAAGTAAATATTTTAATCGACAAAACGGTTATCAACGATTAAATATTGTAACGGAAGCCATAGTACCAAATGGTTCCATGGTCTAGCGGTTAGGACACTAGACTCTGAATCTAGTAACCCGAGTTCAAGTCTCGGTGGAACCTTTCTTATATTTTTTTACATGTTTTCCTACTGTTCCTCATGTTAACACTTTTTTTTTTTTTTTGTTCTCCAGGCGTACACGGTAACTGTAAGTATGAACTATATGAAACACTAAGAACGAATCCTTGCCGATTAACACTTACCTATAAATCCAACACATAGAAACTATCAGAATCGGTCTACGACTTTAACTGATATAACTCTAAAACATTATCTGTATCTTCCAACCTTGTCTACTTTTGTCAATAAAACTTCTAAAATCCTAGTTTGGAGGATTCTTACAGGTATATATAACCAAAAAAAGAAGCAAAAACAAAGAAAACCTAGAAGAAAAAAAGAACCATTCAAAACCGGTTCTTGATTACAAACTCACTTCCACCTTCTTCTGTCTC
This sequence comes from Camelina sativa, assembly GCF_000633955.1. Classification (NCBI taxonomy): domain Eukaryota; kingdom Viridiplantae; phylum Streptophyta; class Magnoliopsida; order Brassicales; family Brassicaceae; genus Camelina; species Camelina sativa. The sequence goes on along the minus strand of NC_025701.1, from coordinate 364,567 downwards.
CCAAAAGGCTATCTACCTGATGATGTTCTTGACTGAACAGAACTTGATTGTTCTCTAGACAACGCTGAGAGCAGCTTTTCTTTCGTTAACTCTTCAGATTTGACCACAAACGTATGTAACACTGTGTCCTGAGAAACTTCCAGGTTCGAGTTAACCACTTCTACTTTACTCTCTTCAAATGCATGGAAGATTCTAGAAGCCGGATGAGACTCCAACGGGCAGTTTATTCTCACTGTGACATCTTCACCTGAGGTTTGAACATTAATATCCGAATCCAAGCTGATAGGTGGATTTGAGCTATATCCTAACCTTTCCCTCTCTGCTTCCATGACTTTAAGCTTGGCGTGAAGCTCGTTTATGTAAGAAACAGCGTCCCCCAACAACGATGCTTTGTCCATCTTGGAAATGTTGGGAACGACGGATCTCAGAGCGTAAAACCTCTGGTTTAGCTTTTCACGCCGCTGCCTCTCTGCTTCTACATGGTTCAAAGCTTCAGCTCTTCCATTGGCAGGTCTCCTTCCGCGTTTTCTTGGTCTGTTGTTACCAGATTCATCAGCACCCACCGTGTCAGCCCATTCTGGGCCTCCTTCTCCATCTGAATTATTCTCAGAAGCCCTTGAACTCGCAGCAGAGAAATCAATCTGCATTTGAGCAGGAGGAAGCAGCTTCTGCGATGATTGCTGCAAAGGTAGAAACTTGAACTCTTCTTTGCTTGGAACTTCCTTCACACTGTTCGTCCTCACGTAGCTCTCCGGTTGCACCCATGTAGGACTAAGAAGAGTGTTGTTGTTGTTGTTGTTGCCAGGGTTTGCAAACATAAACCTATTCCCATTATTATTCGGATAAGCATCTAATCTCTTGGGAGCTCTATCATCCATTTTTCTAACCGTGAGTTTCTCTCTGAACTGTCTATGTTGTTGTTGTTGTTGTTGTTGTTGTTGATGTGGCTGTTGTTGGTGATGCTGATGAAGAAACCCCGAACTGTGCAGATCCTTCCCGAAGATCTTAGAAGCAGTAACTGTTCTGTTATCATCAATCTTTTCAGCTACAGGTAAAGCAACAGCCGGAAGAGTTCTAACCGGAGGCAAACTACTAGAAAACAATGATCTTATAGACAACATAGACTCTTCGCTTTCAGGCAAACATGAAGTAGAGCCTAACTCAACAACACCAATATCAGTAGGAACCAAAACAATTGTCTGAATGCCAGCAGACTTAGCAAGAAAAGATCTAACACAGTAATCAGAACCCGAGTTGACAACATCAGATAACCAAAGAGGTTTACCAGAGGAGAAACACTTGCCAGGACCACCTTCACCACGAGGGAAAGAGAAGTACATGGAAGAAAGAAGAAACATCTCAGTGTCAGTAACTCTATCTAATCCTAAAGCACAGTTATCTTCCTCAGATTCACCAAACATAGCATGAAGCTTTTGCAAAACCCTCTTCCTCATGGTCTGGTAGGTTTCCTCTTCCCTACCCATACTAAGAATCCTAACGATGTCTGACTTCTCACCTTGTTTAGGCTCTCTGCAAGATCCATCGCCCCAACAGAGAACCAAGTCGCCGGACTTTGACCTCGAAATCTGCCAGAAAATGGCGTAGTTCCAAGAGAAATTGCAAGAGTTGGGTCTCTCAACGAGATCGGAGAGCTTGTTCTGAAGGTTATCGTCGCTGCCAACAGTCATCAAGAGATTAGCATTAGGAACAGAATTGGAAAGCAAGTAATCGAGAGCTCGTTTCCCAAGCAACGAAGCAATTATCGCTTTATCATCTTCGTTCCACACTACCCCACCAATATTATTCATCTCCTCTGCTTCTTTGGATCCAAAACAAAACAAGAAAAGGAGAGTTTTTTTTTTTTGAAGAAACCCCAGATCTTTCTTTATGCTTTTGGGTCAAATTCTAGGGTTTAGAAGTGACCCCCCTCCCCTCCCAGATGCGAAATTACGGCCGACTATAGCAACAACAGCTTTGCATGGAACAGCCACCAGAGATCTCAGATCTTGCCCTATTTTAATACATAACAACAAATCCAAACAGAAAAATTTAAAATCAAATTTTTGATTATGTTTTTTTTTTTTTATAAATCTTCAAAGAAACAAGAAATGAAAATTAAAGTTAGTAATTTTACCAGTTAAAAGATACAAAAACCAAGTCTTCCTCCACCAGAGATAATCTCCTCAAATTCAGATTTTTTTTTTTTTTTTGTCTCACAAAACAATCCGACCAAAAAAAGAAAAGAAATTTGTATATTTCTCCAACCCCAAAATGAACAAACAAATCAACTAAATTACCCGAAAAAAAGAACCCTAAGAATCGAAGAGAGTGCAGGAAAAAAAAAAAAACAAATTGTGTTTAGGTTTCAGTTTTGTTTGCTCTCTTCTCTCCCCCTCTTTTGTCGCCGTGGCCAATTGAATGAATTCAAGGAAGAGAGAGAAAGTCCGACGCATGTTCTTCGTGCTCCTTTTTTATTTATTTATTTTTTATTTTTAAAAAAAAAACAAAAAACACAAGACTTTCAATTTAACCATGGTTAACCTACTACTACTTCTACTATTTTAACTACAGTTTAGAGAGAGTTGTGTTTTAACTTCAACCGGGTCTGGTCAAGTTGGTCCGGCTAATAGTTTTGTCTTTTGTCTTTGATACACGACGATGTTCTAAACCTTAAAATATGTTACTGTTTTTCTTTTTCTTTTTTTGTCAATAATTGATAATACATATATTGTTATATACTAGATATACGGTTTTGATTTAATTATAAAGTTGTGTGTATCAGATCTATCTCAGCTGGTGTAGATCTAATGGGGTTGATTAGATTCTTATGTACAGCACATATAGTATATGGAAAATAAACAAAAGGGATAACCTAAACCCAAAATTAGTAAATCTGCTTTTGTTTTTAGATTTTATAAAATTTGGATGGTTTCAGAAAAAAAAAATATCAAAAGTCCGATGGTCAAGCACCGGAAACTTTGACCAAATCAACCCATTCACGTTCACGTTAGTAGAGGAGAGGATTTAATTAACTGATTTTGTTGTTGTGTTAATAATACTAGTTGTTACTTAAAAGTTGTATTATATGTTTACATAGTTTTGCATGTTTTTATTTTACCAAATACTATATTTTTTTTTTGTAAAAAAAAAACGGAATTAATTTGTGTTATACTAAAATAGAGTAGTAATTTGATACTATTTGTTTGTTTTTTTTTTGGACACAATTATACAACACACGCCAGCCAAACTGGATAGAGAGAGGAGGAGGAGGAGGAGGGCGTGAAAAGCACGTGAATATCACGTGGATCGAGGAGAGATGACCAGAAGAATGAGAAGAACGTGAGATGCATTTAATTTTTATTGGATTTTCTTTCTTTTTTTTTTTTTTTTTTTAAAAAATGCGCCTGCCACTTTCTTTTTCTTTCTTCTCTGTAACGTATTTATTTTGATTGAGAACGTATGATTTATTTTAATTTTTGGTTCCTTCGCACTGCCCACTGCACAACAAAATTGATTTATATCGTTTTCACTTTTAATATTATCATCACTTTTAAAAATACGGCTCATGAAATTCTAGTATATGCAACAAAAAATGAAAATAAAAATAATAATGTTAAAAAAAAAATGGATGGAGTCACGAGTGGGTATAAAATATATGGCGGTGTGAGAAACACACAGCTAAAGTGTGGGGACCGCGTGATTCACGTGTTTAAACTATCCCTTTAATCGAGAGACGTGGGCTCCTCCCTCCCAAATTTCTAAATGGGCCTATGTTTACATATTGATTCGGGTTTCCATGAAAAACTAATATTATTTATTGGGCCGTATATGGGCTGCGATCATCGTTATTATATATTAGCCTTTTTCGCTACTGCCCCATCTTACATTTCCGATACAAGGAAGGAGGTTTGATGGAGCTGGAGAAGCCAGAAGCTTTCACAAACAGTATATTTTCACATGAATTGAATCTCAATACTCAAATCATATATATATATATTCTGGTTTATGTTTGTTAGAGTCATGTATATATTAATATATATATCAATAATTCAAAAATGATCCAAATTGGTTATGTCTTTTATATGTGATTGTAGACTCTAGTCTGAGAGTTGTATCAAAAGCTTTATCCCATGCAATTTGGCGTCTATATATAGATGTTGATATATTCATTTTATAAATGAACTCCGTGTTTGTAACGTCTACAAAAATCGTCACCTTTTTTGTTAACAACCAAAATTAAGGGACTACTTTACATTTAACAAAAAAACACTCACGAAAAGGGCAAAAAGCACCGACCAAAAACTTAATGCTCATCGTATGACAGAACAAAAACTTGAAGCTTAATCCAAAAACAAAAGACGTCACCCACACACACACACATATACTGTTATAATTTCAGTTACTTACTGTTTGAAAAACGAACAAGTGTTTACACTGTTACGACAACGCAACCGAAGACAAAACTGATCATGTCTCTAGTAATTAAAGTCGTCGTAAATGATCTGATGTAAGATGAAAGAGAGTTTTGTAAGTCCTCTTGCTAGCTATTTCCCTTATTAAGAGTATTAATTTTTAAATAATATTTTGATCGCACTATTACTTGGAGTAAATTTTCGAGATGTCCTTGTTAATTTGTAGTGACGTGATGGGTTACAATGTGGAAACCATAGACTTCAGGTGATTTTTATCAATCCCCCTTTTGATGTTAAATCATAAATCACCGTTACGAAGACGTGATTTTCTTGTGATATCTTAAATTTGGTTTTTAAATTTTTGTTTCTTTTCTTAAGAATAACTTCAGCTAGTTGTCTTTTTTCTTGTAATAATCTTTACTGTCATGGAGAGTTTTTATTCTTTGAAACGGTGATTTTAGTAGCAAAATCATAAAAGAGAACTTTTTGAGTAGTGTAGATTTCTGAGTGGTATAGACTAGAGTTTAGACTATGGTCCCGATCAAGAAATAATCAATGCTATTTAAAAAAAGGCAACCTCTGTGGACCTGCGTTGCCCAAGTATATGAAATAAGACAAATTAATAAGTTAGTAATTAGGAAAGAAAAAAGGGATCTTTGTAGATACATTTTCACGATCATGGCATGCATGCACACAAAATTAAACCTAATAAAGTGATTTCATTAAATTAATAAATTAATATATATAATCACATATATAATTTCCAGTGTCATCTTTCGGCCAAAGTTAATTTTTGGAGTTCAGGGTTTTTATTTATATGCAACGTGTATAGTGTATACGCATGTTCACTTCGAGATGTTGACTGTGAAATGTTAAGATATGATCAGGAGGTACTAAACTACTAATTAATTAAGGTATTAATATACTGCATACTATACTAAAAAAAAAAAAAAAAAACTCTTATAGACTTTAAGTTAATTACTCTTTTGCTTGCCATCGACAACTAAATTTAGTTATAAGACTCATCATAACAGGGTAATTACTATCTTTTTCTTGCCATCGACATACTTTTTAACAATTTGTTGAAAAAGTGCTCAAACTATAGGACATGACGTCAGCAGTACATGAGAGCTATTGAAAACATTTCCCTACCACTCCCGATTGTTGGGAGACAAAGATTTGACATATAAACTTTCTTAGTTTAATTTGACATGAAAACTTTTTATCATACATCAATTAACCCCATGATCTTAGATTTTGTTCTTATGCAAGATTTGCGCAGTGTTTTATTTTAGTAACAAATATTTCTTTGTTATTGACAGTAATAGTATTATCACTGGTTTATTTTGACCCAGCTGCTTATTGTAACAATCCATTGATATATCACTATAGTCTATAGATTAAAAACATGCTCGCTGATTTACTATTCAACATTTTTCCTTTTTTTTGGTCTTTACTGAATTTTTTATTAAGTGATACTATAAAATAGAAGTAAAAAACCAATATGTATGTTGGGGGCATATAGGTAAATTCGAATATGGAGCAGTAACGCTTTTTGGTTAGAAAATGGGATTGGATGAGATTATAAATGTAGAGATAACAGTGTGACTTAACCACATAACAAACTCTTTTAATGTCACAACAGAGAATGAAGCTATCACCACCACCACCACTTGCCAACAACGAACAATCCTCCACCGCGTCCGCCGTTAAATCTTTTGGCGGAGGAGGCGGTAGAGCAACCAGCTCGACGACGAGGCATCCAGTGTACCACGGAGTTCGCAAACGTCGATGGGGAAAATGGGTTTCTGAGATCAGAGAGCCCCGCAAAAAGTCTCGGATTTGGCTCGGATCTTTCCCGGTGCCGGAGATGGCGGCTAAAGCATACGACGTGGCGGCGTTTTGTCTCAAAGGTCGGAAAGCTCAGCTTAATTTCCCCGACGAAATCGACGATCTACCTCGACCGTCCACGTGTACGGCCAGAGATATCCAAGTCGCCGCGGCCAAAGCAGCCAACGCCGTCAAGATCATCGAAATGGTAGATGTCGACGACGTGGCAGACGAAGATGATTTTTGGGAAGGCATTGAGCTGCCGGAGCTCATGATGACCGGGGGTGGCTGGTCGCCGGAGCCTTTTGTTGCCGGAGATGATGCCACGTGGCTTGTCGACGGAGACTTGTATCAGTATCAGTTCATGGCGTGTCTGTGAGTGTTGCTATCGATTGTGTCGTATTCGTTATACGTGTACGTTGTATCGTTATTGTGTTGGCTACGTTAAATTTAATGCAATATGTATATTTTTATTTATTTGTTTCTAGTTTATTGTTTTATACCTGTTCCTTAAATTAGTTATCAGGTTCGTACGATCTTGATAAGTAATTAATTATATGTATGACGTTCTTAATTATACAGTTTTAGTTTGCTTAAGTATCGTTACTGTTTGCACACACAAAAAAAAGTATCGTTACTTATTATAACCTTTTCTAACAAAAAAATTGGGTGCAACTTTACTAAATACTAACTCCTAAGCTTTAATGGGATTTTTTTGTTTAGTTGAAATTTTTTATGAAGCTGCTGATTATAGTAAATCATTGGTTTTAAATCATTGATCGAAGCTTGATTAAAACTTCTGAAATATTTGTAAGAACTTGTTATTTTTATTTTATTTTGTAGGAAAAGTATAATTCACTACCTAGCATAATTCCTAATTCGGTCCAATTTCCATCGTTGTTCATGCAATAGTATTATCGGGACCCATATCCATATTTAATAGTAAGTAGTATCAAATAATCATTTTAAAATGACTATTGATATTTATCATAATTATTTGTTATGTTTTTTTCATAGAAAACAAAAAAAAATGACTCCTTAAATTAGCATCATGGGGTTCCCGATTAATGTTCTCTTGATGTGTTTGGAATATACCGTATATTAGTAGTATTAGTATGCAGCAATTTTTGAACTTTTTAATCATAAGTTGTTCGCTTTCGATTACACTGGTAGAGAGCTACTTCGTTCCAAGATGTTAATAATATCATCATCAGTACTAGTACTCTGTACTCAAGCAAGCATTGATGCTTATAAATGTCGCTAGGAAGAAACTCAGTAGTAGTCAGTAGTCAGACAGTACTGGATCTAGGTAGCAAACCAAACTATTAATAAGATGTATACATATCAGACGTGGAAGGACGGTTGTGCCCTCTCGAAGCCTCATTGCTTCGTTGGACTTTTTGGACTGTTGGAATTAACTTCGGAGCTAGTCTTTTTGTAACAAGAGAAAACCGGGCGGGCCATAGATATGTCATGCCGTTTATCAAACACAAAAACGACAGTACGTGCTATTTCCTATTTATAATCAATCCAGCACTTCATTTCACGATTATCAAAAGACACCATTCAAACAAGCCAGGGTTTTGAAAGTTTTTGACTGATCGAAATACACGTCCATAGAACGATGTTTAGGATTGTTTCCTAACGCACTTGTATTCAACCTAATTAAAACTTCTATACCGTTAAATAGATCCCAATTTCAACACGTGGAAATTGTAAACTACTTCAATTCATTTTCCAAAATGTAAGATGTGTATAAATATACGTGTTAAAGCTGGGCCATACATATGTTTGTTCCAAAACAGAATCATCCGTATATGTACCACCCACGCCTTTTGTATAAGTATAATCAGTACGAGACCTAACATGATAAAACCACAAACTCGAGATCTATACATGTATACGTTTCATTCAGAAGTATTTTCAAAAATTCAATACTACTACATAAGGTAATTACTGATTCAAGTCTTCTAGCAAACATGTTAATTCATCAATTTTGTTACATTTTGGGATATATTTATATTTGACCAATTAGTCCTTCAATATTTTTGTCATGTGCTATATTAAGCTCTAGTACTGTGTCTGTAATAATATTATGTTCTTGTAGGACACACGACAAGACGAGGACGCGGAGATGGTACTAGCATAGAACCAAGACTTGTCTGGGTGGGAATTTTGAAATTATTAATGTTTTGTCCTTTGTATCATCATATATTCATAATACAATTTTGCACCACATATTAAGATATTTAATGTACAACACGTTTTAAAAAAAATAACGGCTAAAAGGATACTCGAATTTATTATATCAGACAAGAATTTGTTGGACACTTTAAATTCAACTACTACTATAATTTAGAGCTGTATTTAGTGGTTTGGAAGTTGGAACTCGATCATAGCATCCAAGGAAATCGAATATTGGTTTATTATAATTCGGGAAATTTTTGCTATACTTTGAACCTTTTATGTTTGTAGTACGCAATGATCATCGACAATATATGTTTCTCCTGCGAATTCAATAAAGCATCTTACAACTATCATTCAGAATCAATACGGAGAAATAATTATCAAATTTGACCCTAAAAAAAGATTGGAAAAATAATAATGACCATCTATATTCTACATGATCACGAACAAAGAAATATTCTTTTTTTGTTTGTTTGTTAAAATAAAACAACAATGAACAAACAGAGATGTGAAATTTAGTACATTAGATGATGAGTATATGTCAAATTTGAACCAATGTTGGCAAAAAGAATAAACTTGAACCAAAGCTGATAATAACCGTTAACTCCTCTTCTATGCACCGCGCAACATGCTTAAAAGTTAAATCAACAAATCCCCTAGCAATCAATATACTAAAGAGAATGTTTAGAATCACTTTATTAGGATCTATACTTTATTAGGATCTATCTCAAAACTGTTTCCAGGACATTTGGGCCTTAGATTAGCATATTGGGTCAAATATGATCCACATATAGAAAAAAATATTTGACTGTAGTTCTTTTGATTACAAACACTCTCAAGCAGATAGATCCTAACCAAAATAGCTTTTATAGAGATGATCACTATAACAGAAATATCACACAATATATACAGTACATTAAGAGTTTAAGACAACAAACACACAAATTTAGAGCCCAAGTGAAGAAGTTATAAACCCTAAAATTCTTGGAAAGATCAGTGAGTGATCAAACAAAAGACATTTTCAAGATTCTACAAGGTAAAAAACCATCCAGCAGTCCAACCTAGGAGCAAACCAGCACCAATGAGACTAAAACCTAATGCAAAAGCCATCATATATCTCCCAATCTCACCCTTTTTCTTCTTCTCCCTTCTCTGTTTCCTCTTCTTCAGATTCATTCCTTTGATCTGTTCTTCTACTTCACCCTCCTTCAACTGCAGGTAAAGAGCTTCCATTTCAAGAAGCTTTAACCATTGCTTATAAGCCAACATCTGACTCGCTTGTCTCAACAAGATTGTTATCACACGGTTTTTCTCAGCACAAGCTTCTCTGGCCGCTTTCTCTGCTTCTCTTGCTCTGGTTTGAGAGTGCCTCAACGCTTCTAAAAGTTGAGCTTTGCTTAGATCATCACTTCGAGGGGAAGACATCGGACTCGTGTTCTTGCTCTCTGTGCTACTATTGTAACTCAAAGATCTCTCAAACCGATCGTTCCAAACTCCTTGTTTCCATGGAGATCTAACAGCTGTTTTAAACCCTCTATCGCCACTCGTGCAGTGAATACTCTTGTGGAGTTTCTGAGGTGGAGGAAGATCACAATTCTGGATATTATGATCAATCGATTTAGACGCCACCAAGAGAGCTAATTCATCTTTATCAGTCGTGCTTCTCCACCAAGGAGTTGTAGCGTTAGCTTTCTTGCCAATAAAGCTGTAGTCTTCTTTTTCTTCTTCTCGTATCAAGTCGACAAATTGTTGCAATTTCTTGCATTTGGTGGTATCTTCAAGAAAGGAGTTTGTAATCTCCTCATCAAATTCAGTAGATCCCTTGAGCCACCATTTGGTATCAGAAGAGAAATCAGAGGAATCTCCAAAACTTGCTGAAGAAAAGCTGCTTTTTTCGGACGAAGAATGGTGTTGGCAACAAGCTAACCTCGGAGCCATTTTAGCATCTTCATGAACAGCAAAGCAACGACTCGCTGTTCTTTGCCACAATGCTCTTGCTTCAGCTGCTCCCATTACTACATCAATGTTAAGCCACAAGAAGCCTAAAAAGGTTAAGAGAAAAGGGGAAAACACACACACACACAGAATCAAAAGACAGTTTTTTTTGTTGTTGTCCTGAATCAAAACTAACAGGTGTTCCTTCCTAGTTCCCCCCTAGATCCCGCAATTGAAACATAAAACAAATGGGAAAGAGAGCTAATTTTCTTTGTTTGCTACTCCCGAGATTGCTTCTAAGCAAATGATTGACTCATATAAAAGCGAGTGACTTAAGGAATTTAATTAAACAAGTACACGCAAGTCTTGGGATCAAAGCATCTTCTTTACAGAAGAATCAGTCATCAACTCAAAAACCAAAACCCATTCAACATTAAATAAAAATTTAGGAAAGTTTCTACAGATCAAGACATGAAGTTGGTAAATTTCATTACCAAATAAAAAAAGAAAGAAACAAAACTGAAGTTTCAGAGCAATTGAAACGTACTGCAGGAAACAAATAAGATTTGGCAGTGGAATCGAGTAAAATTAACAACTTTATCAGAAATACCAAAATCAGAAGTTGACCCATGAAAAAAAACCATAAATTATCATCGTTGATCGACGAGATCGAACAGAACTAGAAGAAACAGAGACTTTTATGTAAAAATCAAAATACGAAAACAGAGCAGAGAGCAGTAAGATTATATAGATCAGAAGAAAACGGAGTAACAAAACTAAAAGATACCATTTTTAGTAGCTTAAAGATTCCATGAATCTCTCTATAATAAAACGAAGCGATCTTGCAACCGAAGCTTTTTGGCTTTTCTGCTTTTCTTTCGTTCTTTCTTGGTTCACACTCTGGCCCCATGGAACGAATTTTACAGTTTCTTCCGTGGAAAAGCTTCCGAGTTAAGGGCACTAAACGACGCAGTTTCATTAACTTGTTTGGCTTGGTAAGCATACACGTGTTAATTTTAGAGACAATCGACGGTCGTTATGACATGGACCCCCTCCTTTGATTTAAAGGATAAGGTGTTTTCATACTCATCCGTTTCATATTAAGTGTCATTCTAGGATTTTTCACACATATTAAAAAAATCATTAAATTTTCTATCTTACTCTTTATTAATATATTATAAAAAATTTTCTATTGGTCAATATATTAAATTAGTAGGGATAAAATTGAAAAATTTACAAAACATCTACATTGAAAATATAAAATGACACTTATTTTGAAACAAATTTACATTCTAAAATGACAGTTCTTATGAAACGGAGGGAGTATTTTTTTTCTCAGGGAAAAATAAATAAAAATCATTATTCCATCTTTAATTTGTCATTCCTTCCTTTTGTCGGCTTTAATTTTGTCGAGGAACACCATGTTTTTTTGGGTTAAATCAACAAATTTATAATCATCAGTTAATCACGTTACTTGCCAAGGGGTTTACTTGTTTATTTTTGTTAAGAGAATAGAGAATCACTTTTATTACAGTGCTTAAGTGCTTTATACAATTAAACCCCATGACATATAATATCCATCCAGGTGGGCTTTAATTTGACACGTGTCATTAACTAGTTTTTTGAGATCTTGTTCTCGGCCACGTGTTCTTTATTGATACCATTAGCTAACAAAACAATTGTTTTTCATCTGAAATAATTAAAATTAATTGTTGTTAAAGTAAATAGTGGTTTCTTTTTTTTCTTAACAACTGAGACTTTGGGAGTTTTCCAAATATTTATTTCCAGGCTTTTGTAACATTTAAGAAAAAACTAATTATTTAGAAAAATAAAATTAAATATGAAAGAGAAAAACATGATAAAAAAACTTCTGATAAAAAAGAAATCATAAAATTATTTTTACAATAGTGTCAAGAAGTGTGTATTAATGGTTAAAATGATATTTTTTTAGATGAAAAATAATATTAAAAAAGGACAGTCTAAAACAAATAAATGAAAATATACCGATTTTGGTAATGATATCATTATGCATGATGGAAATAGTGATTGTGCATGCGTTTCTAAAACTACCTAATGATATATATTCATTTTGGGGGAATTTGTTGTATAATCTTCAAAGCGAGATTAGAAAAAAAAACTAGCACATTATATTTTATCAAGTCACAATAATGTGTATAGGGGTCTAAACGTATCGTTTAATACAAAAAAAAAAAAAATACCACAGTAATGAATTCGAAAATGATCATGATGATTAACATAGGCTTGTAATTCGGACACACATAGCACTAAGCCCAACACCAACACGTAGTCCTTTGGTCATGTCAAAATAGATTTTATTTTTTTTGATAGGAAATCATATATATAAAAGTAGAGTTTCAGTCTCTTTATTGGTCCATTTGGCAATGTAATTTCAAAAAAAAAATATATATATTAAAACACAAATTTAAAAACAATTAATTTTCACATTTAACTCACATAATATAAAACTGAAATTTTTGTAGCTTCTTCCTATAAATTATGCATTAACTTTATTTTTCCACTAAGTTGAATTAATCAATTGTATTAAAACAAAACAATAAATTAAAATTGTAACTCTCATTTTTCTAAATGTAATTTTCTTATTTCTCTTCCTATAAATACTCATTATCTTATTCTCTTAGCCTATCACTCTTTCATTCTCTCATCTTCTTCCACTACTCTCAAATCTCTTTTTTGTTTTGTTTTGTATTTTTTTGTTATTGTTGTTGTATGGGTAAAAGCTTAGTTTTAGAGTTTGTATGATATGTATATCTTATATATTTATTTTAATCTTTCAAAATGTTTATCTCCATTTTCTATTTTATATTAACATTTTATAAGTTATTATTTTCATACTTCCTTACAATATTCACCACACAATAAGATCATAAAGTTGAAATGATCCATATGTAATTATCTATTATGTCTCTGGTTATCTCACATATTCATGTATCATTTTTAATAATTTATAAAGATCAATATAATATTTAAAGATCAATATAATTATCCATTTATCCATTTATAAAGACTATTTTGTTTTGTGATCCAATTGATAAATCTGCAGAGATCAATATAATATATATATATATATATATATATATTTTTTATGATTTGAGGTTTTTGAAAACAAAAAGAACATAATTAAACAATTGGTTTTTTGTGTCTTTAATCAAAATAAAAAATGATCCAAAAAACAAAACATATTCAACTGGAACTTAAATATAAAAATAAAATATAATTTTAAAAATATCATTTCACTAAATTCTCTAAAGATGAAACCATTAGTATGAAATCTAGCACTATAAATTAAATTGATGAGTGAAAACCAAAAAAATATAAGTTATCCTTGGGATTTTAAAAATTATTGAGATTGAAGAATTCATATAATTTTATAAGAAAACTAATTTAGTTTGTCACTTAAAAAGTAATATTTTTTATTTTGAAATATTATGTGTAAGTGTTGAGTTTATATCAACAAACAACCAAATCATGTGAATTTTGATTCAGCCACTTGGTATTCCTTTTATTTTAGGTTATAAAAAATTAAAATATTTATTTATAATTAAAGACATGTAACTCCATTTAACTCAAATGTAACTCCTATCCAATAATTGTACATTAATTCATTCCTCCTACTAACTTATTATCTTTCAAGAGAAATTATTTTTGGTTAAATTTTAATATTTTTTATTTATTTTGGTTGGCTAAACTTATATTCATATTTTGGTTAGCTAAATTAATATATTTCTCATGTAAAATTATTGTGTATAATATTTCTCATTTCAAAGTTTAAAGCAATATATCATATATATAAAAGTAAGGTTTTGGTCTCTCTTTATTGGTTGATTTTCATTTAATATTTTCTATTTATTTTTTGCTTTCTAATTGCTTTAAACAATATTTAAGATCCAATAAACACAATACATTTAACTCACACATTAAAATAAAATTATAACTGAAAATAAAATAAATTATGCATTAATCATATTCTACCACTCAATTTTATTCAAACACAATAAATTACTATTGTAACTCCATAGTTCTAAATGTAACTTCCATCATTTCTTATCATATAAATAAGCATTCTCTCAATCTATCATTCTCTCATATTGACATTCTTTTACTATCTCATTTTCACATTCTCTCATTCTCTTCTACAATACCTCAAATCATTTTTCGTTTTTTTGTTATTTTTGATTTCTTATTTTTGTTGTATGGGTTGTAAAAAAAAAAAAATATCATTGTAAATTGTTAATGCTAAATTTTAATTTTAGAGACTACATGATATATATTTTACATTGTTCTTATTTTAAAAGATTTATCTCCTTTATCTAATTTAGATTATTATCTTATAAGTAATCATTCTCTCTTCCTCTCCCACCAATATCAAATGTTGTTATATCTCATATGTGTTGTAAGAGTTTGATTCTATATTTTAATTTAGAAAGTATTATATATATATAGATATTACATTGTTCTATTTTTTAAAGATTCATCTCCATTATCTAATTTGGATTACCATCTTATAGTAAACATTCTCTCCTCTTCTCCTACCAATATCAAATGTTGTTATATCTCATATGTGTTGTAACTTGTAAGAGTTTGATTCTATATTTTAATGTAGAAAGTATTATATATATTTAACATTGTATTCAATTTTTATTTTATTTATATAATTTTTTTTTTTTTATATATTTCTTGCCTTTCTAATCTATTCATAGTATATTCTCTCAAGAAAGTGCCAACTACACCACAATCCACGCGTTGCGTGGGAAAGCACCTAGTTAAAAGAAAAGAAAAGAAAAGAAAAACAGGAAACACAAATGATCGTAAACATTAATCTATATAGTTTGACATTGGAGTATACTCCAGGAGGATCTAGACTGATCATGCATATATAAGTTAGTTGATAGAATGTATATTTTTGAGAAGTATTAAATAATACCAGAATAATGCTAGTTGTTGATATCTAGTTTATATGTGATATATATCTTAAACGCAAAATAAAAAAACATAAGTTAAGTGATAAAAAAGTAATTGTAATTTAGATACTTTACGAGAAATAGAATTTGAAACTAAAGTTACGTTGGAATCTGACTAAACAACATGTTTGGTTTCCAAAACATAGGGTGCCAAACCTATAAACAATTTGAATTGAAGATGTTATATTTATTTTGAAGATGCTAAATAAATAACAATGTGACTGCAAAAGATAAAAGTGTTCTGAATTTGTTTCCATAAATATATGCATCAAAGGGTATCATCACAAGTAATATTGTATGGCACAATTTCAAAATTATTGTGTTTTTTTTTTGTTGTTGAAAAAAACAATCGAATAAAGCAAGAAAATGCATATACTATATCCTAAACAACAAATGTTACTTTCAGAATTCGAAGAAAAAAACAAATATTGCTTTGACCGATTTTCTATTTTCATCAAATAGTTAAAACAGTGGGAAGCAACAAAATGAAGAGTGCTCAGATTTGAAAAAACAAATAGTTTTAAAATATAGTTTTGTCTCAACAGGGCTAAAAGAGCAAATAAGACAAAAGGACTTTGAACACAGACCATTTCCTTTCCCTCTAAACGACTGAAAATGTACAACGTAACAATGCACTGTGAACAATGCTAGTTGTTGAAAGAATGTATATCTTTGAGAAGCATTAAACAATACCAGAATAATGCTAGTTGTTGGTATCTAGCTTACATGTGATATATATCTTAAACGCAAAATAAAAAGACAAAAGTTAAGTGATAAAAAAGTAATTGTAATTTGGATACTCTACGAAAGATTGAATTTGAAACTAAAGTTACGTTGGAATCTGACTAAAAAACATGTTTGGTTTCCAAAACATAGGGTGCCAAACCTATAAACAATTTGAATTGAAGATGTTATATTTATTTTGAAGATGCTAAATAAATAACAATGTGACTGCAAAAAGATAAAAGTGTTCTATAATTTGTTTCCATAAATATATGCATCAAAGGGTATCATCACAAGTAATATTGTATGGCACAATTTCAAAGTTATTGTGTTTTTTTTTGTTGAAAAAAACAGTCGAATAAAGCAAGAAAACGCATATACTATATCCTAAACAACAAATGTTACTTTCAGAATTTGAAGAAAAAAACAAATATTGCTTTGACCGATTTTCTATTTTCATCAAATAGTGAAAACAGTGGGAAGCAACAAAATGAAGAGTGCTCAGATTTGAAGCAACAAATAGTTTTAAAATATAGTTTTGTCTCAACAGGGCTAAAAGAGCAAATAAGACAAAAGGACCTTGAACACATACTATTTCCTTTCCCTGTAAACGACTGAAAATGTACAACGTAACAATGCACTGTGAACAATGCTAGTTGTTGATAGAATGTATATCTTTGAGAAGCATTAAACAATACCAGAACAATGCTAGTTGTTGGTATCTAGCTTACATGTGATATATATCTTAAACGCAAAATAAAAAGACACAAGTTAAGTGATAAAAAAGTAATTGTAATTTGGATACTCTACGAGAGATTGAATTTGAAACTAAAGTTACGTTGGAATCTGACTAAAAAACATGTTTGGTTTCCAAAACATAGGGTGCCAAACCTATAAACAATTTGAATTGAAGATGTTATATTTATTTTGAAGATGCTAAATAAATAACAATGTGACTGCAAAAAGATAAAAGTGTTCTATAATTTGTTTCCATAAATATATGCATCAAAGGGTATCATCACAAGTAATATTGTATGGCACAATTTCAAAGTTATTGTGTTTTTTTTTGTTGAAAAAAACAGTCGAATAAAGCAAAAAACGCATATACTATATCCTAAACAACAAATGTTACTTTCAGAATTCGAAGAAAAAAACAAATATTGCTTTGACCGATTTTCTATTTTCATCAAATAGTGAAAACAGTGGGAAGCAACAAAATGAAGAGTGCTCAGATTTGAAGCAACAAATAGTTTTAAAATATAGTTTTGTCTCAACAGGGCTAAAAGAGCAAATAAGACAAAAGGACCTTGAACACATACTATTTCCTTTCCCTGTAAACGACTGAAAATGTACAACGTAACAATGCACTGTGAACAATGCTAGTTGTTGATAGAATGTATATCCTTGAGAAGCATTAAACAATACCAAAACAATGCTAGTTGTTGGTATCTAGCTTACATGTGATATATATCTTAAACGCAAAATAAAAAGACACAAGTTAAGTGATAAAAAAGTAATTGTAATTTGGATACTCTACGAGAGATTGAATTTGAAACTAAAGTTACGTTGGAATCTGACTAAAAAACATGTTTGGTTTCCAAAACATAGGGTGCCAAACCTATAAACAATTTGAATTGAAGATGTTATATTTATTTTGAAAATGCTAAATAAATAACAATGTGACTGCAAAAAAGATAAAAGTGTTCTGAATTTGTTTCCATAAATATATGCATCAAAGGGTATCATCACAAGTAATATTGTATGGAACAATTTCAAAGTTATTGTGTTTTTTTTTTTGTTGAAAAAAACAGTCGAATAAAGCAAAAAACGCATATACTATATCCTAAACAACAAATGTTACTTTCAGAATTCGAAGAAAAAAACAAAAATTGCTTTGACCGATTTTCTATTTTCATCAAATAGTGAAAACAGTGGGAAGCAATAAAATGAAGAGTGCTCAGATTTGAAGTAACAAATAGTTTTAAAATATAGTTTTGTCTCAACATGGCTAAAAGAGCAAATAAGACAAAAGGACCTTGAACACAGACCATTTCCTTTCCCTGTAAACGACTGAAAATGTACAACGTAACAATGCACTGTGAACAATGCTAGTTGTTGATAGAATGTATATCTTTGAGAAGCATTAAACAATACCAGAACAATGCTAGTTGTTGGTATCTAGCTTACATGTGATATATATCTTAAACGCAAAATAAAAAGACACAAGTTAAGTGATAAAAAAGTAATTGTAATTTGGATACTCTACGAAAGATTGAATTTGAAACTAAAGTTACGTTGGAATCTGACTAAAAAACATGTTTGGTTTCCAAAACATAGGGTGCCAAACCTATAAACAATTTGAATTGAAGATGTTATATTTATTTTGAAGATGCTAAATAAATAACAATGTGACTGCAAAAAGATAAAAGTGTTCTATAATTTGTTTCCATAAATATATGCATCAAAGGGTATCATCACAAGTAATATTGTATGGCACAATTTCAAAGTTATTGTGTTTTTTTTTGTTGAAAAAAACAGTCGAATAAAGCAAGAAAACGCATATACTATATCCTAAACAACAAATGTTACTTTCAGAATTTGAAGAAAAAAACAAATATTGCTTTGACCGATTTTCTATTTTCATCAAATAGTGAAAACAGTGGGAAGCAACAAAATGAAGAGTGCTCAGATTTGAAGCAACAAATAGTTTTAAAATATAGTTTTGTCTCAACAGGGCTAAAAGAGCAAATAAGACAAAAGGACCTTGAACACAGACCATTTTCTTTTCCTGTAAACGGCTGAAAATGTACAACGTAACAATGCACTGTGAACAATGCTAGTTGTTGATAGAATGTATATCTTTGAGAAGCATTAAACAATACCAGAACAATGCTAGATGTTGGTATCTAGCTTACATGTGATATATATCTTAAACGCAAAATAAAAAGACACAAGTTAAGTGATAAAAAAGTAATTGTAATTTGGATACTCTACGAAAGATTGAATTTGAAACTAAAGTTACGTTGGAATCTGACTAAAAAACATGTTTGGTTTCCAAAACATAGGGTGCCAAACCTATAAACAATTTGAATTGAAGATGTTATATTTATTTTGAAGATGCTAAATAAATAACAATGTGACTGCAAAAAGATAAAAGTGTTCTATAATTTGTTTCCATAAATATATGCATCAAAGGGTATCATCACAAGTAATATTGTATGGCACAATTTCAAAGTTATTGTGTTTTTTTTTGTTGAAAAAAACAGTCGAATAAAGCAAGAAAACGCATATACTATATCCTAAACAACAAATGTTACTTTCAGAATTTGAAGAAAAAAACAAATATTGCTTTGACCGATTTTCTATTTTCATCAAATAGTGAAAACAGTGGGAAGCAACAAAATGAAGAGTGCTCAGATTTGAAGCAACAAATAGTTTTAAAATATAGTTTTGTCTCAACAGGGCTAAAAGAGCAAATAAGACAAAAGGACCTTGAACACAGACCATTTTCTTTTCCTGTAAACGGCTGAAAATGTACAACGTAACAATGCACTGTGAACAATGCTAGTTGTTGATAGAATGTATATCTTTGAGAAGCATTAAACAATACCAGAACAATGCTAGTTGTTGGTATCTAGCTTACATGTGATATATATCTTAAACGCAAAATAAAAAGACACAAGTTAAGTGATAAAAAAGTAATTGTAATTTGGATACTCTACGAGAGATTGAATTTGAAACTACAGTTACGTTGGAATCTGACTAAGCAACATGTTTGGTTTCCAAAACATAGGGTGCCAAACCTATAAACAATTTGAATTGAAGATGTTATATTTATTTTGAAGATGCTAAATATATAACAATGTGACTGCAAAAGATAAAGGTGTTCTGAATTTGTTTCCATAAATATATGCATCAAAGGGTATCATCACAAGTAATATTGTATGACACAATTTCAAAGTTATTGTATTTTTTTTTGTTATTGAAAAAAACAGTCGAATAAAGCAAGAAAAATGAATTTTGCATATACTATATCCTAAACAACAAATGTTACTTTCAGAATTCGAAGGAAAAAACAAATATTGCTTTGACCGATTTTCTATTTTCATCAAATAGTGAAAACAGTGGGAAGCAGCAAAATGAAGAGTGCTCAGATATGAAGCAACAAATAGTTTTAAAATATAATTTTGTCTCAACAGGGCTAAAAGAGCAAATAAGGCAAAAGGACCTTGAACACAAACCATTTCCTTTCTCTGTAAACGACTGAAAATGTACAACGTAACAATGCATTGTGAACAATGCTAGTTGTTGATAGAATGTATATCTTTGAGAAGCATTAAACAATACCAGAACAATAATAGTTGTTGGTATCTAGCTTACATGTGATTTATATCTTAAATGCAAAATAAAAAGACACAAGTTAAGTGATAAAAAAATAATTGTAATTTGGATACTCTACGAGAGATTGAATTTGAAACTACAGTTATGTTGGAATCTGACTAAGCAACATGTTTGGTTTCCAAAATATAGGGTGTCAAACCTATAAACAATTTGAATTGAAGATGTTATGTTTATTTTGAAGATGCTAAATATATAACAATGTGACTGCAAAAGATAAAGGTGTTCTGAATTTGTTTCCATAAATATATGCATCAAAGGGTATCATCACAAGTAATATTGTATGACACAATTTCAAAGTTATTGGACTTTTTTTGTTATTGAAAAAAACAGTCGAATAAAGCAAGAAAAATGAATTTTGCATATACTATATCCTAAACAACAAATGTTACTTTTAGAATTCGTAGGAAAAAACAAATATTGCTTTGACCGATTTTCTATTTTCATCAAATAGTGAAAACAGTGGGAAGTAGCAAAATGAAGAGTGCTCAGATTTGAAGCAACAAATAGATTTAAAATATTATTTTGTCTCAACAGGGCTAAAAGAGCAAATAAGACAAAAATACCTTGAACTCAGACCATTTCCTTTTCCTGTAAAGGACTGAAAATGTACAATGTAACAATGCACTGTGAACAATGCTAGTTGTGGATAGAATGTATATCTTTGAGAAGCATTAAACAATACTAGAACAATAATAGTTGTTGGTATCTAGCTTACATGTGATTTATATCTTAAACGCAAAATAAAAAGACATAAGTTAAGTGATAAAAAATTAATTGTAATTTGGATACTCTACGAAAGATTGAATTTGAAACTACAGTTACGTTGAAATCTGACTAAGCAACATATTTGGTTTCCAAAACATAGAGTGCCAAACCTATAAACAATTTGAATTAGAGATTGATATATTTATTTTGAAGATGCTGAATATATAACAATGTGACTGCAAAAGATAAAGGTATTCTGAATTTGTTTCTATAAATATATGCATCAAAGGTATCATCACAAGTAATATTATTTCCATAAACAACAATATTATTTGTGCGTTGATTCAAGTAGAATTCATTATCCAGTGCATATCCAACTAGCTAGACTTTTCCCATCAAACAATCCATTAAACAAATTAAGTTATCTTCCTAAAAGCAGAAAGACCTAACATCATTCCCAAGCATATTATTACCAGCTAACTATTCTAATCCATGGACTTGGTCTTATTGATAGACTCAACCTTTTCGTTGTTGCCTCCAAGCAACAGATACTTATCCTTCCTTGTAAGTTCAGTGCATTCGAATCCCAAAACTCCACCGATCACCTTCTGAACGTAATTAGCCAACTCAAAAGGAGTCTTGCCACCACCTTTTAATTTACCGTCATTATATTATATTTTTGTATCAGTAAAATTTTTAAATATTATCTTATATAATATGAAAATTTAAAGATTTTTTTTTTAAGTTTTAAAAAAAATAATGTAGACTTAATTGGAAGGTTAGACTAATTTTAGCTCTTCGTTGTACACTGGATCATTATTATTGCGCTCAATCAAAACACATCCTCGCTCGCGTTATGATGATACGTAACTCATGATGATATTATTAGGGTCCGTGAGATAATGAAACCAATCAAAAGTAGCAAAACAGAGGCACTCTGCTTTTCAACTAGATAAATGCAGCTCTTGTTTAGACACATTATCGGGTATCCCGAGTTCTCTGGAACAAGTCCGGTTTTTTAGGTTGTGTGAATGAATTTGAGAATATAGCATACTGTATGAGCCAATGATGTAGATTGGAAAACAGAGATATGTGTGTTTCTGTAGATGAAATGTACTTGATTCTATAATATTTATGTTACATAATAATCACAACTCAGGTCATTTCTTTTCTTTTCAGGACAGAGAAAACCAGAGATACTCTGTCTTCTGATTTTCTATATACAAAAACAAAGCAATTTGATTCCACATGTGTGACCAATGGAGGCCAGGGTTTCTCTTCATTTCAGATTTTAGGGTCCGTGAGATAATGAAACCAATCAAAAGTAGCAAAAACAGAGACACTCTGCTTTTATACAATGGTAACTGAGAGCATGAAAAAAATACATTTCTTTGTCTCATTCAAGCCGCATCAGCGACATGGTCTCCGGTAAGAGCAACGGCAGGAATGGCTGTGAGCATCAGGGAGAGTAGGGTGCAAGAATCTAGGAGTGCAGACTTGAACTACTCTAGAGTCTAGACTACGGTATCAACTCGAAAATCTTTCAGAATTAAAAAAAAGGATCACTTTTTCTTCCAGTGCTTTATACAAATTAAACTAGGGGTTCAAACTTATATGTTGTATACGTACACCATGACATATAATATCCATACAGGTGGACTTCCACTATGGCACGTGTCATTAACTTCGCTCTCGTTATAATGATAAACTCATGAGTCACAAAACATGCCCATTGATATTATTAGGCTCAGGTACTACTAACATGAAAGCCTAAACTTGTTTATTACCTAACCGAGATGACATTACATGATATGTAACATTGTTGGAACCTGGAAGTGAAAGTGGGGAGATAGAAGGAGAGAGATTTCGTGTTTATATTAAAAGGAACAAGATCAAAGCTTCAAAATTAGTTACTTACAAATATCCAACAAAAAGCATGAACTCTCGATTTAAAACCAACTCATATGAACATTTTTATACATATATATGTTTGGTTTTTTTCTTCTTCCTGGTGTTCTCTTTACCGCAAAAGGAAACTTACTTATTTTCACCATTGATGCCAAAGATGCGTACCTTGTGCATGTTGGGGAACTTGGCAACAACCAGAATCATCACAGCTAGTGTGTTGAGGAACAGCCATGGGTGCCTGTAATCTGTTGTATGCGATGCTATCAAGTACCTGATTTTTTTATTCAAACTATCAATTAAGAAACCAAAATAAACCATTTGCCAACAAAAAAGTTTATAGTAAAAAAAAAGAGACACACAGATAAAGAGCTCAATCTTAAAAGTTCAACGAGATAAATGCAGCTCTTGTTTAGACACATTATCCCCAGTTCTGTAGAACAAGCCCGTTACACATTACCGATTTTAGATTGTGTGAATTTGAGAATTTAGCACATTGACCATATGAGATACAAGGATATATGCAACGAAAGGGAAACAAGTGCTAAGAAATTGTAGATTGGAAACAGACAAGAATGTTGAGATATGAAGGAGCAAAGCAGTTGGGACTTACAGGACAACAGGAACTACGGTGAGAAATTTGCGGTTGCGGGTAAGTTGTTGACCGCTATCCATTTGTTCCCACCAAGTTAAACCATTGTAGATTCCTTGGTCATCTGCAAAAGGAGTTCCCTTCATCCAGTGAAAGCAGTGATACGTTACCTGACAACAACAACAAATATCCACAAATGCTACTCAAAAATTTCCAAAGAGTAACCCAAGATTCGACTAAGTTTGGTGTTTTGATCAAGCAATGCCAATACAAAGTCACCCCAAAAAGCCTGATCAACTCAACACTGCTGATACTATCCAAACTGATCAATTAAAAATTGCTGATACCAAACCAAAACTGATTAATTTAATGATCAGGAGGTAATTTGTATCTTATTTCGAAGCCTGATCCAAAACTCAAAACCTAATGATAACGATACTGATCAATACACAGTCACAAATCTTATTTCAAACCCTAAAGCACTAGGGAATTGCTGATAGCACAAGAAATCAATTCAAAGGTTGCTGTTTAACAAATTAACAAACTCATAACTAGATTCAAATCCAGATCTCAGGAAAAAAAGAAAAAAAGGAAACAATTAAACAAATCAATCGATTATCTAAAAATCAAAGTCACAATTGTAAGTGAAGGCCGTAAAACAATCATCGAACCATGAAAAAGGTAGGAGAAGAAAGAAGAAGACTTACAACGAAGTGAGCGAGATTAACAACAGTCCAAGCCATTCCAGGGGAACAACCAGAGATAGAGAGAACAACGAGCCAACCGAAGAAGAGAATAAGCATGTAAGTAGTCCAAACTCCTGGATACATGAACCATTCCGTATTCCTGTTCATATCCGGCGGTGGCACAGCTTTCACATACAGATTCGCCATTTCTACAAACCTAATCGATCGGATCGGATCGATTCTCGTCTTCTTTAGAGATGGGTATTGATCAAAATCTTATATTAACACCTGAATTGAAAACCCAGATTCACAAACTTCTCTCTTTCGCCCCCGAGAAGAAGGATTTGATTGTTTTGGTTTTGGTTTTAATTATGTGTGCCCGTGAAAGGCGACTCCTTTTTAGCATCTACAGTATAATTAATTAATTATTGGATTTGAGATATTTAATTTACATACGCTTACCAAAACGGTAGCGTTTTTGTTATTCTCACTTTAACAAACGTTTTAGAATTTGCATTTGATTAGTCTTTGCTTAATACAAACATTTTGAAAAAGAAACACAACAAGCTGAGGATTTTAACAGAATTGTTCTATTTGTCACCTAACATAGTCGGTATCAGAATCTTCTTCTTCTTCTTCTTGTTCGACTTGCTCAATGGTCTTCAAGTCAAGGTTGAGAGCCAAATCCTCAACTGAAACCTTAATGACGTCGCTTCTAACGCCAATATCAGTAGCATAACGACTCATACAATACATTCCAGCAGTAACTGTCGCTACACCAATTGGATTTGGAATCAGCAACTTGAAAGGAGAAGAGAGAATTGCAGCCAAAGGAGCACCAACGATCGAAGAAGCTTGACCACTTCTCCCTACCCCGAGCTTATCCATTATAAGCAAACCGGTTTTGCAGTAGAGCGCGAAATCCTCGCAGTTGTTCTTGAAAATGTCGTAGTTGCCAAATCCGTTTTGTAGAAGGTACATTGCCCTGTGGATGACTGAATCAGTTGGATCAGATTGCGCGGTTGTGCAAGTTCCTCCGCGGACTTTGGTGAGAAAAACCGGTGGGCTGACTCCATATTCGAAGCAGTAGAGTGAGCCGTTCTTGAGGAAACAGTCTAAGCAAGAAAGGACTACTCCACTGTCTGGTTGTCTGAAACCACAATCAGGAAATATCGAACAGATATCATCAGAGGAAGATGATATTGATATTGATGATGATGATGATGATGACTCCATGGGGTTGTGTTCTGGTCTGAAATGAACAACTTTGGACCCACCGACAAAGATCCCTGCAAAAAAATTTGGTATCCAACAATAAAATCAAAGCCCATTAGAATATGATGAAATGCCTACAACAGTATCTATTCATCAACATAGGTAATTAGGTGAATAAATATCAAGGAATCCATAAAGTCCACCAGATCACAGCAGAAGATGAATAACAAACAAAACACTGGGCCAGTGTGAAATTAGGTTCATGCAAAGATTGGAACTTTGAATACAATTAAAACAAAGTAAAGACCCTTTGTCTTTAAGATCTGTCTAGATAAAGTTATTAACTTTGAGATTTCACAGTTCCGAAAACATAGACAATTAAATCGAAAAGTAAGTAGCTAGAAACCAAAAGACAAGAGCTGCATTAACAAAATCGGATCTTTTCCACTACGATGGAGTTATCTAGAGAAAGAAAGGAAGAATGAATCTAAAGTTATACCATGGTGAGAATAAGCGAAGACTGCTCTGTAAGTGTAGATATGATCTCCTGGTTTTATCTCTTCTCTCTCCATCTTGTTCGTAAGCAAACCCATTTTTTCTTTCTTCTTCTCTCTCAACACAAAGCTATTCTTCTCCTTGCTTGTGGAAAATGCAGGAAACGGTGTTACAGCTAGGTTACAAGTGTGAGCTCTAACGGTGGGATCTGACGTCAGCGAGATTATAGGTAGAGTAACGTTTTCTTGGAGTGAGCATCTGTGATTTGATTGGATGAAGGAACTGGAGCTGTTGAACTAATCCGTTACGGAAGTCTTTTAACGGCGTTAGTTATCTCCAAAATCCAAATGCGAGACCAACGAGGTGACCAAAGTAATCGCTAATTATCCGGGGGCCTTTTGACCTTGATTCCAGGCGAGGGTAATGTGGTCATTTCATAACTTGGTGGTTGAGCTATGAAGTAACCAACCCGAAGCAGGTCAAGCAAAGGATTATGTAAAGGCGACGACGTCGTTCAAGCTTCCCTCGGATTCTTCTGCTTTATTTCTCTGTCAAATTCGATTTCGTTTCTGAAAGCATCCAACTTTATCTAATAAAAACATCTTTAACGTATAATTTTCTTTATTTTTTTTATCAAAAGGTTCAACCAAAAAAAACAAATCAATAACAAGGCGTTACAACACAATGACACTGATAATATTAATTACAGATGGTCCAGTTGTAAACCTTGACATCAAACTCTGGATGTTGTTCCAGTCTCTTTCTTAACTCCTTTGCTTTTTCTGTGTCCTTAGCCAATATAAGAGAGAATCCTCCACCACCTGCACCTACAAGCTTGAAACCTGAGCTATAAGGTTGTGAAAACGCGAAAAGCTTATCCACAAACTCATTGCTGCAATACGGATCGAGCTCTTGATGCAATCTCCAAGCTTCTGACATTATTTCCCCTAGCTCATCCACTTCACAGTTCATTAACGCTTCTCTCCCCGATTTTGCCAGCTCTGTCAACCGCTTGATGCTCGAAATCAAGAGATTATCTCTTTGCAGATACCTTGTTACAACTTTGTGTAGGACCTGGTGAGCAAGCCTGACCTGTTTCAATAAAGTCATGAATGAATGAGACTGTAACTGCATGTTTTTTTTAAATATATTGCTAACATAATATTATTCTTTTTCCTTTCAGTTGTTGTTGTCACTTACTTGACCGGTGAAAACAATGAGGAGACGTTGCTCCAACTCTGTGATTAGCTTTGGTGAGGCGAGTAAAGGAACGACATGAAGACGCAGAGGAATTCCTGGAAAACTTGAAGTGAATTTGATTCCTGGGTATAACCCACCGATCTGATCTTGCCAGCCACCTCCAGTACCCATGAGTTGCTCCAGAACCAAGACGAGCCTAGCAACGTTTTCATTGCTCTCATCTCCATTGGATATTTGAAGAAGTCCTTTCACAACAGCTGCAGCTAGAATGCTCGAGGTTCCTAGACCACTGCCACGAGGTACATTGGCCCATGTCTTTATTGCTAATCCTGTGGACTTGACAAAGTTTTCTTCGAGAATGCCGGTTACCAATAGAGCAGATTTAACAAGCCTGAATGGATCATTGATTTCAAATGGTGTCTTGATGCTTATCGGATCTTCGATGTGTAGCTCGTTTCCAGCATCGTCTTGGATTGAGATTCCAGCCTGACTTGTTGTTTCGATGATTGTGCCAATTGGAAGTGAACCTTCCAAGGTTATAGCCATGTTCAGGACACAACCTGCACGCTCTAAACTCCATGGAGGTGTATCACTCCAACCTCCTACAAAATCTACTCGAACTGGTAGTTCAACTTTTGTCCTTCTTGGTTGAAAAACTTGATCCAGTTGAGAAATATGATTCTCGGTATGGGGCTTGCCGCTTGATTCCAACAGATGCTCTGGAGAACAAACAAAAGAGTTAATCCAGGTTTATCTGTCAAAGAAAAGTATTACACAGCAAGGTTTTACCTTTAAAACCATATCTCACAGCTGAAGCAGTCTCTTCTGCAACTGCTCCCCAGACTTTATGCTCCAAGTCTATAGCTTTTGCCTCATCCCCACATGCTCGAAGAAGATCAACTTCTACCTGATATGCCCTACTCTTTGGAAGAATTTTGGAGTTTTGCTCCTGAAATTTGGGACATTGATCCAGAAAATTCTTGCATATTTCCAATCCTAATGACTCTTTCTGTAAAATCTCATGGCACAGCTGAGAAAAATTTCGCCCAAGCATACCATAGTTCATACACGCCTTAGCGATTCCAGCCGCAAGATCAGCTTGATGATTGCTGGAACCATTGCACATCTCAGGAAAGTTTATTGATCCGTGCAACTCTTCTAAGCTTACACGTTGTGAGCTTCTCCACAAGGTAATCTTCTCCTTGTTTCTACTATCATCTAAACCCATCAACCACGACGCCAACATCAGCATTTCACTATAACTGAGAATCGGGAACAATTTTGCATTCCACAAACATCTGTCTTGTCCAGCATACGAGTTCCAGAGATCGTTTTCCTCAATGCCAAGATCAAACAGTACTTTCTCCAAAGGTTTACCACAAAAGGTTCCATCTTTATATATTGAGTTCTTTGGATTATCATGGAGACCACAATACACTATTACTCTCTCCTTATGTCCTACCAGCGGGACCTCCCAAAGACAATGCCTATCCGGAAGCATGAACCTGAAACTTTCTGGAGTTCCAAGATCTTCGCTTGGGATGTGAATACCAACAACTATGGACTGTGAGCCAATCTGTACGGCACCAGAAACTGTTGAATCATAGATGAGTGAATCTTCACCAATGGAGACACCGGGTGCAATTTCACTAGACAGTATAACAGAAGACGCTGCAATATCTGAAACCGTAGTTGCAGGGATGGAACATAAGTGTCTTCGACCTACAATTCCTGAAGCATCTCCGCTTAAGTGATCCAATACCTCACTTGATGTTCCAAAATGCAAAAACTGCAAATCATCTGACACAACATGATACAAAGGAATTAGAAAAGTAACCAAATGCAATCAAAAATTTTCTCAGTTTAGATAGTCTTGTGATCAGTACAAACATACAAGTGCAGTAGCTGTATATCTTTTGCCTCCCCAGACTGTTAATAAGAAGTTCACCCAAAGGCCTGGTTCGCAGCCAATCATGTCTTGAAGGAACCCATGCAGCCACCAAATCTTCATACAAACTCATCTGCCAGAAACCATTACCAAATATCTGTAAGAAGCCAGTACATTTCCAAGGACAAGGTGTTTTTACACACAAGCTGCATAAATATGAGAAAGTTACCTCCTTTTTACTGCCTATAAGCTCTGAGATCATGGGTTGGGATGAGCATCCAAGAGCGACCAGGTCCAACCATGCTCTCCCCCTTGCAGATATTATCCCAGTGTCAAGAAGCGTCCGTCCATCATGTAAGATTGCATCTTTCTTGACAAGCTCCTCTACTGTAGGCTTCTGCAGAAGATCATTTACTAAACTGACAATACAGCCTTCAGCACGGGACTCAGATTTGGATGTGACAATGACACCATGATTGGAAGCAATATCAAGAGTGATAGGCACAGTAACAATGGAAGCTGCGTCTTCAGGGAGAGTCATTTTAAATGCATCAAAACAAGGGAGAACATCTCCAGTCATAATGAATAAACCACCTGCACATGTTCAAAAGGTTAAGATCAGCCTCCAGACAACCCTTAAAAATAGGAAATAAATATCACACGACAAAACACACTTTTCTCTGTTTTATGTAGCTTAAACACCAAGCTGCACAATGGACAACGAGAACATTTGAATATGTCACTTTAAAGTATGGAAATTGACCTTCATCTCTGAAAGCCTGTCTTGCACAAGAAGCTATTGCCAGTATATGATCAAAAAGGAGAGGAACAGGACCATCAGGGTCATCAGCTGCAAGATAAGGAAGTGGGAGGAAAACTTTCCCCATAGGATTTGCCCATGGAACCCTTTTGGAGTCACCTCCAGCATGAAGCATCAGTACATGCTTTTCAGAGAGGAATTCCGTAGGACAAGTACCATTTGCAGCTTCCACCTGATGAACATCAACATAACCGACAAATCAAACAAACAGATCTAGTGGGTTTTGTCACTTGATTATCTAAGATATAGTGAGTTTATTGCACAATGCCAAACCTTCTACAACTAGTGATCACTGAGATATCTAAACATGGGAGCAGAATTTACCTGGGGACCAGGATTGAAACCTAATTTCTCATAATGGAGAGAGAGAGCATGAATGGCGTTAAGAGTGGCAGCACCAGACCCGATCCGCTTGCCATCTGGATCAGGAACAGCCAAAGTAACAGTGGAGCTAGCTATTCGTCCCATCCGTTTCGCTCGTCGGAGCTGCCACTCGTACAGCTCAGCCTGTTCAGGACTAGCCGCCGTGAGAACGATCGCATCCCAAGTCGGGACCCTGGTGGGATGGCGCACCGAAAGCCTTAAATGGTACCATGACTTGCGCAAAAGCGTGGCTAAGTCAGCTTTTTTCCTCTGCTTAGCTTTCGAAGACATTATGGTTTCTCGTAGCCGGAGAAATGGGAGAAGAAAAAATGAAATCTGGAGGTTTAGTGGACAGAGGAAGAAGACGAAGTTTTTTATAACAGACCAGACGGATCGAGTCAAAGTCAAAGACCAAAATGCAATCAATACGTTGCCGTGTTGGATCTGAATCACAAAGGCAAATGAATATTCTCTCTCAAAACTTTTACTTCCAAAAAGATCAAAACTTTTCATAGTCGAAATTTATGTAATATTCCGATTGCCAAAAAAAAAGAATGCGCGAAAGCAGAGGATCTTCAGCAGCATTGCCAATGAGGTAAAACAGACTGAAAGAAGATAGCATATGTAAAAAAAAAAGAAGGTTTTTAAATAAGCACAGAGGTTGAATAATGATCATCATTATCATTCTTCACGCCAAGTGAACTCGCACTTCAAGCATCTATAAAATCTTGATTCTGGCTCATCAGCTGAACGAATCTGCATTGATTTGAAGTATGCCTTGTCGTGGCCGCACCTCGGGCATGGAGCTGATCAACAAAAGCAATCCGCAATGAGAAACATACGGAAACAAAGATGCTCTAGTCTAGCTAGCAATAGTAAGTGTAATTCTTAAACCAACGCCCTGAACCCTTCTGGAAGTCAAGTCACAACCGACGCTGTTACATTCTTAAACCCTAAATCTTATTACCATGTTTTAATTAACTAGTGTAGCAGAGCATGAACTAAACTAATCCCAGTCCTAGAATCAGAATAAGAAGACAAGAGACTCGGAATACCTTCGGTTTCGGCTTCTGTCGGTATATCTTCTTTAGACACAACAGGTTCAATGGCCTTCTTAACCAGAAGTTGCTTCTTCTTTATCTCCACCTGTCACAACATTCCAAAGACAAGAACAGAGATATCTAAAAAAGGGTTTTTTTTTTTTTTTTGGGGAAAAAAGGTTAGAAGAAGAGAAAGAGAAAAATAAAAGACATGTCTTTCGATGTAGGCGACGTATGGACAAGTGGAACAGAAGAATCTGGAATTGCCACCACCCTCGTAACGCAGCAAGTTCCCACATGTCGGACAAAACTCCATCTTCCTCACCTATCAATTCCCTGTAAAAAAAAATCTCCTAAAAATCAATTCACAAAACTACAACACTGATAGATTCATAGATTAAGATATAAAGGGTGTTTTCGGAATACATTGCTCTACTGAATTAATTACCTCCGGTAAGAAAGAAAACCCACCGTCGCCGTCTCGCCGAGCCGCAGCTTTTGCTCTCAGGACTGTCGCCGTTACACACAGAATAAGGGGACGAAGGTTTCTCTTATTTCGATTTAAACCCCCAATCTTACTAATTGTTCAACATTCTGTACCCTACTTTTTGCTTCCACAGTTCTATTCGATCTTATTGGGCTTGGGCTTATTGAATAAGGTTATTTCGTTTTTTCGGCTAAAAAGGCCCAATTCATGCGAGAAATGTTATATTAATGATCATATTACAGATCAATTATTATAATAAATAAAATATGTCTATATTTTTTTTGAATAAAAAGTCTGTATTTTTCACTTTTTCGTTTATTTCCTTTATATTTAAATTTTGGTTGTATGGTATGCGGAGCTTCGTTGTGTATGCTCATTGATACATTTGTATTATTGATTTCAAATTAATGAAAAATGAAAGTGTTAAAAAAAAAAAAAATTCTGTATTTAAAACTACGCAACAACACTGATGTCATATTTTTCTTTGCAAGCATTGTCTACTTTCTCAGAAGAAATTCGTTCTGCAGTGCTATCGAGAGGATAATACTGTTCGTAGGTATCAAATAAGAGAGTCGGATCATCCAAACTGTCGTGAAGAAACTGTCAGCTGAAAGAGTCGTAATGACCAGAACTTTGTCTTTTTCTATTTTTTAACTAAATATATTTAAATTTTAATTATAAACTTTTATATGTTGTTGATATAAATTAAATAAATATTTATTTTTAAATTTTTGTTTATGATTTTTTATTTATATTTATTAACATATATTCTTACATCACTTTTAAAAATAATATCATTTATATAAATGTTTTATGCTGAAAAAACTAAAACACCTAAAATTACCTAAAACTCTATTATGATTTTATTAACGATCAATGGTGAGTTTGAGGTTATAAAAGACGTGTATTACAATAATTTAAAATTTTACAAAGAATTGACAAATTATACTTAGAGTTGCATATCTTTTTTTTTTTGCTCAAAAAGAGTTGTATATCCCTTGTACATAAAATGTCCAATCAATCAATAATCGATTATAAATTGCTGTTCATATCCTTTAAAGTAGGTCAAACTATGGTTTATTAAATGATACATTTTGTATTTCTACTACGTAATCGGCAAATTTATATCCGAAAAAATATCAATAATACATTGTGAAAATGTATAAATTAGTAAAATTCGAATCCATAAATAAATTTATTTTCGTTTGACTAGAATATGTGGCTAAGATAATAATTTGTAAATAAGAGTCAAATTCATGGCACATTTACAAAATAAATAATTACATTAGAGGTGGTTCAAAGTGGTAAATGATGTGTATTTTTGGTTGTAATGATTAGACCACAACTTAATACATGGCGGTAGTGCAAATGTACATGGACAAGCCACGATAATCAATCAATATCTAACACTAATATATTTCTAATTGAAGTTTTTTTCTTCGCGAGAAAAAAATTAGATAACCTAATCAAAAATAGGTTTGATAGTGACAACTAAAAATTTGAACTAACATATCATGGATAAAATTGACGTATGAATGAATTTTTTATTTAATTATTGTTAAAATTTTACAAATGTAATTAAGAAGAAATACACAAATCTTAGAAGCTCATGAGGTGGTTAATACAAAAATCTTTATATTGTGCATCATAAAACTCATTTTTCTTTTTCGTTTACATATATCATCTTGTTTATTAAACAAAAAAAAATTGACAAAATATTTTTAGATCAAAGTTGGTAAGGCCACAAGACACCTCTATCTTCTTCCGCAAGTTACCTTATGCACACTAGAATAGTTGATGTCTGAGATATCCCTCAATTATCTGTTTGAAATAAATAACTAGAATAGTCGATGTTTGACATATATATACAAATCTTTATCTTGATTGTTCTCTTTTATAACGTGTCTCATCTCGTCTGGCTTAAAAAAGCCTAATTCATGCTATAAAAGTTATAGCAAACCTAAATTATGGCATTCTGATTAGTGAAAGCGTCACAAGTTAAAAACACGCAAGTCTTTTAATAACTGATCGAAAATAGAAAAAATTGTATTTAATTTATAGAAATTAGAAACAAGTTGTACCGTCGTTTATAGAAATCTTTTTTATACCATTTCCGTATGTGCAATTTATTAATTCGTTAGAAATGTTGTCTTGATTGAAAACACAAATATGTAACAATCAATTGATTTATCATTCTCATATATACTACAACCAATAAATTTAATTTCTAATTTCCAGCAACAATATGAAAAGAAAGAAAAAAAAACAATAAATTCATACATGAGGTCGGAGTAGACAACAACCAACAACAATTCATGGAGCATATAAAAGCTTTTTTAGGTGGTCTCCAGACAAACTGTAGGCTTCATGTTGAATCAATAAATTGATTTAGCAAAATAATTACGTTTTAAATTGTGTCGGTCCATGCTCACAGCTTTATTATTATTCTATGACTCTATATATATATATATATATATATATATATATTCATTTAGAAATCATATAAAAGCGAATTAAAATAATGCACAGAGCATTGTTGCTGTCTTCGTTATAACACTTCAGGACATTTAAAAATTAATCTCGGTTTGGGTCATGTTGACGACTAAAAACCAAAACCAAAATTTCGAAGGGGTTGGTTTTGATTTAGTTACGGTTTCGTATGGTTATGATTTGTTGTTCTTATAACATGTTGAAAATCTCTAACCAGACTTACCGAATCGAATTTCGGTTCTGATTATTATAAATTCCGTTCGGTTTATTCGTATTCAACCATAAAAACAAAAATAACTCATAAACCAGTTTCTCCCCCTTACTCTCTCTGTTTCACTCACTCCCACTTTACTCGAAAGAGACTTTATAGTTTTTTTTTGTTTGTTGTTGTGTGGTTCATTTCATCAACGCAATAATGAACGAAGAGATGAGCGGAGAGTCGCCGGAGAATAACAAACACGTCAAGAGACCGACGCTGCCGGAAAAGATCGATTACGTGTTCAAGTTGGTGGTCATTGGAGATTCTGCCGTCGGGAAAACGCAGCTCCTCTCACGTTTTACACAGAACGAGTTCTGTTATGATTCAAAATCAACCATTGGTGTCGAGTTTCAGACAAGAACCATCACTCTTCAGGGCAAACTCGTTAAAGCTCAGATCTGGGACACCGCCGGTCAAGAAAGGTATTAGTTAATATCTTTACTCTATTACGTACACTCATTGATCATTCTTTATAGTATATTTTATTAAAGCTGAATCTCACTTTTGGATTCAACTTAATGTAGAGTTTCGTTTTCTTGGATCACGACAATTTTAGATATGGCTGATTTGATTTTCTATCTTAACTATACATAATTGTTTAATACTATATGTTTTTTTTCTTTTTTAATAATAAGAATGGCATATGGATTTGAATAACCAATGGTGTGTGTTCTTGATTTGGTTAATATAATGTCATATTTCTTTTCTATAGTCTTGTTTTTGTCTATTTTTGCGAATACAATAACTCACCGAAAACTTTGCTGCATAAGTCAAAATATTATATTCCCGGGTAACCCATACAAAACTTTCATTTAATATATAGTCTATCAAAAAATATTTAACACTGACACCATTATTTATAGCTTAGTCTCAGAGTTTGATACAAATTAAATGTTATAATAAACCTAAAGTTGAACTTCGTTTTGTTATATAGGATCACGAATACATATATTTATAGTTTATGAATTTGAATAATCGTTTGTTTTCTTGATTTGGTCTGCAATGCAAGATTTTGTTTAGGTAATAATTTATTCAACTGAAAAATATATTAGTTTTTTTTTTTTAATTATTTATGGCGTTTTCCGGCGATCAGATACAGAGCAGTGACGAGTGCGTATTACAGAGGCGCGTTAGGTGCGATGGTGGTTTACGATATTACCAAACGCGTCTCATTCGACCACGTGGCACGTTGGGTTGAGGAATTACGTGCTCACGCCGACGATTCCGCCGTCATCATGCTCGTCGGAAACAAAGCTGATCTCGCCGATGATAAACGTGCCGTTCCAACGGAGGACGCCGTCGAACTCGCCGAGACGCAACGGCTTTTTTTCTCGGAAGTCTCGGCACTAAGCGGCGGAAACGTAGACGACGCTTTTTTCCGTTTACTCGAGGAGATTTTCAGCCGCGTTGTTGTCTCTAGAAAAGGACTAGAATCTGACGGTGCAGCCACCGTGAAGCTTGACGGTTCGAGGATTGATGTGACCTCTGGTTCGGATCTTGAGGTTAGCAAGATGAACATGGAACAAGCTTCGTCGTGCTCGTGTTGAGTTTTGATTGATGGGCCATAAAATGAAGAACATCATAGAGCCAATTATTGGGCTTTATTTTAAGCCCATATATGATTATTTGGCCTTTTTCATATTCCAGGTGGTTGGTGCTTATCACACTGTCAAAAGCTCTCTACTCATGTGTCTCATTCGTAATCTCTATGTCGTCTTTGACATTCTCATGTATACAACAAATTCAGATTCTTTTGTACTGTCAAATCCTAAGGAGATCTATTCAATCAAAAATATAGAACCATTTACGTTCAGCCTTATGGTTATGGTTGGCGACGAAAAGACGTACGTAGCAGAAAAAAATGAATAAATGATTTACTTGACGAAATTATGTTAATGACCGTTTCAGTGATCAATGAAACAAAACCGTGTTCCGATGTAATGTTCTTTTTACCTGTTCTAGGCTAGCTAGTGGTAAATATGGGATCACAATCACAATGTGTTATGATTTTTTCTAAGATGATTAGTGCTAGTGCAATTATCAGAATTACGTTAAGTTCACAATATAAGCAGATATTTTCATAATAATTTTCGTGACATCAATTGTGAGTGTCACGTTAGAATCTGGAATATAATCCATATCCAACGGAAGATATGATTCTATTTATTTTATTTTTGCATGCAACCGAATAATTTGAAGTGCTCCAATCAGAAACTCGCTTTTTCTCTCATGACCTAAAAAATGGGTTTTTATTATAAAATCAAATATATAACACATAGCACATCAATATTTACATTGTATCTAATTAATCACATATGATTAATCGGCCACTAAGTGTTTTGTGACCACTTAGTTTTCTATGCTGATACCTCTGCATTAGTTGCGTGTAAAGTTACTGATTTTATAATGTCTATTAGCAAAAGAAAGATTCTTGCAACAACAATGTAAATTAATTACTTCTTCGGATTTTTATATATTTCAAAAAAAAACGATACATATCATCAAAGTTAAGACTAATCATCTATTCATCTTAGCTGTTTTTAGTCATACATAAATGATCATAACAGTAACTAAGACCAGTTTTGAACAGAAGAGGTTTGGATTCTAGGTTAGATTATTGTTTCTATTGAAATTTGGTGGTCGTGTTATTAATTTATTTTCTTAAATATAAACACTTGGACGATCTTTTTTATAAAAATTTATCTGGTAACTCGAGGCCATTAAAAAATCAGAGTTAGCCTTGATAGTAGTAGTAGCTATGTCTTATTTACGACGAAAATTACATGTTAAATTTTCTTCTATTTAATCTAAAATTATATTGTTGGGTGGAAAAAACATATCTAAAGTTGGAAACTATACACCAAAGTAGATAAGTGAAAGGAAAAGGTCGTTGACTAGCAAAAGGAAAAGTCAAATGGGGGAGCAATTTGCAGAAGAAAAAGTCGCACATTGCTAGTTGCTAGGAGACTCATCAGAAAATGGCATCTTTGAAAATAATAGTAATTCCGTATACATAGTATTTTATATTGTTTTGTTAATTAAGCACTACGTTTA
The DNA here is from genome assembly GCF_000633955.1 of Camelina sativa. NCBI lineage: Eukaryota > Viridiplantae > Streptophyta > Magnoliopsida > Brassicales > Brassicaceae > Camelina > Camelina sativa. The sequence goes on along the minus strand of NC_025701.1, from coordinate 326,880 downwards.
GATATGAAATTACTTTACTAAGATGCATATATACTCACTTTTATTACATATTACGATATAAAAATCATCATATATAAACCATACTATTATACATGGAAATTGTTTACGTATGCGCTTGCTTAAAAAGGTATAAGAAATAGAATACTCATCAATAGAAAACTAACAATAATAATAAAAAGGGGACCATAAGACGATAGTAATGTTCTTAGACTATTTAATGAGAATTGAAACAGATAGGACAGATGTAATTATAATCTTCAATACTTCGTGTTTATTTAAATCAAAGTTCTATAAAGGTACCAAACATGTCATGACATATACATATAGATGACCACAACGAATATTGGGCTGTTAGCATATGCCCATGAGCACCAACAAATAACTTTGAAATAAAAATATTTAAAAATGTCAAGTATTCTCTGTTTTGCAATTGGCTAAGATCTTCATATTGTGTACGTCTATTTAAAGCCTCACAAAGACCCAAACTTATATCACAACCTTTAAACGGAAAAAAAAAGTCACACACAAAAACAAAAGAACATTTTATCCTATCCATAATGTTTTCTCTGAATATGAGAACCGAAATTGAAAATTTGTGGGTATTTGCTCTTGCATCAAAATTCAATCTTTTCATGCAAGAACATTTCGCTTCCGTCCTTGTCGCCGTAGCTATCACCTGGTTTACCTTAACCATCGTATTTTGGTCTATTCCGGGTGGACCAGCTTGGGGAAAATACTTCTTCACTCGCCGGTTTATCTCTCGCGGTTATAATAAAAAATCCAAGAATCTCATTCCCGGTCCTAGAGGATATCCACTTGTGGGAAGCATGAGCCTAAGGTCAAGCCACGTGGCTCATCAGCGCATAGCGTCAGTTGCTGAGTTAAGTAACGCCAAGCGGCTCATGGCGTTTAGTCTCGGTGATACTAAGGTGGTGGTGACGTGTCATCCTGATGTGGCAAAGGAAATACTTAACAGTTCGGTTTTTGCAGACCGGCCAGTTGACGAAACCGCTTACGGTTTGATGTTTAACCGAGCCATGGGATTTGCTCCCAATGGTACTTACTGGCGTACACTGCGTCGGTTAGGCTCGAACCATCTTTTCAACCCAAAGCAAATCAAACGCTCGGAGGAGCAGAGACGAGTGATCGTGACTCAGATGGTGAATGCGTTTGCACGTAACGCTAAGTCCGCGTTTGTAGTGCGGGATTTGCTCAAAACAGCGTCGCTATGTAACATGATGGGGTCTGTTTTTGGAAGAGAGTATGAGTTGGAGTCTAATAATAACGTCGAATCAGAATGCTTAAAGGGTTTGGTGGAAGAAGGATACGATCTTCTCGGTACGCTAAATTGGACCGACCATCTTCCTTGGTTAGCTGGTTTAGATTTCCAACAAATCCGGTTTAGGTGCTCCAAGCTCGTACCGAAAGTAAGCCTGTTATTGAGCCGAATCATTCATGAACACCGTGCTGCCACGGGCAACTTTCTTGACGTGTTACATTCTCTTCAAGGTTCCGAAAAATTATCAGAATCCGACATGGTTGCTGTTCTTTGGGTGAGTATATATCCAATCCATACAACTACTTATTTAATGTATTTTAAGTGTTTTTTTAGAAGCTCAAAATTTGAAGGATTGTGTTATGAAATTTCTCTATAACATTTTTTTGTTCGTCCGTTAGGAAATGATATTTAGGGGAACGGACACTGTGGCAGTTCTGATCGAGTGGGTGCTAGCGAGGATTGTGATGCATCCTAAAGTTCAATCAACGGTCCATGAAGAGCTTGACCGAGTCGTTGGCAGATCCAGAACCGTTGACGAGTCCGACCTTCCATCTCTAACGTATCTAACGGCGGTGATCAAAGAAGTGTTGAGGCTGCACCCACCGGGGCCACTTCTTTCGTGGGCACGCCTCTCTATAACAGACACCACCGTAGACGGATATCACGTGCCGGCTGGGACCACCGCTATGGTTAACATGTGGGCTATAGCACGTGACCCCCACGTGTGGGAGAATCCTTTAGAGTTTAAGNAGCTTGACCGAGTCGTTGGCAGGTCCAGAACCGTTGATGAGTCCGACCTTCCATCTCTAACGTATCTAACGGCTATGATCAAAGAAGTGTTGAGGCTGCACCCACCGGGGCCACTTCTTTCGTGGGCACGCCTCTCTATAACAGACACCACCGTAGACGGATATCACGTTCCAGCTGGGACCACCGCCATGGTTAACATGTGGGCTATAGCACGTGACCCGCACGTGTGGGAGAATCCTTTAGAGTTTAAACCTGAGAGGTTCGTGGCTAAAGAGGGTGAAGCTGAATTCTCTGTTTTCGGGTCGGATCTGAGGCTGGCACCGTTCGGGTCGGGCAAGAGGGTTTGCCCTGGAAAGAATCTGGGACTTGCGACAGTGTCGTTTTGGGTTGCAACGCTCTTGCATGAGTTTGAGTGGCTTCCTAGCGTCGAGGCTAACCCTCCAGACCTCTCGGAGGTTTTGAGGCTCTCGTGCGAGATGGCTTGTCCTCTTACCGTTAACGTAAACCCGAGGCGTAAGATGATGTAAGCTTGGGTTTGGTCAGTGCATGGATGTTTCATTATTGGCAATTAAAATGATGTATATTTAAATAAACCTTCAAGGGAAAAAAAAATATGTATCCTATAGAGCGAAGTATATTCGCCTAGCTTTTATTGATCAAAAGATCAAAATATGAATGTATCTGTCTTATGTAAAATAAATATATTGTATGTATGTTACATGAATATATTATCAATTAAAAAAAAAAACATGGTAAACTATAAACATGCGCGTGATGTGCTTGATTGATATGCTATATGATGATCATGATCTCAGCGGTAAATTAGTGATGGTTTCGGCTCGAATGTTTCATTCGTGATATGTCTGGAACAATTATTTATTTATTTTTGTTCAAATGTTTGTCATACAAGTTATATAAATTATGTCACTATATTTAATAGACATTTAAAAATATTTAATTGTAAACAGGTATAAGAAAGTCCAAAATTTTTGGAAATATGTAAATTACTTAACTCTAGTTATCTTTAAAATCAATTAACTATTATCCTAGGAATCATTCCACTTAAATTACTCTATATATCGCGTGTTGAAACGATTAACGGAATAACATTCTCCAAAACTAATTTATACTGTATATTACTCCAAATTGTTTGGACATCCTTAATTTGCTGCGAAATTTCTTATGAAGAAGTCGGTCAAAGAGACATAACGATTTTATATCATATAATGAAGTATTAGATTAAAGCTTTTGCATTATATTAATCTGTATCGTCGTGGAGTGTTCGACTCGGTTAGTGTTTCTGACTGGTTTCTGACTGTTTATTAACATGATGTCACTAACTTGTGTGATGGACTTATGAAACGTTAAAACATTTTATTTTTTATTTACTTGTTGACCAATGTATCAGTGTTCTTACATCTATTCGATAAATTGGAAATGCAATGCTTTTGAAAATTTCAGTGTATTGAAAGTTGATTGTGTGATTCAGAATCCCTTGATTTTTTTTTAAAGGATTAAACTCTCCATGTTGGTGCTGTGTGAAAATATGAAAGGCCTAGTTGGGTCGGTTATGATATTAGAGTATCAATATGGGTTAAGCCCATTTATTATATTGTCAATGGCCTATTTACATGAGAACCAATCAGTAAGCAGAAGAGACGACAGCATCCCCACCTTCCTCTGACATATCGTCTAATATATGCTCACGATTCTAACTCAATGGTGGCAACTAAACACGCGTATAAAAGCTAAATACGAGATTCAAACGAGCAAAGACGACACATAATGATAACAAACTTGCAAATATGGCATAAAAGACAATGATCATTAGCTAGATAACAGTGAAACTTTCAAACATAAAGGCTAAGGGTGATACAATTTGAAATATAGTACTCCAAATTCAAATGTGGTACAATGGACAATGAAACAAATAACAGTGAAAGATGTTACACCTTAATAACATGAAACAAATTAACATGCAAAACTATTTGCAATAGTCTCCTTTGTACTCTCTGTTACTTTATATCATGTTTGAGGGGGGAATTTCACTGTGTAGAATTTATACATGGCTGAATTATATCGATTTTTATATGTCTTTAAAAGTTACTAATATTTAAATCGCAATAAAAGCGAGAAGTCTAAATTTTAATTTTGAAGACCCAAGAAAGGATAAATCTCGCGGTCTTGATCAGTTGCTCTTCACATAACCACGAAGGAGGCAGTAACCAAAAAAAAAAAAAAACATTTACATCAAACATCTGTTGGTCAAACTGGTTCAGTCAAATTTATAAGAAGTATCGAAAAGTCAAATCAAAATACAATTTCCCGTGATGTGAAATATACATGGTGTCATGGTGAGTCTATATGCTATAATTTGCTATAGTATGCTATTGATAATATTCATGTACTGTTTATCCATATTATCTTATTTCATTCTCTATATATTCACACTAAAAAAAAACCGAAAAATGTAATGTGATATTAGAAGTAAAAATGATTTCTTTATTTACTAAAATTGTATATTGTAAACCTTCAACGGCCAGTATTCTTTTGGCCAAGGACCGATTTTAATCGAAAAAGTATATGCAAAAACTGTAAAATCATTCCAACAACAAAAAATGCAGAGTCGATGAATTTTTTTAAAAACTATTCAATAAATTAATAATCTTGAAAATTGCAAGTATATTAAAAATATTAAAATGGATGCCATTATAGACTTAGAGTAGTTATTAATGGCGAAGAGCTACGAGACAAACATGCCTAAGAACTTGACAGTCCTTTATATTTATTACGTTCCTAATTACAATGCTACGTTGGTGTAGTTGCCAGACCTGTATTCCTATATAAATTAATTATCCATATATTACTTAAATAACCATAAATTTACTAAACAGTGTTTTTTTTTGTTTTTTTTTGACATCGTCTACTAAATATTGTCAATGTTGGCATGTCAATGACGCAAACGAGACGAGAGTAACGCAAGAAGAAAGTCCAATCCAGAGCAAGCAGAGCAGAGCGCATCGTCTTCTCCGTTTGTCATTGTACCAATATTTTATATGCTTCATTGTCATATATATAATTAAATTACTCATACGTTTCATGCTTTGATCGATGAATGTGAGTATATATAAAAGATGACAATTAATGTTTATTACATTAATCAAACTGGAGAATACAATAATCTTTTTAAATGAAAAAAATTCCCCACGCCATAAAGAAACAACGACATGGCTTCACGTTGTAAACAACTCCACGGAAACTTCCAACTAGCTTAATCCTATTTATTTATACTTATTATATTCGACTATAAACCATACTTATTTTCAGTTTTTCTTCGCATAAAGTAACGGTCATAAATATAAATCCTTTGTCTGAACGAGAAATTAATATCATAATGTATTAAAATTACCATGTTGTTTGATGTTTTCTAAAGGGATCAACTAATCAACAAATCTGTAGACATGAAAATAAAAAATCGAAATTAATGTATATATACCGTAGCTTCATATATGCTGTATATGGAAATAGAACCATCAAATTTTGATAATTTTGAGAGAAAATTAAAGAAGTAGTAATAATTAATGAAGTTGGTAGAGTACCTAAAAAGCGATGCAAAATTAAATTGAAAATATTTTGTTTCCTAACTGGTCATCCTCAATTTACCCAACCACTCTTCTGACTAACTTCTCTTGCCTTCTTTATTTCGCAATTCAATAATACACTCTCTCGTCTAAATATAATTATATACAATATATATTGAGAGAAAAACAAATTGAGCCAAAAAAAAACGTTACAGGTGAAGATGGATAGTCTTATACTCTTATTAGACCACAACATAATTAATTAAGTTGATTTCAATCACATTTCTATTGAGCTCGTGATCTCATCATCGAAGCCAGTACTTTTTAAGTAGTCAGTTGGTACGCCGGTTGAACAAGCAAAATTTATTTTATATTGTATTGGCTAATGTAGATGTAGCTAGTAATCGTTGTACTGAATCAAAAGTCAAATTATTTATTGCCAAGTATAAACATACAGTACGTGGATTAGTTACAAACCACAATACTGATTACTGAATCAAAGTCAAATTATTTTCTTGCCAAGTTAAGCCGTGTGACGTGTCACCTCATTCAAAAATATATGCATTAACTACATTGATATTTAAAAAAAAAATTTTCCTTTTTTTTTGTTTTTGATTTTTTTTTTTTTAAATAGCTAGGGTTTAGGAATGACGAGCTGTTTCTGTTGTGTCTTATTAAAAGCCCATCATCTTCTTCTCCGCCACTCATCATTCCCTCATCATAACACCATCATCACCATTCACCCACCCCTCTCTCTCTCTCTCTCCCCTCTCTCTTTCACCTCCCTCCTTTTCAACAACAAAATGTGAATCTGCTAATATCATCATGAGAATTAAGCTCTTTCGGTTGAGGGGAATGTTGTCTGGATCGAGGATATTATATATACAGACACACGTATATGATATATATACATGTATGTTGATGATACAAGTGATCATATATATATATATGTATAGAGAGTATCCTCGGACCAGGCTTCATCCCCCCCAACATGTTATTGCCTCTGATCAGTGATCGCCAGATCATATTGTTACATTTTTCGTTAGATATATTGCTTGCGGAAATCACAATATCAATTAATTTGTATGATCTTTACATTATTTTAAAGTCAACAAAAGCTTTAATTTTTTTTATGCATGGCTTCGTAAGAATAGATTTACACATTCGCGGTTCCGTTTATGTATTTTTTAAAACCTTTTGTTTCGTATCTCTATATATATGTATTTTGAAAGTAACGAAACCGTTTTATTAGATATTTCAGATGAATATTTCGATTTTAGGGGTTGGAGAATACACTCTCTCAAAGATCTAAACTGATCGCTGTTTTTTCCACAATTATTTTTTAAGGATTTATGAAATCCTTTTTTTTTTTGGAATTCAGATTTTGAGAGATCTTATCGGCTGTGTCAATGTATTCGCAGATTCTTAATTTCTAGTTGTAATGCCATCTCTTCCTTTTTTTTTTTTTTTTTTATCATCTCTTCCTTTTAACTTAATTATAAGGAAGAATGAACATTTTATTAATTACATTTTGTGGTATTTACAGCCAAAGATTCGGAAGAGAAATGATAGACAGACCACCAGGATAAATCTACTTTTTGACTATCTAGGATGATGGAGTAGGGATTATAATTGATGGGACGTATTAAAGTTTTTGGATTCAGTATGTACATTATAAAAGTTTTGATGTTTTTCTTTTGGCAACAGTTTGTTGTAGGAAATTTATAATTTGTATTGCAATTAAAACCCAAAAGATGATGTTATAATCAGCTATATCATCATATTTGTGTAATCTCTATCCATTTAAGTCAAATGACATGATTTATAAACTATTTAGCTTTCATATGATTTTGTAAATTTGATATAAACAAAAAAAAATCAATTAATAATATATAAAATTTTGAAATGTATTAATTTTTAAGATTAAAAAAAACAAATTTAATATGGGATTTTTATTGACCTGATCTGACCAATACAGGATGGAATGTCTATGGCCAATAGTGAGACAACAACTTTTTTCATGGGCTTATCATTTTTTTATGGACTGTAAATGTTTATTTTGGGCTTTGAGACTGCTGCGATCGTGTTAGATCATACGGAGAGGCAAGTAACCTACAAGAAAACATAGGCATGAATAGATGATTTAACAAACAATTTGTCTGCGAAAGATATAGGACCAAAATTATACGAATTGTGACACTTTCATCAACTTGAAATAAGAAAAAAAAAAGGATGGATTTTTTCAACTAGTCACATACATTTTCTTTTTTTTTGGGTCAACATACATTTTCTTATTATACAATCAAAAAGTTCAAATCCATTAATTGTTATTGTCAGGTTAATTTGACGGAGACACGGAGTCAATAACCCAATGTTGACCATCGGTTTTGATCTTTAACCGGTTAATCTCTGCGAACAAATTCACAGCTCTCCTAACTCCTCTGTTATCCGCCGCCGTGAAATAATCGTGACCAAATATAACTCCACCGGGTCGGAGTATCCTAACCGCCCGGTTTATATCTGCCCAAGCGGAATTAAAATCGTGACCTGCGTCTATCTCCACTAGATCCGCCGTCACTCCCCACTCACACATCTTCTCCAAAGCAGAACCGGTCGAGAAAGGAACCGGCAATATCGAACCGGAAAACTCCGAGCTAACCACGTTTTGCATAAACTGGTACATAAGCAAAACGTCACCGTTCACCAAGGCCACGTCTTTGAACCGGTCTCGAAACCCTGGCCAGCCACGGAAGTCGTCGACGCAGAGTATCTGAGTCTCCTCGAGCCCAAGGCGGCGCGTGAGATTCGCCATGTGTATCGCCGACGCGCCGAGGAAGCTCCCGATTTCGACGATCGTCCTAGGTTTGACTCTGCGGATCAGATTCTCGAACACGGCTCCGTACGATCCCCAGCCTTTGATTCTTTTTCGCCGGAGGAGTTTAGCTGCGTGCGGTGGCGGGAATTCAGAGTACGGTGAAGTTCCGTTAAAGATTCGGTCTATCACCGTACGGCGAATCAGTTCAGGCAGAACAGGATCGCCGCATCGAGTTGTTACTCGGAAGTTGTCGATCGAACAATCTTGAGGTTTTGTCGTCTTCACGGTTCTCACTTCATCCGTAGAAGGTGGTGGCTGCTGCGGCGGCTGACGGTTGTAGTAGGCGGAGAAATAACCAAAAGCGTATGATAGCAATATGAAGATAACGTACGCAGTCTTCGTTTTCAAGAACTGGAGACCATCGCGTTTGTGAGGAAGAAGACGACGATCATCCTTCATGATCATGTTTTGGTGAGAAAGAATGAAGTAAAAAAAAAAGATTAAGAATGATTAATAGTGTTTGTAATTAACTTTATAGAATACGAATTATGGGAATTTCATTATTATTTTATTTGGCGGGTCAGTTTGTTAAGACGTTTAAATACAATCGGATAAGCGATTGCTCAGGTCGTGTGATATTAATTTGACTTTACGTGTCTAGAAAGTCACATGTGATGTATTCAGTTACAATCAAAATATTTAGCTTTTTTATTCTTAGACCTAATTAATTTTGTAATTTATGGGTATCCATCTTTAGTGGAGAACCGATCAATTGTTTCTCAGAAAACAAAAAAAAAAAAATTTACTATACATTTTTCTTTTTTATTTATTTTTAATATGTACACCAATAAATGAAAGACATGTGTCTAGTTTCAAGCAAAGCAAGTAACGATTTTAAAGGTCTCCAGCAAGTAACGTTTCTTTTGGTTTTAGCTTCTCTCTTCTCTTTTTATTATTTGTTTAATAAAAGTATCACCCTGAGTAACTCCCACTAATCATGCCCTTAGAAAACTGTAAACAAACTTAACACACTCCCCTAGACCTATTTAATCAATGAAACTGCTCAAGTTGAAGTCATTTTGCGCAAATTACAAATCTATATCTCTTTAGTGTATTTTACGAAATTATAAGGTATTATTAAAACCAGGACCTGAATAATCGACAATATTTAAGTAACAATCATGTTGCACAAGTCATTTGCAGCACTAAATTCGAAAGAATATAGAAAATGAGTTTCGAAAAATCTTAATTCGGCAAGAATTGTATGCATGTGGCACACGGCGAGATCGTCTAATCTTATGTGTCATATGTGCCCGTTTCGGTCTTTTCCATGAGCAAGCGATAACGAGTTCTCCCAAAGCTGTGCCTATTTTAGTAATTACCGAGAAGTTTGTCTTTTGTCCATTAAATAGAAATTTCTTTTTTAAAGATAAGGACGATAGTGTTGAACGATCAATTTCCACCGTCAAATTCTTCTCCAACTCCAGTCAAGTGTTTAAGCTCAATCAGCAAAGGTAACTTCTGAATTCTGATGCAACTAAGAATGATTTTACTACAAACCTTTGCCCTTTTCTTTTTTAATAGAAGCTCTGGAATATAGCTGAGTAAAGCTTCGGTTCCCCTAAAATAGCTGAGTTTTCTCTGGCGATCTGTTGTTAATTAAGCAAATTGAATATGTGATTTTTGGCTTTTATAACTGAATCATTACATATCTTTGTCTTCTGTCTGGGTTACATATGTGGAGTGTTGTTGAGTTTGGAAGAATGGTTGTGACAAAAATACTTTCAGGTTTAGAAGAAAATGGCTACATCATCAGGAGGTAAAGCCAAGTACATAATCGGTGCTCTTATCGGCTCTTTCGGAATCTCTTACATCTTTGACAAAGTTATCTCTGATAATAAGATCTTTGGAGGTATGTTTTACTCAAGATTTCATTTTTCTTCTTCCTTTTTGTGTGTTTCAACTTAGGGACAATCTTATCTTAATGGTGGTGAAAAACCTCAGGGACTACTCCGGGAACTGTCTCTAACAAAGAATGGTGGGCAGCCACGGATGAGAAGTTTCAAGCATGGCCAAGAACCGCTGGTCCTCCCGTCGTTATGAATCCCATTAGCCGTCAGAATTTCATCGTCAAGTCGCGTCCAGAATGAGAGAAACAAAAGTTCAATGCTTTCATTTTCAGAATAAGATAAATGACAGATGTTTTTCTAAACCAATCCGACCTTGTACTACTAGATAACAATACATTACAACACGGTTTGCGGAACTATTCCACAGTCTATCTTCTGTTAAAAACTCAAATAAGCTATTGCAAAACCCTTATGAGTAGACTCAGAAGTCCTAAATATCAACAAAACAAAGCTTTCATTTGGATCCTTTCACTTGCCATCATCTTTTCCTTGTCCATCTGCTCCATCTTGCTTGCCACCTCTAAGCCCCACTGTAGTAGAAAAAACAAATGAACACAACTTATCATCCAAGGATATATATAAGTCAGCAATTAATGAACTAAGTATTGTCTTAATCCAAAAGACTTGTTACCGCTTCCTCCAAGACTGGTTTCTGGTTGTTGCATCGCATGCTGCATCCCGTTGTTGTTCATACCCATTGGTCTAATCCCCATGTGTCCCTGCATAGCTTGTTGATGTATCTGATGCTGTTGCGGATCTTGAAGCTGGTGTGGGCTACCAAACTGTAAAGGACCTCTTGGAGGAAAAATCCCTGCGGGTGATGCTTGTTGACCCATTCCTGAAGCTTGTGGATGTTGCATGAAGTAGCCAGGTGGTTGCATCCCAGGATGCGGTGTCGTCATCTAACACAGCAATCAAACCCAAAGAGTAAGTAAACCTGATACAATCTATTTTGGAATTCGATATATATTGATTTGATCGATCTCAACTGAAATTAATCATCACAAACAAACCTGGGCAGCCATAGCTGGTGCTGGTGGAGCTCCTGGTGTAGGTGGTGGGGGTTGAGCGTCAGCAATTGCAGCAAGATACATCAAGTTCTTCTGGAGAAGAGCTTGATACCTGAAAGTATAGTGGAGCAAAATGATGTCTCTATAGAACCTCACCATTATCAATATTAATTCTCAGATTCCATAACTGTTTAAGAGATAGGAGATGTATATAAACTAAATTACACAAAAGGGGACACTTACTGGGCACATTCTGCAAGTTTTCCGAGATTCTGATTTTCCATGATTGCCATAATCAGCTTCTTGTTCTCATCAAGGTACTGTGTTTAAGCACATGAAAGACATTAAAGAGAATGAAGGACAAGTAAATGATGATGTAGCTTATCATCTAGCCACAAAAATTTATAGACGTCAAGCCACGTAACTATACAAGAAAGTATAAAACAACAAACGGGACCAATAAATCTCCAAACTTGAAAATCGAATTATTAAGTGTCTCGATCCAAATTAACGTAAAGTCCAAAATTTTAACAAAACCCATCAAGCATCTAATCTCCTAGTCCTAAAACTGTCTCTTATCATCAATAAACAGAAACATCAACACGAAGGAGAGTAAACAAAACACACTTGAGAGATTCCTAACTGAGTAATTACAAGAGATTCAAAGATAAACACAAATTACTGCCAAATGACTATTTATAGAACTCAAATCACAAAAACCCATTTGAGTCTCTCAGCACACACAAAAAAAAAAAAAAGAAGCTTGCTAACACACTAAAAAGAAACAATTGAAGAGAGGGAAAGAGAAGAAAGAAGGAACCTTTTGGATCTGTTCGGTAGTGATGTTGTTAGTAGGAGGAATGGAAGGAACCATCGGAAACATTTGCGGAGACTGCTGCATCTTCCTTCCTTCTTTCTTCTTTCTTCTTTACCCAACCAAAATGACCTAAACCCTAATTCCGTGTTTCCCCCGAAGAAAAAAAAAAACCCTTTCGAAGTTTCAAACCACACGGAGAAATTGGCAAATTGGAAAGGAAGATTTCAACAAAAAAAGTATTTAAAGAAGATAAAATCCTGCAAATTTAATTACTTGGATTCACCTGGATGTCGACGCACCTCACTCTCTCTCTCTCTCTCCGATTTTATCACCCCAAAAAAAAATGCCTCCAAATTTATTATTATCAGAAGAAGGAAACTGATATACCAAAACCTTTTACGCAAATCAGAAAGTTTTGAGTTCTTTAATCACACATATTGGGCCGTAAGATTATAAGGCCCAAATATTTAGGCCTTGCTACAGTCTTCTTTCTTCGCCTAAATTAGAGAGAGACTGACACACACAGTCACTTCATTACAGAGTCCCCTCTCTAACGGAAACACACAGTATCTTCTTTTTTCTTCTCCCTCTAAAACATTCGTAATTTCAATTTCTCACTTTTACCTTTTGAGTTTTCTCAAACTTTTCGATCCGGATCTGAAAGCAAAAAAAGATGGTGAGAGATATCGAAGATGAGATCAGAGTCGAGAAGAATCATCCGCAGCTTGACGAAGCTAGTCTCGAAGATGAGATCATCATAGTCGAGAAGAATCAACCTCAGCTTGACGAAGTTAGTATCGTTGATCTCCTCGACAGTCCTTATTCCGTAAGCGCCTCCTTTACAACCCTAAAATTTTCATTCTAGCTTCAAAAAATTTCGAATCCTGCCCTAGATGTTAGTCAAATTTGCTCTTACTGGTTTCCTGTAGAATTCGAGATCGATTCGTTTTTAATTGCTCTTCGATGAGCCTGATTGGTCTATTTTGTTAACTTTTGTGTTGTTAGGACTTAGGATCCAGACTATATGACTTTGTTTTGTGTGACTTTGCCTCAATGTTGTCTTATTCATTCATACTCCGTTGTGTCTGTTCACTCTCAGCTAGATGAATCTGTTGAAGAAATTGATTCTGTCAGCGAGAAGCTTAATGAACATTGTAACGTTTACTGTGATGATGACTTCGAATCTGCTCTAAACATCTTCCCTTATGTTCATGTGCCTCCAAAGAAGCGCAACTTTTGGAATTATGAGTTCTGCAGAAGAAGCTCTGAGCTGTCTACTGCTTGTATACTATGCGATCTTGCAGACGATTCTGTAGTGCCTTGTTCTGGGAAGGACTGTCCTCTCGCTGTTCACAAGAGATGTGCTGAGCTTGATTGTAAAGAGGATCCTGCTGCATCCTCATACTGTCCTTATTGTTGGTTGAAATATCAAGCGACTAGTTCCATGGCTGTTGCAGCTGCAAAGGCACATGAACACTCTTCAGCTCGCATGTTCGGTACTGAGCTGAATAGTGGAGATATAGCCGTGGCGAGAGAAAATGTTCAAGGTTCTGATAAAACACTACCAATGCAACTACATGAGAACCTCCATCAGATACGGAAAGCTGTCGAGCAGCTTAAGTCTCTAAATCTCCAGTTAGACAAATCAGCTGATCAGGTCATTGATATGGAGGAATCCTCCGGAGAAGCTTCTGTTGTTGTTAATGATCAGCCAAAAAGGGTTCTTTGGACAGTCGAAGAAGAAACCATGTTGATGGTAAAAAAAAAACCACCACTCTACCTCCACTTGTCTTACAATCTACTTTTAGCTTTAAATTCTTAGTATATGTTTTACTTTGGATATAGGTGGGAGTGGAAAAATATTCAAAAATAATCAATAAAAACATGCCATGGAAGAAGATTCTGGAGATGGGAGAAGGTGTATTCCACGTGAATCGCAGCTCATCCGATCTTAAGGACAAGTGGAGAAATATGGTACGTATGAGTCGATATTAGTAACTCCTTTCGCTGTAGAATCTTAACAAGTATTATATGAGGCATTGATAGCAAACGTTAAGACAAATGCTAGTAACCTTTTGAAGTAGTGTAAAGAAACTATGAGACTTTGACGCATGTAGATCTTTTTGGTAACAATTGTCCTGCCTTTTAGCAGTCTAGTAAAACTTGTATTGAGACATAGACGACAATGTCGTTTCATATCCCCTTATATTGATATTAAGAGAAGAGAATGTGTCTTTTGTTAGTAGCTGCCCTACTCTGTTTGTGTCTCTCTACAGCTTTTGTGTGAGAATGTGTCTTCTTTAAACAAAACCGGGGAGGCAGACTATGAAGAATTTACAAACAGGTTTGAGGTTTCAGAATTTTGTAATATGAGGGATTACGAGTGGCAATCTGTTGTTGTTTTTGCCTCAGTTCATCCTTGTGGCATTCTGCAAACCCTGTCACCATTTCTTAGAATCTTTTGAATCTCTTCTCTAGTCGTAGCAATCAAATTCAACAGGCAACATAACAACTTCAAACTGAACAAATACTCTCTTTCTTTATAGACTTGTAGTTCTACAGAGCAAAGGCAGTATCGAAAGTACAACTGATTGATGTATTGACTAAAAATTTAACATGATTATCACTAAGTTCAATGCCTTTCTTAAAAATCTTCCTAATAAAGTCAACAAAGATAACATCTGTTACATTGTAGAGTCTTAATAAATACTATAACTTGTCGTACAAGTACCAACTGTTTTCGCAAATAAAGGTGGAAAATTTATGAACTTAAACCATAAAACCACGCAAATATATTCTACCTTTTTATACGGAGTCAGTTAAATTAATAATAGATCATATTAATACCAAATAATTGACAAAGAAAAAACTCAAAAATTTTATATTATGACCGAGACTTGGTTCAGGTGGAGATTGACTTGGTCATCATCGTCGTCGCAGAGATCGGAGATCAAAACGGCGAGAGAGAGAAACGCGGGAGTGATGAATAAGATGAGTCCAAGAGGAACCATCCAAAGATGAGAATTTGTGGGATGGTATTTGTAAAGCCAATAGCTTAGAAACAATCCTCCACATATATTCACAATCATCAAATATAAGAACACCATTGAAGACGTTCTTTTCCTCTCCTTCTTCGTCTTCGTCTTCGTCTTCATATTCGTATTCATGTTGCTTTCGTGGCTCATTAGCAAGACTGCTAGAGAATCGAAACAAGTAGTAGTGATGATTCAATTCCAGGCTTTTTATTACTTCCTTTGCTGGGAAATTAGGCGAAGTGAAAGAAAAGAGATGGTAGATTTAATATTATCTTTTGAGTGTATGAGTAAACTCTATATATATATGCAGTCCGGTTTCTATTCATGCAGGTTGGTTAGAAAATATAATTTCAAGATTAGACCCGGTTTAATTTGGTATGTATCGGTTTTCTAGCGAAATATAGTTAGATAGATGGAATATTTTATAATTTTTAGAGGACTAAGTTTTCGTATAGAGGTATTCTATAGTAGTACTCTAAATTTATCATTTCTGTTACGAGGCGAAAAGAAACGTGGGGAAGGAATTAGGCAAGGCAACAACGGTGCCGTGTGGTGCGAAGCAGAGTTAACGTATTTGTACAAATTCACGATTGAATCTTAAAAGACATTATATGCTTGTATCAATTTTTATTGACATATATAAAGATAAATAAGAAACACAATCTGACCCGACTCTACTATTTATACGTATGAATATATCTAACTTCGTTACTCTCATACGGGCAAATAATGAACCCTGAAAGCAAATTATGTGAGGAAACAATTAGGTCCTTTGACCATTTTTGTTTAACATTTTTCAACGAATGAAAGTGGAAGTATATAGAAGAATTATTGTCTTTAAAATATATCGAAATTATCATCATATAATTTCATACAAATGCTGCTTTTAGTATCAAATTCGATCATGTTTGTCTTGACAAATTTAGTTGCCAATAATATAATATAGTGTTATTTTTGTTAGGCCCTAAAGAGGTCAACAATGTTAATGGGCCATTTAAGCTTTAATGGGCTATACATTAATAATACTATCGTCTTATCTGAATCGAAATATGTAGGACCCAGATGGATATGCTCGGTCTAGTGGAGCTAGAAACGGATCCAAACCGAAAAAAAAAGCAATTACAAAAATCGAAACAAAATAAAATTGGAAAAATGCTAAAAAAAACTCGAAGTTATTTTTATTTGGACGTTTAATACCCAATGATTTTGGATTGGAATAATAATATACCAAATAATAAAAATGTGTTATATAAAACCCAAAATAATTAGTTTTGTTATTTTCATATCCACGATTTTTCAACAAAATCAAAATTCTAATTTTACCCCTGGTTATCTAATTAATTATTAATTTTATATAAAAAATCTCGGTTTTCTGTTAACCATATCAAACCGAGTTAACCGGTATTTAATTACTCTTAAAACCGTTTCTTCAACCTTCCGCTATCGGGTTGGTAATTTTTTGATCAAGATGGAGCAGACTCGATCGGGGAACAATTCTGGGCGAGTTGTTGTGTTCATTTTTATTTTTTTGGATCATACAAAGAAGAAGAAATCGGAAATTCCATAAACTCGAAAAAAAACCATGGAAGTATCAAGCTTGGAACCAGAAACTAAATCAAGAGGATTCGAAGAGTTGTTAGTTTGGTAATTAAAAGCATGATGGCTCTTTATAGAACTCAAAGACTCGAACCCAGAATTAGATCGAGTAGCCATCCACATAATCAAACCCTATAAACCCGTTCACACCATCTAAACCCAAATTTTTCAACTTTAAAAAAATAAGATTGAAACTTTAACACTCAGAAATCAAATCCAAAACCCCAAACCCTCCTTTGATCAGATGTTAAAAAAGATACAAACTTTGAGGAGGTGAATCATCTTACGCCATGGAAGAGAGCCAAACGAAGCTTGAAACTTCTTCACCTTCTAACTCCGATGAAACTCTTGCTACTGAATAATCCCGTAAATCTCACCCATCACCGATTTCTTCTTCTTTGTATGATCCAAAAAATAAAAATGAACACAACAACTCGCCCAGAATTGTTCCCCGATCGAGTCTGCTCCATCTTGATCAAAAAATATCCAACCCGATAGCGGAAGGTTGAAGAAACGGTTTTAAGAGTAATTAAATACCGGTTAACTCGGTTTGATATGGTTAACAGAAAACCAAGATTTTTTATATAAAATTAATAATTAATTAGATAACCAGGGGTAAAATTAGAATTTTGATTTTTCATTTATTGAAAAATCGTGGGTATGAAAATAACAAAACTAATTATTTTGGATTTTATATAACACATCTTTATTATTTGGTGTAATTTTATTCCAATCCAAAACCATTGGGTATTAAACGTCCAAATAAAAATAATTTCAAGATTTTTTTAACATTTTTCCCAAAATAAAATCCAAAAGAAATAAAGCAAACAAAATCTGGAATGAAGAAGTTCAAGTTGATAACATAATGAAATTGCTATCATATGATGGCGACGTGATATTATTGTACTCCCGACTTAAATGAAAAATATTTAAAACAGACTCTCAATTATTGAATCGAGTGGTTCAGTTTGCATTATTGCATTTTTTTTTTCTTTTTCTTTTTGTTCGTAACAATAATATTTAAAAAAATTATTAGTAGTTATGCAATAACTCACTAACTCACTGTCTGCCACATTTTCATTTTCTGCGTGTTTTGGCTGTATTCTATATTTTATCAAAACATTATAAAATATATGAAAGAAATTAAGAGAAATAAATAAACAAAAAAAAAAAAGGAAAGAAGAAAAATAAAAACATTATCACATTCTGATGACTGTGTCATCTGAGTTTATCAAGAAGGATATGTGATGTGGGGTTCATAGTACAGTTTACCTTTTTACTCACATGGAAAGTTCAATTATCTTATTTTTGTTTAAAAACCAAAGTTTAGAACCGTTACATATTTTTATATGACAAACCAAACAATAAGGGGAGATCATCATATTCATATAGATACTATACTTTCCAACTTCAAACATTTAACTTTGAGCATGAGTAGAGAAGAATGGAATGAAACACACACAGAAAGATATACACACACAATTAGGATTAAGGACATCAAAAATCACATTTCCTAAGACCAAAACAAGATTGGGGTTTCAATATATATATTTTACCACACACACAGAGACACACAAAATATGAATGGATAGGAGAATGAACGTACATTCCATATAGTACGATTCAACATACACACGGGATGGACGCGGAGCATGAAAATAATAGTATATAAGGGGGGGGGGG
>NC_025701.1:281987-308056 GCF_000633955.1 Camelina sativa | reverse complement strand
GGGTGGGGGGGTACACGTGGCGACAAGAGGCGCGTGAATCACAGACGCTCCTAATAAATCTCTGGCTCGTCCACTTCTTCTCGTTCGCCTTACATTCAGCCACTAGAAGAAGAGATCGAGAGAGAGAGAGAGAGAGAGAGGATCACATTTTTTCTGAGATTTTTGATTCTTTCATCGGATTCTTTTTTTTGTGTGTGGTTTTTGTTCGGCGGTGATTACATAATGAGCGGGAGCAGAAGGAAGGCTACGGCGCCGGCTAGTAGGACGCGAGTTGGAAACTATGAGTTGGGAAAAACTCTTGGAGAAGGCAGCTTCGCTAAAGTCAAATACGCCAAGAACACCGTCACCGGTGATTTAGCCGCTATCAAAATCCTCGACCGTGATAAGGTCTTCCGTCACAAAATGGTTGAACAGGTTCGTTCGTGTTATAGTGTGTTTCTTGAATACGTAACGAAATTCACGTACGTACGGATTTTTTTTAATAATAAATATAATTAAAGAACAGTTTAGTTTTGTGATTAGGGACCTACATGTCCTAGGTAGGTATTAACGTTATACTATTAGTACAGTATTATTAGGTTGATTAATGATTGACTAGAGTTTTAAAAATACTAATACTTTAAAATTTTCGAATTTATATGACTGTTGTGTATATACGGATTTGAAGATCTTTTGGAACATCTATGATCTAGTTAGGACATGGATTTTGTTTTGAAACTGGCTCGCATCTGAGCAAGATTTAGTTTTTGTTATGAGCAAGGTCTTGGAGATTTAATGAGAGCATAAATAATGGAAGTTTCCTTTTGTTTTTTGTTGTGCAGCTTAAAAGAGAAATATCGACAATGAAACTTATTAAACATCCAAATGTTGTTGAAATCATTGAGGTATTGATTTGAAGAAGCTTATCACTTTCTTTTTTTTAGTTATTCCTTAAATGCTAATATTAGTTCTGAATCTTAAGACGAGACACCTCTATGTTCTGTTTGTGTGGATATAGGTTATGGCTAGCAAAACGAAGATCTATATCGTTCTTGAGCTTGTCAATGGAGGTGAACTTTTTGATAAAATCGTAAGTCACCAAACAAACACTGTTCTTGACATATTTTTGTCATTTTAAATCAAATTGAGTTTTGATCTGTAAACATCGCTTATGAGAGTTGGCAACAGATGTTGAGAGTTTTAGTAAGATGTCCCTGTAATCCTGTATATATAAAGATCAGTTCTAATGCAACACTTAGAGTTTCCTTTGTCTGTTCTTTACTAATGTCATTCTTTTGATTTGTATCATATATATATAGGCGCAACAAGGAAGACTTAAGGAGGATGAAGCTCGGAGATACTTTCAGCAGCTTGTCAATGCTGTGGATTACTGCCACAGTCGAGGGGTCTACCACAGAGATCTCAAGGTCTTTCTTTTTGTTTCTTCTGTACCTTCTTCTTATTTTCCTGCGTTATGATATTTATCCTGTTCAAGTTTTCATATGCTATGTGATATGTTGCTTGCTGCAGCCTGAGAACCTGATCCTTGATGCAAATGGTGTTTTAAAAGTCTCTGATTTTGGGTTAAGCGCCTTCTCACGGCAAGTTCGGGTAATGCCTTCGGCTTTTTCTATTGGACATCATGGAAACTTGGCTTCTGCTGAAATTTGATTCAAGTGTTCTAATCATTATTCTTTTTGAATGCAGGAAGATGGTTTGCTCCACACAGCTTGTGGAACACCAAACTACGTTGCTCCTGAGGTATATACGTACTTTCAGAAGTAGAAAAAGCAAAGCATATAGAGTGTTCTGTAGACGCTCCAAAGATAGAATCATATGTAGGCTCTAATTTCTAGGGCATATTTGTTTGACTTGCGGTCAGGTTTTGTCGGACAAAGGCTATGACGGAGCAGCAGCAGATATCTGGTCTTTTGGTGTAATTCTATATGTGCTCATGGCTGGTTACTTGCCTTTTGATGAGCCAAATCTCATGACATTATACAAACGTGTAAATTTTCTTTTCCTCTGCTTCTTCTTACTTACTTTTTCTCAGTACCTTTTGTAATCTCATCTTTGGTGTACTTCAGATATGCAAGGCTGAGTTTAGCTGCCCACCATGGTTCTCTCCTGGTGCCAAGAGAGTCATTAAGCGTATTCTCGAACCCAGCCCTGTAACCGTAAGCGCCTCTTACATGAATGCATAGTTGTGAATTTGAGACTTTAGATGCTGTCAACTTTAAGATCAAACGGTCTTTAATGTGCAAGAGCTTAACAATACTTTGTTTTTTCTTTGTTTCTATATCGCAGAGAATAAGTATTGCTGAGTTACTAGAAGATGAATGGTTCAAGCAAGGATACAAACCGCCATCATTTGATCAAGATGATGAGGACATAACCATAGATGATGTTGACGCTGCTTTCAGTAACTCCAAGGTAAAAAAAAACCCAACCGCCATTTTCCCAATATTCTCTGTAGTTCATTTAAAGTAAAGTAACTAATATTACTATGTTGTTCCGCTACTATAGGAATGTCTTGTGACAGAGAAGAAGGAGAAACCTGTATCCATGAACGCTTTCGAACTTATCTCTAGCTCAAGAGAGTTTAGTCTTGAAAACTTGTTTGAGAAGCAAGCCGTACGAACTGTTTTTCTACTTACTATATGTTTCGATTGTCTAATATTATCATATGCATATATGGGGTCGTCTAACTAATGCTGTTCTTTTTTGTTGTTGCAGCAACTTGTGAAGAGAGAGACACGGTTTACGTCTCAACGATCTGCGAGTGAGATAATGTCGAAAATGGAAGAAATAGCAAAGCCATTAGGCTTCAATGTCCGCAAAGACAACTACAAGGTTTGTTCGTTCGTCTTCTTGATTTTGTCTGTGTCAATTTATGTCTTTGTGGCTCCAACTTTATAAAACATTGTTTGATAAAATCGCAGATAAAAATGAAAGGAGACAAAAGTGGTCGTAAAGGCCAGCTCTCCGTAGCTACAGAGGTAAGAAGAAAGATAGGTTTTGGTGATAACTACACTCCGGTTTAGTTCGGTTTTAGGATTTTGGTGAATACTGTTGTTATCTAACTGTTTTGGTTTGGTCATCGGTTTAATAGGTGTTTGAAGTTGCGCCATCGTTGCATGTGGTAGAGCTTAGGAAAACCGGCGGTGATACCCTTGAGTTTCACAAGGTAATAATGTTTCAGTTCAATCTTTATCCGGTTCAGATCCGGTTAACACGCCGAACAATTGGTTTATGTTTGAAATTATGTTTTGCAGTTCTACAAAAACTTCTCATCTGGATTAAAGGATGTAGTCTGGAATACTGATGCAGCCTCTGAAGAACATAAGCAATAAGATATAATAACAAGTTGTTTATCAATTCAGATTTTTTTTTAATTAAAGTCGAATTTGTATAATGAATTAGTAACATTTGGAGTAACATTTAAAGAATTAGTAATTCATTATTAACATTTAAAGAATTAATTTGTATAACTTTTTGTTGAATTAGTAACATTTGGAGTTGGCAAAATTAAAATATATTGCTAACAAAAAGAAGCCGAACTTATTAGAAGTGGGCTTCTATGGAGGAGGTATAGATCCTTAGGTTAGCGCTTAGCCATATGCGATCTGCCTCAAAACTCGGTTTTGGCTTACTTTTATGTTTGACTCAAACGTCAAAGTCAAACAGTTGAATTAGTCAAACGTCCAATAAATGAAAGGGATCGTTGCGTAATAGTCGGGAAGTTCACTAATTGAGTATAGTTGAAACAATAATATTGTCACTTTATGGTTACGGTTTTGGCAAGTGGCAACGATTCACACTTCACAATGACACAATACCGATATGGAATACAATGATAACATAATTAAGACTGGCAACAAAATAAATTAACTGGAAAACCAACGTACAAAGTGTGAATCTAGATTGTTTTTTAAAATAATGGATTGGTTAACAAACTGCAATTCCAAAAGTTAATTGTTATGCTTTATAGATATACTAGAATTGGATCCGTGCTAGAGCACGGGTTGAAATTTCTTCTGTATATTTTGTAGTTTTTATTTAAATCACTATATATATGTGAATGTTTTATTTGTTTTGAAAGTCTTTTTTCTTTTGGGATGAAACATTATGCCATGAAATCATGTTCTGAATATGACTTATGAAATAATATCTATTTTATAAAATAGTCTAGTAGATTTACATTTTGATCCGTGGTACACTGCAGGTTAATTTAATTGTTAAAAAAAAAAAAAATTTGTTTGTTAATTTTATTTGATTTGTTTAGTTTTTAAAATTATATATTGTATTTTGATTGTTAATTCTATGACTTAACCCACAATATAGCGCATATTAATTTTATGACCAAATATGTAACATATGTTTGTCAAAATCATTTTAACCAAAAAAGCCTCTACCAAATAATATTATTCGAAACTTTAATTTAATCTGAGAAATTATATTTCTTGTAATTTCAATCCGTGCTCTAGCAAGAAATCAAATTTCTTGGATTTTTTTCGTATTATAGTGACATATTATTGACTCAGGCTATAACAAATCAAATTTGAGTGTTTATAATTTTAAATTTTTGATCTATCATATATTTATGATATTCTTAAAAATATCAAATTAAACATTTTTAAAGTATGACTTTGAATCTTTGTCTAGTTTTGTCAATGTGGTTGAGACATTTTATACATTTTTTATTCATCAGTTGAGCAATATATGTCCGTTTAAAAAAGTTTAAATTACATCATATGTAGAAAAAATTATAAATTTTATTAACTAAATATATTATATAATAATTTAAATACAAAATCAAATAAAAGTGAAAGAAGAATCACATATATTTGTTTTAANTTTTTTTCGTATTATAGTGACATATTATTGACTCAGGCTATAACAAATCAAATTTGAGTGTTTATAATTTTAAATTTTTGATCTATCATATATTTATGATATTCTTAAAAATATCAAATTAAACATTTTTATAGTATGACTTTGAATCTTTGTCTAGTTTTGTCAATGTGGTTGAGACATTTTATACATTTTTTTATTCATCAGTTGAGCAATATATGTCCGTTTAAAAAAGTTTAAATTACATCATATGTAAAAAAAATCATAAATTTTATTAACTAAATATATTATATAATAATTTAAATACAAAATCAAATAAAAGTGAAAGAAGAATCACATATATTTGTTTTAATTAGGTTGAAAGATTTCCTTATCTTTTAAATGTTACCTATAATTGATTTTATATGTTACTATAATTAACTAAATGCATATTATCCCTAATTACCAAAAATCAAACTAACCTATATATTATGATACACCTAAATCATGAATGTCATAAGTCTATAATCAAAAAATCATATATATACTTATTATATAGTCTACAAAAATAAGTTATGTACTTCCCAAATATTAAATAGGGGGATACTATTACACACACAAAAAATGGTTGTATATAGCCAATGATAAGACTATACATTGTCCATGTCAATGATAAAAAAACTTGGAAAGAAATTGTGGCGGATAAAAGACCTTAAAATTTGTCGCTACTTTTGTTGCTAAATCCATAAATTTTTCAAAACAGATGACTATGATTTAGCAACAGAAACATGTGTAACAGAAAAATTGGTTGCTTATTAGCAATTTAGCATAATAAATCTATAATAGTCGATATAAAAAGAAAATCAGTAAACATTTTGTCGTCGTGTTGTAATAGATTAATACCATGATTCAATATTATCCATTTAAATGGTTTTCAAACAAACACTGTATCATCTACTTTTTAATCGTTAAAAATAAATATTAATTTAAGGAGTAATTCATTTTTTTTATAGGAGTTAAGCTAAGCCTACACATCTGTTATCATTCAGCAGCGTACTAAGTAATACAGTACTATGCATATGATATTACACGGCCAAAATAAACCCTTTTATCCATATAGTTTTAAGTAGACTAATATCGTTTATTTATGCTGCAACCATTTAAATTGTTAGTCCTTTTTTATATTATTGTATAGTTGTGAAAATATGTGTACATACATATTCATACATTGATGACGGACTGGTTTCTAGTTAGTTGGTATTAAGCCGACCAACATTAATTGTTGGTTTATGTCCACACATGGGCACCAGTCCACCATTCAATATCATCATTACCCCATTTTTTTTAACAAATTTATGCTTAGATTTAATCTGTTTATTAATTAGTTCTCCACTGTTTACATATGGTCATTATACTGTACATGTATACACATAAACCTAAAAATATGTATTATTAGCATCTGATGATGACCTGGATCGTTCTTATATTGAAGTTAGAGAGTTGGTACGTACTGTCGAAACATGTGTTTCGTGTATCACGATTAATCGAAACGACATCGTTGGAATGTTGTATTTTTCTCTGTAATTTCCTAATATGTGTGAAATTTGGGTTTATCTTGGGCTTCTAACTAAAAACCAATTGGCAATTAGTAGATTGACCCTAACTCTTTATATATTAATGATAATCCCTTCAAACTTCAGATGCGGGACTTGGATTGTATCCAACAATATGTATCGAGTTTACTGTCTTATTTTGCTTTGTAATAATCAATAGCTTGGAACATTCTTTAGAGAAAAAGTATGCTTTTTGGTACTCGTTTCAATTATTCTTTAAATATGTCAAGATAGCAAGATAACAAAATAGATTTGGTATTCTTACGCTAATAATAACTAATAAGTTGCTTGCTGCTGGTTGAAATGATTTTCAGTTTTTCACACTACAGCGCACGAAATATACGGAATGTTTTTTTTTGTTGGTTTGTTTTCGCATAAATTAAAAAGTTCTATCAAAATGGAAAGAAGATGCAAAATAAGCAAAGATCCAAAGATATTAATTATAAATGATTGGCTACGTTATGATACTATAAATATTTACAGAAACTATTTGCATTTTATCAATAACTTTATCATATTGGAAAACAAAACAGAGAGGAGTCCACTTTAGACCTAAAATCCGATCATTTTTAGTTTACCTACAGATTAAGCTACTAGGTTACAACTTACAACTACCCCATCTGAGATTCTGAGGTCCATTTTGGACATCTGGACACAACCAATTTTATTATGTATATAACAGAATACTCGA
Organism: Camelina sativa; assembly: GCF_000633955.1. Classification (NCBI taxonomy): domain Eukaryota; kingdom Viridiplantae; phylum Streptophyta; class Magnoliopsida; order Brassicales; family Brassicaceae; genus Camelina; species Camelina sativa. The sequence goes on along the minus strand of NC_025701.1, from coordinate 300,940 downwards.
AAATAAATATACAAACCCAGCATTAGTGACTTTTTTTTTTAACACTTGTTTTTTTTTTTTTTAACACTTGCAATGACTTCTTTATAATTCTAATTTATAAAGAAATATGGTAAATAATTTGTTACATCAACGTCTTAATGAAGACAGCAAGATTATACATAAATTGATAATGACAACAATATTGGAACAGCTAATAATAATATGGATGGTATACATATATATAATGAAAAAATAAAAAAATCGAAATGTGCGAATATTGATAGGTAATAATAGTATATATATAACTCATTATGAAATTACCATGGCCCATAATAAGGAGTTTGTATCCATGAGGGATACATTTTTATATAAAAAAAGAACAAACTTGGAATTTTGGGGACACGCTTTCGTCTACCACTGTAATTGCAAATTGGACAGCAAACGCTTCTCATTGAATGAAAGAAACGTTTCTCGAACACGTTTCTTCCTTTTAATCTACAATATACTACAAAAATATTGTATCAGATTATATAAATTCGATTGATCATCCCCGAAATTTCTCTCACTCGATTTTGTATACACATATACGCTTGCTAATTGCTATGCTAATGAAGGTTAAACAATAATAGAAAGTTATGGTTTAATGAGAAATTATAGTAGTAGAGTACTTGTCTCTGAATAACAAATTAGGTTATAAACAATAATAGAAAGTTATGGTTTAATGAGAAATTATAGTAGTAGAGTACTTGTCTCTGAATAACAAATTAGGTTATAAACAATAATAGAAAGTTATAAGATGCCTAAATTTTGATGTATGAAACCCCAAGTTATGATCTACCATATGACTTATGAGATTCAGCTGGAATTTGCTAGACTTTTTTGGTGAAAATGTTACTCCATTTATAACTTGCATTGTTCGTGTGAACAAAACATGACAAAATAATCTGACTAGTTAATTTAATTATCAAGGTCCCATGTAAGTAGTTGAGCTAATAGTAGTATCTCGGAACCACCCACCATTAAATTCGAATATTATTCCATTTTTTGTTATTTTTAATCTTATTTCTCTTTCTTGCACTTAATAGCAACTCTATATATCTCTCCATTCCTACTTGCCCTAATTTCACCAAAATCCTCCTAATTCACCTGTTTTAGACTTTCCATTCTCGTTTTCTCTCTCTCTCTCTCTCTTTCTCTTTCTCCAAATTTGTGTATCGTTTAATCATTAACATTGTCCTTCAATCTTTGGTTCCAGTTTAAAATATTTCGACCCAAAGCTGTACTGATCATGGAGAGAACAAATAGTATAGAAATGGATCGAGAGAGATTAACGGCGGAGATGGCGTTTCGAGATTCATCATCGGCCGTTATAAGAATCCGTAGACGTTTGCCGGATTTGTTAACGTCCGTTAAGCTCAAATACGTGAAGCTTGGACTTCACAACTCTTGCAACCTCACCACCATTCTCTTCTTTCTTATCATTCTTCCCTTAGCCGGAACCGTGCTGGTTCAGCTAACCGGTTTAACGTTGGATACGCTCTCCGAGCTTTGGTCTAACCAGGCGGTTCAACTCGACGGGGCCACGAGACTCGCCTGCTTGGTTTTCCTCTGTTTCGTTTTGACCCTCTACGTCGCTAACCGGTCTAAACCGATTTATCTAGTTGACTTCTCCTGCTACAAACCGGAAGAGGAGCGGAAGATATCTGTGGATTCGTTCTTGACGATGACGGAGGAAAACGGATCTTTCACAGAAGACACGGTTGAGTTCCAGCAAAGAATCTCGAGCCGGGCCGGTTTAGGAGACGAGACTTATCTGCCACGTGGCATTACCTCAAAACCGCCGAAGCTGAATATGTCGGAGGCACGTGCCGAAGCTGAAGCCGTTATGTTCGGAGCCTTAGATTCCCTCTTCGAGAAAACCGGAATTAAACCGGCAGAAGTCGGAATCTTAATTGTAAACTGCAGCTTATTCAATCCGACGCCGTCTCTATCGGCGATGATCGTGAACCATTACAAGATGAGAGAAGACATCAAAAGCTACAACCTTGGAGGAATGGGTTGCTCCGCCGGATTAATCTCAATCGATCTCGCCAACAATCTACTCAAAGCAAACCCTAATTCCTACGCTGTCGTGGTGAGCACGGAAAACATAACCCTAAATTGGTACTTTGGAAATGACCGGTCTATGCTTCTCTGCAATTGCATCTTCCGGATGGGCGGAGCCGCGATTCTCCTTTCTAACCGCCGACAAGACCGGAAGAAGTCAAAGTACTCGCTGGTCAACGTCGTTCGAACGCATAAAGGATCAGACGACAAGAACTACAATTGCGTGTACCAGAAGGAAGACGAGAGAGGAACAATTGGTGTCTCTTTAGCTCGAGAGCTCATGTCTGTCGCCGGGGACGCTCTAAAGACAAACATCACAACTTTAGGACCGATGGTTCTTCCGTTGTCGGAACAGTTGATGTTCTTGATTTCGTTGGTCAAAAGGAAGATGTTCAAACTGAAAGTGAAGCCGTATATTCCTGATTTCAAGCTAGCTTTCGAGCATTTCTGTATTCACGCAGGCGGTAGAGCGGTTCTTGACGAAGTGCAGAAGAATCTTGATCTCAAAGATTGGCACATGGAACCTTCTAGAATGACTTTGCACCGGTTTGGTAACACTTCGAGTAGCTCACTTTGGTATGAGATGGCTTATACCGAAGCTAAGGGCAGGGTTAAAGCCGGTGATCGACTTTGGCAGATTGCGTTTGGGTCGGGTTTTAAGTGTAATAGTGCGGTTTGGAAAGCGTTACGAGCGGTCTCGACGGAGGAAATGACTGGTAACGCGTGGGCTGGTTCGATTGATGATTATCCGGTTAAAGTTGTACAATAAACGGTTGAACCGGATAATTATTATATATGTAATTGTGTTCTTCTTGATTGTTTTTTGAATTTTTTTTTTTTAAAATGTAAGTTGTCGACTGAAAATATATAATTTAATTAATTTTATGGATGTGTGTTTGGTATACGTTAGTTGGTTTTTTGATACTTTTGGGTAAACCAGAAATTTGGATATTTATCTCTAGTCAAACAGAATTCTAATCCACACTATCTATGTGTTCACACACACCCATAATAACTCCATAGATCACATATAACTTGCACAATAGCAAAAACGACGCTGGCTCCAATTAATTACACTTTATTTAACTACTTTTTTTTTTTTCTTTTCCTTTTTGCGAAGTCGTGGTGCGGATTCGTTCTTGACAATAATTTGGAAAAATTATTGACCAAATGTTATCCACTAGTTTAAATTTTTTAATAAGAGAATCCGAGAATTATATTCTAACAAACAGTTCCATTACAAAAGTTATCTTAGTTTTTGAAAGTCTTGATCCATGATAATAAGTTAATAACAATGTACGGTTCTCTTGAACCATTAGTTCGGTCAACAACTTGTCTAGGTCGAGGTGGTTGTACTTGTACCATCATCTGCATTACTGGTTTGCTGCCAACATATAACAACAACTAGAAAAGCAAAAAAGAGAAAAACATAAATTTTATAAAAAGCAATGTCAGTTTAATCAGTGTCTTTACTAGTCTTCAATGCACTAGACCTTTCAACACATTAAATTGAAACACGTTTACCACTTTTCCCAGGAGGCTGATTACTTCACCTTGCACGGTTGAAGTACTTTTGTTGTATAGTGCGTCGTAGATCACTTTAAGGCCCAATGGGCCGTGTAAGAGAAGATCATTACCTCTTCGCGTGGTGAGATCATCTATGACGCATCCTTTGAAGTCTTGCCATACACTTTAATCCCCGTAAGTTTAGGTCCATTAACGTTGAAAGCCTACATAAATATGGGCCATAAATCCAGAACTTGCAATCCCCGCCGTTCTGATTCCGCAGTATCTAACTACATGCCGTTTGTACAGTTTCACCTTGAGAAACATTTGTGTTTTCTTTGATCCAACAAACATTACTAGTAAATAGCCTTGTTAACTAGATTTTCTGTTTTTATAGGTTAATTTGACATTATAAATATAATTTCAAAATTCAGAAAAAAACTTGTATAAGAAACAATATATATTTTTGGGAATCTAATCATGTTTGTGATATCAGAGGTGAAGGTGATAAAGAATTGTGTGTAAAACGTCAAAAGACAAGACTAGTGATGTTGGGGAATCATGTCACATGGGTGATGTCCTCTTCTCGTGTTTCAAGTAGCAAAAGTTGCAGCTTTTTTGCCTTTTTAGCTCATTCTCAAAAGGTTTAAGAGTCTCACTTTTGTATCAAAATCACCAAAAACGTAAATTATGGAGCCAAAGTGGAAGATTCAAACTTTTTATCCAATTTTTAAGCCTGCAAAAGGCCAAAATAAAAAGATCTACCAGCCATTCATTTATAAGAACAGAAATATTTTGTAGATGTCACTGTTTTTGTTTTTCTCTTTAAACGATTTGGTGATTGCAATATGTTGGCTTTTAGAATGCAAATAAACATTTTTTTTAAAAAAATCCACTAATTTAACATTTTCAGAAATCTTCAAAGTTACAGAACAATCGGTTAAATAAACTTTTCTTCCAAGGACAACATCAACCTCAACACTCAACATCAACGACAAAATTATAAATGTTTTTTTTTTTCTTTCTGCTGAATATAAAATAATTAAATGAAAGAGAACTAAGATCGTGACCGTTGATTTGGCATCACCAAACAAGTCATCTAAGCTAATTCCTAAAGTCACTAGTAGACGCTGGAGGGATCTCAGCAACACCATTAGACTCGGTGCAACATGAAGAGTAATTCGATTGTTGGTCTAACAGTCCACCAAAATGTGAACCAGCCACACTCTTAAAGCTTGGGCTCCTCAAGCTAATATTGTCCTCATACTCCGGTGGTGGTGGGATCGGATACGAGAGCCGTTTCTTGACCGAACCCGCACGGTCCCTCTCGGGAGTCGAGGGTCGTTGCTTCGGTGCGCTCTGAGACCGGATCCTGGCCTTAGCTGACTCCGTACTTGCCATGTAATTAGGCAACAATGATGCATTATTAACCATTGTGGTACTAATGCTACATCCACTCCTAGCTGTGAAACTATAATTAGACCTCAAGCTTGGTGTGTTTGATGTATAACTATAAGCTGCTCGGTCCCGGTCTTCCCTCGGGTCTCTCTGGCACCGCGGACTAGCTGACCTAATATGTATTGGTCTAGACTTAGCCGGAGATGGAGTGGCTGGGAAATTATTGCGGGATTGGTAATGGTGGCTAGTTCTTGATGGGGAACTAGGTCTTTGGCTACGACTCGGGCTTCCGGTTCTTGCTCTTGAGTAAGGCTGTGAAGTGTCGATCTCAACGGTTTTAACTGAAATCCTTTGGTCAACCGAAGCTCTACTACTAGGTCGTTTATCCCACGGTCTAGTAGCCATCCACCGGTCCAGCCATTTTGGTCTTTCCTCCTCGAGTTCTGCCTCGTGGTCTCCTCCCGCGGATTGGTTACCAACCGCTCTCCACATCTTCCATTGAAACGAAACGGTCTTATCAACAAGCTCAATGTATATATATATACTATAAGCTCTTTACTTTTGCCGGATTAGTAATTTTACCTGTTGAGAGAAAGCCTGAGACAAATTAGTCTTCTCCTGTCTCAATGCTGTGTCCCGTCTCCGTTGTAGCATCGCTTTCACTTCGTCTATCGTGTGTGGTCTGTCATCCCAATCTTCCGCAACGCTGCTTCCTTCTCTTGACTGTAACAAATCCATAATCAAATTAACATAGTCACCAGATATATTATTAAACTGTGGGGATAATTTGAAAAGTATACCATAAATGTAAAAACGTAAACACAAATGCAAAACGTAAACAAACAATCAAGGCACACATATTTTACAGAACCAATGTGAGTGCCTAAATTAGACAGGCATGCTAAAAACTGCGTAACCATATCTGTAACTATAAAGCAGAACATGTCTATAATTATTAAAGCATCAATTAATAATGATATAGTTTAGGCAAGGCCTTAGTCCTTAGAAGGCTATAGGAATTACTAACCATGGATTGTCGATCTGAAATATCTTGAAGATAACGAGATTCAAAACCAGTGTGGGACTCGCTGAAGGCGGATTTGCGACTACCGTCATGAGACAAGCGTTTGCGTTGGTCAAGCACGCGAGACTGGACTCGAACCAGAGCTTGCATACACCTTAAAGTCATTTTGGCTTGCTTTCTCACATTATGACCCCTTACCAATGCTTGTAGCTTCACTAACCCTTTTAATGCTCGTAATGCTCTTCTTGCCTAAACCATACACCACCATATTAGAAAGAACAACACAGCTTAGATAAAAAAAAAAAACAAAAAAAAATCTCAATCTTTTACTGTTAGATCTTGTATAGGATATACAATGTTAATCTTATGTGACACATCACTGTCACAATAAAGTGGTCTATAACTCAAATATTGTTAATTAATTTGCTCACCAAATATCCTCTGAAAGAAGTTTGGATAACAACAGCAGCGTAATTTTCTCTAGCGTAATAGGCCCGCCTCGGTGCGACCATCTTAGATGCTGACGTGGCGACGGAGGAGACGACGGACGGGGTTTTTCCGGCGTTCGATGGCGTCGTCGTGGTTGCGTTACTCGGTGCTGTCTCCGGGGAGGTTAGCGAGTTTACGTTAACTGATTCTTGCGGTGGTGGCGGCGGAGAGATACCGGAAGGCTTCAACGGCGATTCCTGAGTCGCCGGTTTTCTAAATAACCACCGTCTCTTCTCTCTCTTCTGTTCAAGAAACAGAGCAAAACAGATATTTTCTTATGAAAAAGTCTCAAACTTTATTACGGAAGCCAATAACAAGATCTAGAAAGAAAGAAGGAACCTTTTCCTCATCATCTTCGACTTCGTTATTATGTTCTTTCTTGGTCGGAGATCGGAAAGCTCGCTTCACGGCGGTAAGCCAAGAAGAAGAAGAGCCGCTCTTTTTCCCCATGGTGTTTTTTACTTTTTGGTGTGGTAAGATGAAAGATCACTCACTGCTCTATTATTAACAACATACCACTGTCTTTGTGTGTGTTTCGGTGTTCCGTGAAGTTGAGATTTACTTTTAGATTTTTGCAAGAAATAAGGAGAGAGAGAGAGAGAGAGAGACAGCAAGTACAGATAATCTTTGGTTGCTTGCTTGTGTAAGAACTTGCTCTGACCACCTCTTTTACTGCAACCACGACTGTGTTATTTTCTTCTTTCTTTTTTAATAATTCTATCTCTCTCTATCTATTATATTATTTTGTTTGCATCGATATTAACATGCATATATTCGTTATGGGTCCGTCCATGTTGATTGATGATATACCGTGCGGGGTAATATACCGTGCTACAGAGAGAGAGTGAGAGAGATTGCACGTTGTTTTTTAAATTAGCTCGTTAATCTATAAATTTGTTATAATGACTTTCATAATGAATTCTTTTTGTTACTCGACTAAATGCTAATTAATGGCTTAGAGCATGGGTATTTTTTAAAAATTTATACAGAAAAGGGTATAAAGGCCTAACTTTAAGAAAGCCCAATAACCTCAAACTGTCTGTTTATATTAATTGTAAATGGGCTTAACTTTTATGGCCCATAAACTTGGTTCGATACAAGCTTTATAAGAATCTGCCGTCTCTTTGTCAAAAACCCTAGCCAAAGTTTGTTTACTTCTCTGGAGCCGCGTTGCCAAAGCATTTTCGATCGTACTCTAAGGTACTCGATGACTCTCCATTTCCTTCTATCGTAGATCTTTGTTAGCTTTTTGCTCTCTCTGTTATGTCATAATCGTTTTGATTTTTGAATAGATCTAAAGTTTCGATTTTTGGATTCCGATTTATGAATAATAGGCGATTAATACTTTGTTGTTCGTTTCAGGAAAAAAGAAAATGTCGACAGTGGGAGAGCTTGCTTGCAGCTACGCTGTTATGATCCTCGAAGACGAGGGTATTGCTATCACGGTATCCTTCATTCTCTCTTTTGCTTATACTCTCCTTTGTCTAAATCTGAACTCGTCTATTGTATTGGTATTGAAGTTTAAGGATTAGGATCCCTTTTTGGTTATGTCATAGTCAAAAATCTGATTTTATTTGTCTGAAGATTGCTTGATCTATTTGTCTGAATTATTTTGTTATAATTTGAGGTGTCAAGTATTTAAAGTTTGATGACTGATTGGTAGAGTTTTATGTTTTGAAGTAGTGTTTTTGGTTCTGTCTAAATTATGTTTGCATTGGTGTGTTGAATTGTATGAAGATCTTTGGTTCTGGTTGTTTACATCCTTGATTTTTGTGTTGATAGGCTGACAAAATCGCTACTTTGGTCAAATCTGCTGGTGTGAATGTTGAGTCTTACTGGCCAATGTTGTTCGCCAAGATGGCTGAGAAACGTAACGTGACTGATCTCATCATGAACGTTGGTGCTGGTGGTGGAGGCGGTGCACCAGTTGCAGCTGCTGCTCCAGCTGCTGGTGGTGGTGCTGCAGCTGCCGCTCCTGCCGCTGAGGAGAAGAAGAAGGTAAATGGAATAATAAGATATTAGTCACGAAGAGTGTTTGTTGTGGTCATTTTTATCTAATTTTGTTAAATTTGTTAATTGTAGGAGGAACCAGCAGAAGAGAGTGACGAAGATTTGGGTTTCGGCTTGTTCGATTAAGCACATTTACTTGTTTTCTTCTACTTCGTAGTTTGCTTTTATCGATTTAAGACACTATAATTTTGTCGTACCTAGCTATTACTCTTTTGGTTTGTTTAAAGGTCTATTGATCTTCGTTTTTCGAATCATATGTTGGATAACTCAAGTTTCCATTACTCAGCATTTTGTTTACATTTTTCTTTGAAACCGTTCGAGATAACTAGTCTAGATGGACTAATATATACGTCCATCAATGAAAGAATATATCATATAATATAGAAAGCGATCGGGTCTAATAGAATTATAGAACAATCACTATGTGATAGGCTTTTTTACATTATAGTTTTGCTCGGCCCAGTGGGCCACATGTACTAGGCATGTGGGTTGAGAAACATTTTTGAACATATATATGGTGTTTCGCTGTTACGTATCTGCGTTTCTTTTCTTTCTTCTGCAGTTGTACATTTGTACGTCTATTGGCATAAGTTCCAAATGGTGAAAATGATATGGGATAATTAATTAATTAAATTGAAAGGTAAACTTAGACAATAGGAGGAGAACCAAAGTAAAAAGTTTAGAATTATACAACTACTATTTTATTCATACTTAAAATTTTTTTTTTATTATTTTATTCATTTGCCCATGGTTTAATTCAATTTCCTTGTTTTAAAGTCACAAGTAGTAGTTGCATCTATAACTCTATCTACCTGCAAACTACTGGTGATGAGAATAGTTTACCATATTTTCGTAATTCCATTTATTTTCTTAGCACTCATAATAATAATCCTAATCAAAATTTTATTTATAATTTTTGAGAAAATAATTCCGGGAATATGTAATGTACAATGTTAAAATTAAAAAGCATGTGCTATTCTGGTAAAGATCTTTGTTTACAAAAATCAAATTAAGAAGAAAAGTGATTGTGTTGAGTAGTTTAAGTTAGGATTGTGATAAGTAGTAGATCCGATCTTCAAATAAAGATATACAGAAACTGAAACATTGGTATTAACGAAAAATAGGAGTTGGGTGGGTCCAAAAAATCGAATGCGAGTGTAGAAGTAGAAGAGAAGCCCTTCTCCTCTCTGCCTCTTGTTTTTTTTGTTTAACTCTTCCAAGTTCCTTCCAAACTCTCTCATCTCTCTTTGTTCTCTCCGCCCTCTCCACTTGAATCCCCTAGATTATAAAATTTCTGATCTCATTGGTCTCTCCATTCTCCGATAATGGCGACGGCTTTCGCTCCAACCAAGCTCACTGCCACCCTCCCTCTCCATGGATCTCAAGAGAATCGTCTCTTGCTCCCGATCCGATTGGCTCCTCATTCTTCTTTCCTCGGATCCACCCGTTCCCTCACCGCTCATTCTTCTCGCAGGCTCAATCACGCTCACGCCACACGTCGTTCTCCTCCCGTCGTCGGTGTCCAGGAAGTTGTCAAGGAGAAGAAATCCATCAATAGCCTGGTATTATTCTAAAGACTTATACTTTGTTACTAGGTGGAGTAATATTGTATACGTAATTACCAGATTCGTGTTCATTCTACTGATCCTAGCTAGTATTTATCGAACTCTGTGACAGAATTGTTCATTCTAGGACTTAAAGTTGGAAGCTTTATATAGTTCTATGTGCCTTGAATTTGTTGAATTGATTAAGGAATTGATGAAAATTCATGATTTTTTTTTAGTTGATAACCAAAGAGGAAGGATTGGTCTTGTATGAAGACATGATACTAGGTAGATCATTCGAAGACATGTGTGCTCAAATGTATTACAGAGGAAAGATGTTTGGTTTTGTTCACTTGTACAATGGCCAAGAAGCTGTATCCACTGGCTTCATCAAGCTCTTGACCAAGTCTGATTCCGTCGTCAGCACTTACCGTGACCATGTTCACGCTCTCAGCAAAGGTGTCTCTGCTCGTGCTGTGATGAGTGAGCTCTTCGGGAAGGTCACCGGTTGCTGCAGAGGTCAAGGTGGATCCATGCACATGTTCTCTAAAGAACACAACATGCTTGGTGGATTTGCTTTTATTGGTGAAGGGATTCCCGTCGCCACTGGTGCTGCGTTTAGCTCAAAGTACAGAAGGGATGTCTTGAAACAGGACTGTGAAGACGTCACTGTTGCGTTTTTCGGTGACGGGACTTGTAATAATGGACAGTTCTACGAGTGTCTGAACATGGCTGCTCTCTGGAAATTGCCTATTATCTTTGTTGTGGAGAATAACTTGTGGGCGATTGGGATGTCTCACTTGAGAGCCACTTCTGACCCCGAGATTTGGAAGAAAGGTCCTGCTTTTGGGATGCCTGGTGTTCATGTTGACGGTATGGATGTGTTGAAGGTGAGGGAAGTCGCTAAAGAGGCAGTCACTAGAGCTAGAAGAGGAGAAGGTCCAACCTTGGTAGAATGTGAGACTTACAGATTCAGAGGACACTCTTTGGCTGATCCCGATGAGCTCCGTGATGCTGGTAACAAAATCTCTCCTTCCTTCTACTTCTTTACTGCTTCTCGTTGAAGCTTGTAGTAGTGTATTTATCTTAGAATTGAACAAACCTTAGAAGTTTAAAGCATTTTTGATGGGTTACATTCGAATTTCGTTACAATCTTATTTTTTTTTTGGCAGCTGAGAAAGCCAAATACGCGGCTAGAGACCCGATAGCAGCACTGAAGAAGTATTTGATAGAGAACAACCTTGCCAAGGAAGCGGAGTTAAAGTCGATAGAGAAGAAGATAGATGAGTTAGTGGAAGAAGCAGTTGAGTTTGCAGATGCGAGTCCACAGCCCGGTCGCAGTCAGTTGCTAGAGAATGTGTTTGCTGATCCAAAAGGGTTTGGAATTGGACCTGATGGACGGTACAGATGCGAGGATCCCAAGTTTACTGAAGGCACAGCTCAAGTCTGAGAAGACATGTTTAACCACAAAGCTGTCTACTCCTGTCTTTGGCTTCTGTTTGATGTTTTTATATATCTCATTAAGTTAAATTTCACAGAGAATCAGTTTGAATCATTTGAACTTTTTGTTGGTATGTTTTGTTGGGTGTTACTAAATTATCACAAGGTTCTTCATATTGTTTTACTAGATGTTAATCTCTTTGCTGTAAACAAAATGAAAATGTTATCGGATTCTACTCAAGTTCCTAACTGAGTTATCGAAAAAGGAATGGAAGATGAAGATCTCTAAAATCCTGAGTTAACTAGCTAACATGATGTTCAACTGATTAATTACTTTTATTTTTTTTGGCAACGAAGCATCAGCTCGCTGCCGTATATATTACATAAATACATTCGGCCTTATTTTCTCAAAAATTTCTTTGGTCTAGTGGTAGGCTTCATGGTTCATGGGTACGATACGCTTATAAGCTTATTTTCTGTTATTTTTCGTCCGGATTTTAACGGGTTAGAAGAAAGAACCGGATCGACCCGATTTGTCGTCGTAATTTCGATTTCATTATTTGTTTTTTTTTTTTTTTTTTTAATTTTTATTGTTTCCTGTCAAATTAATTTTATTTTATTTTGACTCACTCTGGTTTCGATAATGGCGGCCTCCTCCTCCTGCTTCGCAATTCCCTTATCTTCTTCTTCTTCTTCTTCTTCACGAACGTCTCACAATGCCATTCCCAAATACAAAACCCTAATCTCTTCTTTTTACTTAGAATCCCTGAAACCTCATCAGTTCCCTTCTTCCAATTCTTTTCACTTGTCTTCTCTTTCTCGTCCCTTTGTAGCCCAACAACCACTGCAACCTAATAAGGTCTCTTCTTCAGAATTATCAGTTGTAGAAGAAACGAAACCAGTAGTACAAGGAGAAACTGATGGAGACGCTGTCGTCTCCGAAGCAACAGCAGCAGCACCAGTAAAGAAACCGAGACCTTGCGAGCTATACGTGTGTAATATCCCAAAAAGCTATGACATTGCTCACCTTCTTGAGATGTTTCAGCCTTTTGGCACTGTTATCTCCGTTGAGGTAAATTATTGTGTCCTCACCAGTTTATGTTTGACTGTGTGTGGCTGTGATTAGTTCATGATTCTTATCCAGATTTTTGTTGATCCCACAATGCCTTTAAAGAAATTTCAAACTTTTTTACTCTTTTTGAACTTGATTCATATACTTGTCTCCACATACTTGTTTTCAACTCTTTTGAGAGTATATGATGATTATAAGTGAAAGGTTTGTGGTATTACTTGATATGATCTGGCAGGTATCGCGAAATCCTCAGACGGGAGAGAGCCGTGGAAGCGGATACGTTACAATGGGTTCTATGAACTCTGCCAAAATCGCTATTGCTTCTCTTGATGCAAAAGTAAGATCTTTAGAAACCATTTAAAAGCTCTCTTTTTGCTTCTTCTTCATTGAGCTTTTTAAAGTTGAATGCTTTTTTGGTTTCTTGCAATGAAGGAAGTAGGCGGTAGGGAAATGCGGGTTAGGTATTCTGTTGACATGAATCCAGGAAACAAAAGAAACCCTGAAGTCTTGAATTCAACTCCAAAGAAGATTCTCACTTACGAAAGCCAATACAAGGTTTATGTTGGGAATCTCCCTTGGTTCACACAGCCTGATGGTTTGAGAGAACACTTTAGCAAGTTTGGGACAATCGTAAGCACGAGAGTGTTACATGACCGTAAGACTGGTAAAAACAGAGTCTTTGCCTTTCTTTCTTTCACAAACAGCGAAGAACGTGACGCGGCTCTATCATTGAATGAAACAGTTAAGTTCGTTATCCATTAAAGGATCTTGAAATAAAATACCTATCTGCTCTCTGGTTTCCTTTTAACACAATCTCTCTTTGCAGGAATATGAAGGTCGCAGGATCATTGTCAGACAAGGTGTTGAAAAGAGCGATGCGTGAACCAACTGTTCTGTTTTTGCTGTAGTAATGTCTTCTGATATCTTCAACGAGGTCTCAAGAATGTAATGTAACCTTTACATATTGTATCCATCTCGATTTTGTTTTTCACCCATATTATAAATAATATTATCCTCTGTATGATTCTCTTTACTCACTACTCTATAATTGAAAGGTAACTGTCAAGTGTCTTATTACTTATTAGTCTCTCAGATGTAATGCATCGCAAGTTTAACCACATTACTACTTGCTTCCTCGAATTTCCAAATAAGAGTTTGGAACAACGACATCTCAGTCGAACATCTTGCCAAACACTGGTGTTCATGTTGTAGACTTAACTCCGAAGATCCGATTCGGAGCCCCCTAAATGAGGATTTAGGATCCTTGACTTGCTTTGACAAAAGGCAAGAAGAACCAGAGATTTTTTTTAAAGGACACAAAAATAAATGGGTTTTAGATTTGTTGAGGCCCATGATTAAAGCAGCAGTACTAAATTCTTGGCCCAAATCGCAAACCGAAGCTTAAACCTACTTGTTGACCAGCCAAAAACCCCCATGAAGAGTGGATTAAACCGGAATCATGTCGTGAACCATTGATAAAGTAGAAAGTATCTTTTGTCGAAAAGTAAAAAAGTATCTTAAACAATACAGGGCAGGAGCAGGAGTCAGGAGTCAGGAGTACACTATCTTTCTTCTTTTATTCAAATGATTCGTTTTGCCACTTTCACTTCATACTAGAATTGTTTTCGTTCTGCATTACCTATGTTTCTGTTTTTTCACTAGCATCTTTCTATATTTTTTTTTGAATCTAATGTTAAATTATATTCAAAAGAAAAATAAACTATTTTTACAACCGTAGCTCAGCCTGTTTAGTAGACCAGTTCATTTGGTAAACAGAATAAAAACCAGCTTTTAGAAAAAACCAGCCTCTAATAAAAACGTGCTTGAAACCAAGCTTGAAGTTTGGTGCCTTCTTCCTTTGGCATCTTTCTATTTCAATATTCAAAACTATCATACTGCTTCTTCTTTTTTTCTTCTTAATCATTAGTTCCGCACAGTTCGATCCTCCAATACAATTGGGATAATATAAATAATAATATTATTAGTACTATTAACTTTAAATATTATATAGAAGATATACAATAGTTTTACTTACATGAACAAAAACAAGATAATGCAAACCAGAGATGATAGTGCAAACCAGATGGATTCACCACTGAAAGAAAAAAGAAAAAAAAGCTTAAAATGAATCCAATTAAGATGCGAAAATTGCGAACAATTAACATGGAGGATTTGTTTAATGAAAGTTATTAACACTCACCTAATTATGATTTGATGGTTTATCTCGTTGAAAAGTGTATTTTTGCATTCATGTCGAATATGACCTAAGATTCAGAAAATGGTCATCGTGCTTATTTATATATATATATATATATATATATATATATATATAATAGTGGCTTTCTATGTTAATTACTTAATCGTGGTTGATTAAGAAAAATATGAATCTATATATATGGAAATGTATGTACGTACAAACACGTATAAAGATGTATCATACGGGATTATATGTGATGTTGTTACATAGGTGTCGTGTTTTTTTTTTTAATATGTGTCGTGTTTGTCCTTTATTAAACATGGATTATGATTTGTTTTAAACATGGATTATAATTTGTTTTGATTCTTTACAAAGAAAAAGAAAGACAAATATTTTTGATAATTAGGTAATATACAACTGGGTCTAATCTTATTATATAAAGTTGGGTTTTGAAAGTTAGTCATTAACAGGATTTTGACATGTGTCAAGTTATCAATATGAAATTTTGACATGTGTAAATGTTAATATTTAATAGGAGAAATTTGAGATTACAACCAATAACAAAATATTTTGTTTTAAACAATATTAATATTGTAAAAAGATAATTATCAAAAAAATTCGAAATTTAAAAAGTTATTTTATGATCGTATATATAGTCTCCTTATTATTTAAAAATAACTTTTAAAATTCGAAATTATAATTTTATTTATTTATTTTTCAACTTAAGTTAATAATCTACAAAAAAAATAGAAATGGGATTAAGGAAAATATACAGTTATTTATTATTTCTAAATTTTGTAACAAAATATTTTGTTTTAAACAATATTAATACTGTAAAAAAATAATTATAAAAAAATCAAAATTTAAAAAGTTATTTTATGATTGTATATATAGTCTACTTATTATCTAAAAATAACTTTTAAAATTTAAAATTATAATATTATTTATTTATTTTTCAACTAAAGTTAATAATCTACAAAAAAAATAGAAATGGGATTAAGGAAAATATACAGTTAATTGTTAATTCTAAATTTTGTAAATACTCACTTCTATATAAACATCGATCGTCTCATATTTTTCACTTTACAAAATAATTTATTCAAAAACACTTCTTTCAACTTTGTTCTATTGGTAAAACTATTTTAATGGAAGATAAATTTTCTTATTTTTAAGACCAATTTTTTCTCCATATTTTCTCCTTTTTCAGTTTGGAATACTTAAGATTAATATGTTGACCCAAAATAAAAGATTAAAATATGCGTCTTCTTTTTCTAATAGTGTATTTTAAATTTTATTGTAGTATTTTTAGATTGTTCTCTTTAATATATCTTTCATCTTTGAATTATTTGGGATTCATATATTAACGTGCTTATAATTTTCTGTTATATCTATAATTATATCAAATTAATTTTCTTCTAATTTCTCAACCTTTATTGGTTGATCATAGACTCTTTTTTTTTTGTGCAAACATAATCGTTATCATTTATTCAATCCCAAAGGGAGATAACGAGTAGAAGCTCATCAACCTAATAGTTGGATAAAATAGGCTAATCAGACACAAGCTTACAACAAACATAGATAGATAGGTTGGAGAAACATAAATCGTTGTTGATATATCCGTAGGAGCTCGGAGACTGTGACACCCTGGTTTGCGGATAGGTTCAAAAGAATTGATTTGGCCACCTATGTCACCAAATTGCACTTATCTTTTCGGTCAAGGATCCTAGGAGAACTCCAGAGTTAAGAACAAGTATTATCGGAAGTGATTATCGGAACTGTGCGAGCGAGAACAAAACACAGGGAAAGATCATATGGTGATGTGTAGGATCGGTAAACAAGTATTTAAAGACTCCTGGACGTAACAAACTGATCGTCGGATATGGGTGGTCCCACAGGCCGTGATTAGACGTGGGGCTCACTAAGCAAGGTGGCAGAGACAGACTCTACATCATGGTGTATCAAAGACACTTCCACAAATACATTGGAAAATTTAACATTAGTTACTATCAAAAGATTTGATACGGAAGGAGAGGTTTAATGATGGGTTGTATTATCAAGATCATTAAGCCTTGATTAGTCATTAACATTGGTTGTCGGAGCAAGCCAGTTTTTGATAGCTAAAAGACGTGAACATGTTCTCTCCATATAGGAGGAGGGCATAGCCGAGGTTCTCTCGATGGTAGAGGAGGTTGGACGCAAGGTTATCTATGCAAGGGAGGAAGGTGGAGGATGTTGGACGCAAGGTTAATTATCTCCCCAAAGGAGGAAAGCGGAGCCAAAGTTCTCTCCGTGGTGGAGGAGGTTGGATGCAAAGTTCTCTTCATAAGGGGGGAAGACGGAACCAAGGTTCTCTCCATGTTTGGTCATACACTATTGTGATGATACATCATTGATTAGTATATTATGTAATATCTTTTTGTTCGAAATTTTTTTGAGCCAAAAATTTTAGTAAATAAAAAAACTATGCAAAAGTAAAAGTAAAGAAACATATAAAGTAAAGAAATTAATGTGTTCATACAGACATTTCTAGGTGGTGTTAAAATATATATTTGTAACATGCAATATATTTAGATGTAAAAAAAATATACTTTTAATAGTAATATATATAAAAGATTTGTATATAGATATAAATCATTGTATTATAGCAAAAAAAAAACTTATAAAGAATGTACAACAACTTTTAATATATATTTTTTTAAATTTAATTTATTTACAAAAATTTAAACATGCACATCGGGCGGATCCTTATCTAGTTAATTATATAAACAGATATAAAAAAATTTAGCAAACAAAAACTCAAGTTGTTTTAAATATATATATTTTTTTGGTATGAAGTTGTTTTAAATATATTTGATGGATAAAGTAATAACTCGATACCTGTTTTAAAAAAGTAATAAGTAGTGACAATTACTATTTTGGTAATTCCATATATTTGGAATCTGTAGGCGTCACATCAAATAAAACATAATAGTATTAAATTACATTTCCTTGGCGATGATAAGAGAGGTCATAAATAAAATTCCCAACTATGCCTAGATGTTGTACAGTCGAACTTAGTGAGGTACATGTCGACCCACTATAAATTCTTAACTTTTTTTGTAATCAAACGTTATTCCTTTCGATTGCTTTTCTGCTCCCTCCAAATATTTTTACTTTTTTTTAGTGGGTATTATGCTGATGTAATGTAATTCATTTATTTTTATTTATACGATATAAATTATTTGCTTTGAGTTCCACTTCCACGACCACTCATGCACTCGAACTCAGATAGCAATATGAACTCCTTTCGTCTTTTCCTCTTTTTTTCCTGTCAGAAAAGATTTGTCATGCTCTCAATAGATAAATTGCGATCAATCTTATCGGTAAAAATAGAAATGTTTCTTCTTTTAGATCTGATCACCCACGTGTTATAATAAAATACATAAAGGGGGTCAGCTTGCTAGATGATGAATATATATGGCTTATAGTATATAGTTAGGGGGCCATCGTGATTTACAAAAAAAAAACGCGGTAACAAAAGTATTTAGTGAATATACCGTAAAAATAAATTGGATTAGAAATGTGCAGATATAAACATGGGTTAATTAGGAGAATACCACAATTTTGAAAGTTATTTAAGAGAATACCACAACAACATTTTTTCATTGGAAAATACCATAGGGCTCACGTTTTTTTGGAGTGAAAAGACTTAATCACCCTTTTCTATTTTAGTGTTAGATAGAAAGAGTGAAATATTTGGTGTGATTTTTTAAAATAGCATGTAATATTTATATTTTACATGTTATATTGAACTAAATAACGTTTAATTGTAAACCCAAACCGACAAATAATCTCGTTTTAATTGTAAAATCTAAATCATAACCATCTAATTTCGTTTTAATTGTAAAATCTAAACCCTATAACCATCTTATTTGTGNAAGGGAGGAAGGTGGAGGATGTTGGACGCAAGGTTAATTATCTCCCCAAAGGAGGAAAGCGGAGCCAAAGTTCTCTCCGTGGTGGAGGAGGTTGGATGCAAAGTTCTCTTCATAAGGGGGGAAGACGGAACCAAGGTTCTCTCCATGTTTGGTCATACACTATTGTGATGATACATCATTGATTAGTATATTATGTAATATCTTTTTGTTCGAAATTTTTTTGAGCCAAAAATTTTAGTAAATAAAAAAACTATGCAAAAGTAAAAGTAAA
>NC_025701.1:260618-279914 GCF_000633955.1 Camelina sativa | reverse complement strand
TGTAAAATCTAAACCCTAACCATCTTATTTGTGAACCCAAACCGACATATAATTTCGTTCTAATTGTAAAATATAAACCCTAACCATTTCATTTGTGCACCCAAACCGACATATAATTTCGTTCTAATTGTAAAATCTAAACACTAATCATCTCATTTATGAACCCAAACCGACATATAATTTCGTTCTAATTGTAAAATTTAAATCATAACCATTTCATTTGTGAACCCAAATTGATATATAATTTCGTTCACAAAACAAAAATTACATGATATTTAAACAAATAACATGTAATATATGTAATGGGTATAAAAATAATTGTATATAAGGAGAGAGAATGCACTGTGGGTCCTATGGTAGTTTCTTAAATACTTTTGAAAATTGTGGTATCTAGTGCATATTCCCTATAAACATCATCATTCTAGTCCAACCGAATAATCTACTGATCACTCTATGATTTATTGTCATATCCCACATTGGTGTTAAATAATTCGTTTCAAAAACAAGAAAAATTTGTGTCAAAAAAAGAAAAGAAAAATATGTAAGTATATTTTTTATTTTCAGAAAAAAAAAACTGTATATGACTTGCCGTGATAGAATTCATAACCTTTTCCTTTAATATCACTTTTATTTCTATTTATGTTAAAAAGCTGAAACGTAATTGGATAGTAATATATTTAACGAACGTTGTCAATTCTTCCTTCCAGCATGCATGTTAACAAGGCGATTTTTATGTACTTTATTCACTTTCCAATAGATTATTTACTAATTAAATGGAAAAAGAACTCTTAAAATATGTAAAAAAGTTCATGTTTTTTTTTTTTTAAAGTTCATGTTAAATTTAGGAGTTTTCAAGAAATTAACATAGTTCTCGAATATGTTTCAGTATAGCATCGAAATAACATGAAAATAATAGTATTCAGAACTGATTTTGAGATTTAAATTGGCCACTGTATGAGCATCCTATATATGTTTTCTTACGGAAAACTTCACCAATATTTAAGTGGCTTACCATTTTATACGAAAAATAATGATCAACTGTTTAATATTTTGTAGCATCAACTACGTATCTATGTTTAATCTGTGATTTATCTATGTTCTTGTACCGGGATTGTTTACTCCGAATATTAGCTGTTGTTGCGGCACCTTAACTCTTTATATGTAACCAAGTACGTATTCATAATATAACATCAGAAATTTTATGAAAAAAAAAAAAAAATCAAACTACATATCAAAACACGACAAATAATCAAAAATAATTTAAAAACACGAATGGTCGTTGGACAATAAACCAAGTAGAAAACACATCCATAAATAGATAACTAAAGAGGACAATTGAAGAAAGTTAAAAGGTCTAATGGACCCGTGACTAATAAGTCCATGATCGATAGCCAGATTTGACACATATCGTACACTTAAATCAATTATAGTTGGTAGATTATATAATTGAACTCTTTATGTTTTCGTAAGCTGTTTAANTTTTTTTTTTTTTTTTTTTTTTTTTTTTTTTTGAAAAGTTTAACTCTAAACTACACATCGGGATATGCAGTTTAATTTATTTTTAATTTTGGAATTAAATGATACGTACTCAATTACAGCGCGAAACCAATCAGCAATCACTTTATATATGTGAGCTATTGGTTAGTTAGATTATTCCTAGTGTTTTATGGTTTTTGATGTGGACTTGGAAAATTTAATATAGCAATTTTATTGTAAAACTGTAGTTTAATACTGTTAATGTCGCTGTACGTAGTATGATATTTCGTATTCATATGTAAAGTAAAGATATGTGATAGGAACTGCAGTGATTGTAGTTTTAATAATAAAACTAGATAAGACATCTTTACTAAGAGCATTCCCCATTGGTCATTTTATAAAAAAATAAATAAATAAAATAATAACATTTTACATCTTCAAATTATGGAATGTCTTAAAATTAAATCTAAATTTATTCTTTAGACACCTTTATAAATATGACCGATGTATAATGATGGTCTTATGGAATTATATAAACGCACGTTCATTATAAAGTGACCATGTAGATCTTTTATACATCTTCATTTATTTTAATTAAATAATATGATTCCTTTATGTTGACCAAAAAAAAATATGATTCCTTTATATATATATCTTAATTATAGAACTCTAAATCTCATTTCGTTTTCTACTAGTGTTATGACATGTCATAACAGACCTAATACCTTCTCCAGGACCAGGTAATAGCTCATCCAAAGTCCAAACTATCTTGAACCGAATCATATTTCTACTTAAACCATCGTACCCATGATCAGTAATTTAGATTTTGACACTATATCAAGTTAGTACTTAAACCATCGATATCGTACTTAGTTACCCTACTTAGATCAATAATATATAGCAAAGGTAACCTATAAACATAATTTATGTATTTTTCAAATATAATTTTTAAAAATGCTATTGGTGCAACCAATTTTTCTTACAAGTGTTTTTTATTTTTTTGCAAAATCCTTTAAATTAACATGATTGAAATTGATAAATATATGTTTGTAGAAATATTCCTTTTAAATCCAAGCCAATCACAAGTCACAACTTATATCGTTTCATAAGTTCTAATACTGGTTGTATACGGTGATATCAGAGAAAATGGAGGACGAAAACAAATAATTTAAAGTACGTACTACGTAGCCCGGAGATATGCTTCGAGTAATGTACAAATTGTGCAGTAGATGATAACACGAACAAAATGTGACAAAGCCAATTAACACCTGTCTTGTATAACGTCTATATCTTGGAAAAAGAAGAAAAAAAGCAATAATAATTTTATATCGCTGGAAATTAAACAGGCTGTAAGAACATTTAAATTGTTCGCCAAATTAACGAATATTCATCATTTTTATTGTTTTGGTTTTTAAATATACGTACGTCGTCCTGGTAACATACCTATCTGATTTCCTCAGAATCTTACAAAAACTATACGAATATATGATTAATTTGGTAATATCTTAAGCTAAATAATTTAAACGTTTGAAAATCCTAGAGGAATAAGAATGACGAATATAATTAAAAATCAAAGGTTGTGGTCTGAAGTGAATGAAAATAACTACATACAAGTGCATGTTAATTTTTTTTTAAAAGACTTTTTTTTTGTTAATTAAAGAATTATATTTTTTTAGGTTAACGTCAAAGAAAGTCCAATGTGGAAAGAACCTATATACACACTTTCGTATATATATGCGAAGGGTTGTGGTTGCCAAACTCAAAGCACGCATCGGGTCTTATCTCTTTCTAACACACACAGACAAACTCACATAGAGAGAAAGAGAGAGAGAGAGAGAGAAAGAGCGAGAGAGAAGGAGAGATGGGTGAAGATATGGGAGGAGTGAGAGTAGTTGGAAAATATTCACCGGTTATAGTAATGGTGATATCAAATGTAGCGATGGGTTCGGTGAATGCACTTGTGAAGAAAGCTCTTGATGTTGGCGTGAACCATATGGTCATTGGTGCTTATCGAATGGCTATTTCAGCTTTCGTTTTGGCTCCGTTAGCCTATATCTTGGAAAGGTTTGATATTTTGATGAAATAACAAAGTTACTAATATTAATATGTATATTTAGCTAAATATCATTGTATATTTATGGTTAATAGGAAAACAAGACCGAAGATGACCTTTAGGCTAATGGTTGATCATTTCATCAGCGGCCTGCTCGGGTTTGTCCTCGCAAAACTAATTGCAAATTATTATA
The DNA here is from genome assembly GCF_000633955.1 of Camelina sativa. Classification (NCBI taxonomy): domain Eukaryota; kingdom Viridiplantae; phylum Streptophyta; class Magnoliopsida; order Brassicales; family Brassicaceae; genus Camelina; species Camelina sativa. Next base: position 276,192 of record NC_025701.1, on the reverse strand, counting down.
TTGTTTTGTTCATTTCCATTTTCTTGTATGTTAACGTATTCTTACAAGTTTCAAGGTCCATATAATAAATAATCAAAAGTTCAAAATTATTATTATTTTAATATATTTTTGGGGTTTAAATTGGCAGGGCGAGTTTGATGCAATTTTTCTTTTTGCTTGGTCTGTCGTACACGTCCGCAACTGTTTCGTGTGCTTTGGTAAGCATGTTGCCTGCAATCACCTTCGCTTTGGCCCTTATTTTCAGGTAAAGATGGAACCATCTAACGTCATTTTTTCATTCAATGATAACAATTCATCATTCAATAATAATAATAATAATTGTTATACCCTGTATTAAGGCGCCAACGAAAGTAATATCAATATTTTGGTTAATTCTTCTTATGCAATATGATTAAATTTCCATTAACATTACCTAAAGTATACGTATAACTTCATCCAACTGAGCCCCTTTTTTATACCTTTTCCTGACAAAAGGTCTTTTTTATTGAATACGTTGAATTTTCATAAACTTTGATAAAACTAATAGTTAATTCGTTAAATCAAACATAATATATTATCTATCATTTGAGCTTTGAAATTTAATTGTTTTATATACTTTTTTGTTATCTATATATGTCTTCATGTATATTATTAGATATTATATATGTCAATCTAAGCTTATATTTATTTTATTTTTTTATCTTACAATATGATTTTAAAATAAATTATTTTAAACTTACTCTTTTTTTTTTTTTTTTTTTTTTAGGATTGAAAAACTAAAGGTTTTAAAGACCAAAGCAGGAATGTTGAAGGTGATTGGAACTCTAATATGTATTAGCGGAGCTCTGTTCTTAACGTTTTACAAAGGCCCTCAAATATCAAATTCTCACTCTCACCGAGAGGCTCCACACACAAAGAACAACGCTCAAGAAGACAAAACCAATAATTGGCTTCTTGGATGTCTTTACTTAACCATAGGAACCGTCTTGCTATCTTTATGGATGCTATTTCAAGGAAATTTAAGCATTAAGTACCCTTGCAAATACTCAAGCACTTGTCTCATGTCAATATTCGCGGCGTTTCAATGTGCTCTCTTGAGCCTTTATAAGAAGAGAGACGCTAATGATTGGATCATCGATGATAGATTCGTGATCATGGTCATTATATACGCTGTAAGTATCATATCTTCATAAATCTAAAAATATATTTAAAAGTTAAATTTATGAGCTTATTATGCAAGAACTTTAAAAATTTGGGAGAAACAGGGGTTATCTATTACGGTATTTTAGACTAACCACCTACTAAATTGATGCTATCATATGTTTCTCTAATATATTTTTTTTGGCGCCATTGCCATTAATCATTTAATTGCTTTTTTGATAATTAATCATTTAGTTGTCTTCAGATCTCTCAATAGCCACAAATTTTTTACAAATACACTTCTTGGATAATATAATACACGACACTTACAATATATATATCATACACGTATTGTAGGGAGTGGTCGGACAAGCAATGTCGACGGTAGCAACAACATGGGGAATAAAGAAATTGGGAGCTGTTTTTGCATCGGCATTTTTCCCAATTATTCTCATTTCGGCCACTCTGTTTGATTTCCTGATTTTACACACTCCTTTATACATCGGAAGGTACATTCTTCGATCATCTCTATCAATTTTTATATAGTTTTATATCGTAAATGTGTACACATAACAATAGTTACAATTTTTTTAACTTTTGTAATACAGTGTGATTGGATCACTAGTGACAATAACGGGTCTCTACATGTTCTTGTGGGGTAAGAACAAAGAAACGGAACCATCGACAACACTGCCTTCCCGGATGGATGACGAAGCTAAAAATATCAATAATGAAAACGAGTCTAAGTCGCCCGTTTAATATAATGATATCGTTGTTATTGTACTTTACAAATAAGTGCTACTATATTTCTACTTAATATTGAAGGAGAGACTGTGAGATAAAATATCCTTATTCGAAGTTCGGAACCCGAAACATCGACGTAGAGAGTTGTAAAATAGTTTTAATAATGATATAACGATGGTTATGAATTTTTAACCATAATCTTGTAGTATGTAATAAAACATCTCTATTTACTTAACGCTCTTTGGGTTATTAAGTTATTATCATCGTATATGCATTTGGAATTCAAAAGCAGGCACATCTTGTTTAAATTTTACTTTTTGTAATCGAGTCATTAAAAAAATGAAGCGTAGAATAGGCCCATGAGAAGCCCATGAGTCATATTAAAAATGGAAAAAGGCTAAATTGGAGGCCCATAGAAATAGTATAGATGTAAGAAGCCCATATATATATATAACGGTCCATATAAGGTGCATTGTGTTTACATAACCGACACGTATCGGTAAGAACAGCAACGCAGCTGGCGCCGTACCCACTTGCCGATACCAAGTAACCGGGAAGAAACCGTTGACACGTAAGCAAAGAAGTCACTTTTTGAGAATTAAACCCAAGGTGAGAAGGGGTGTTTCTGGCTCATAGAGAAGCAACTTGATAGCTACCAAAAAGTGCAGTTAGTCAGCCACTACATTCTCACCACGTGTCGAACTCCGATGACTTCTGTTTTTCCCCATTATACCCTTGGTGGTGTTTCAGCCTCAAAATATTAAAAAACATGTTAAAATACAAAAATTAGGGGAAAAATTGTTGTGGCTGAGATTGCTTCTGGCTTCTTCTTCTTCTTCTTCCAAGTAGTCTTCTTCAGCCTAAAACAGTCTTCCTACTTCCTTCTTCCTTCTTCTTCACTTTATCTTCTTCTTCTGTCTCTCTCTCTTTCTACGTTTTCATTGTTTTTTAGGGTTTCTTTTAATTTTGTTTCTCGATTTGAACTGTTTCCGGGAACGATGATCTAGTTTGTATACTTGACTCCTCCATGGCTATTCTCAAGGGTATAGCTTTTTTAAACATTATTATTATCAGTTTTTTAGGGTTCCTCTTTTACATATTAAGATAATAAGAAGATCTCCTCTGTAATTAAAGTTGAACATATAATGATAAATACAAATCTAGTGATTAAATACTGATATGAAGATTTGTGATGCTTGTAAAGGTTTTGGCTGCCATGGATTCGTTTCGGTGAGGCTTCTCATAACAAATTGAGTTTGCAAAAGATTTCTCTTTTTTGAAATTTCTAAATCTATCTTTCAGTTTGTGTGGATAAAAAAAAAAATACTTTCCTCTTTTTTTTGTAGTTGCTCTAGATTCTAAAGAGGTTATTATCACAACGGCTTTGCTGCAATTTGGAAACTTTCATGTTTTTGGAGATCAAAGATGGTTTCTTTGTTATACTTTACTTGTTAGAGAGGATTTGAAGCAGCTAATTGCTGCAAAGATCCTGTTATGGATACTACTAATACATCTGGTGGAGAAGAATTATTAACTAAGGTCCTTCATTCATTTTATGCTTGAGATTGGTGTTTTTTGTCTGTTTGAGAATTGAGATTTTGGATTCTTGTTTGTGTGAAGAAGATTTGGTTTTTGATTGTTTAGGCGAGAAAGCCATATACAATAACAAAGCAGCGAGAACGATGGACAGAGGATGAACATGAGAGGTTTTTAGAAGCCTTGAGGCTTTATGGAAGGGCTTGGCAACGAATTGAAGGTCGGGAACCAAATTAGCTTTTTTGTATGCTTAGTTTTGATGTGAGAGACTTTGTTTAGGAGTTTTGTTTTCAGATTGTTTTATCTCCTCTTGATTTGGAGATTCTTCTCTTCTCTTTCTCTTTTCCTTTCCCTTTTGATTTTGATTGCAGAACATATTGGGACAAAGACTGCTGTTCAGATCAGAAGTCATGCACAAAAGTTCTTCACTAAGGTTAGAGCTGATGATCTCTTCAAAACCGTTTAATAAACATGTTCATTAACTTGTGTTCAATTAAAGTGAAGGCACTAATGGTTTGTATTGGGTAAATATAACTTCTCCGGTCTCTATATCGATGTTTAGAGGTTCCCTATCACCGTCTGTGTTCTGTCTGAAAAAAAGATGATTGAAGGTTCATTTTTTTCTTAGTCATTGCTTCAAGTAGATATTTGGTTTGTGTTGCTAAGTAGAGTTTGTTGGTTCTGAGGATTGCAGCAGGCTCTATAGAAACATTTGGTTTTACATTGTCATTTGCTCTTTAACTGATCGAGTTCACGAATTGTCCAAGTGGAAAACATCTGTTAGATTAAAGAGAACTTTTTATTCTTTGATACTATAAGATAAGGTCCAAAGTAACATAACTGGCATTGCATTTGCATGAGACAATTGACCCATATTCACTTAAGTCTATGAAATAATGGGATTGCATGGATTCTTTTATATAGCCAACCAAACCTCCTTGCCATATAGGACAGGACATGAAGTAACTCTATCATCTCTACCCCGAAACATTCGTGTCAGTATAAGACTTTTTTTCCAACCTCGTGCTATGGTCAATTACATGAGTCTCATGATTTTTACATCTGAGCTGCATTTTCCCATCTCCGGTTTGGGGAAATCTCACAGTTTTTGGTTCTCTTTCAGTTAGAGAAAGAGGCTGAAACTAAAGGTATTCCTGTCTGTCAAGCTCTGGACATAGAAATTCCACCTCCTCGTCCTAAACGAAAACCCAACACTCCTTATCCTCGCAAACCTGGGAATAACGTTACATCTTCCTCACAAGTATCATCAGCAAAAGATGCAAAACTTGTTTCGTCTGCCTCTTCGTCACAGTGTAATAATCACGCCTTCTTGGATTTGGAAAAAATGCCGTTTCCAGAGGTTTGTTCCTAATCATTCTCATCATCTTTCTATCATTTTGTTGTCTCTTTCTTGTGATAATCGTCTTTATGTTTTTTTTTCTAATTAGAAAACATCAACTGAAAAAGAAAATCAAGATGATAGTTGCTCGGGGGTTTCAACCATGAACAAGTATCCCTTACCAAAGAAAGTAACTCCAAGAAAGGTATAAAATTGTACTCTAAAATTCTGATGAATGCTGTATTTAGAGTTCTATTGCATGACAAAAGAAAAATAACTTGTTGCATTCTGATTTTGAGCAGGGAAATGCCGATATTGAAACAAGTAAGAACTCAACCGTGGACAATGCGGTTCAAGATGTTCCTAAGAAGAATAAAGACAAAGATGGTAACGATGGTACTGTTCACAGCCTGCAAAACTACCCTTGGCATTTCCACGCAGATATTGTAAACGGGAATATCGCAAAATGTCCTCAAAATCATCCCTCAGGTATGGTATCTCAAGACTTCATGTTTCATCCTATGAGAGAAGAAATTCACGGGCACGGAAATCGTCAGGCTACTACTACAGCATCTGCTTCTACTACTACAACTTGTCATCAAGCGTTTCCAGCTTGTCATTCACAGGATGATTACCGTTCCTTTCTCCAGATGTCATCTAGTTTCTCCAATCTTATTATGTCAAATCTCCTACAGAACTCTGCAGCTCATGCTGCTGCTACATTTGCTGCTTCCGTTTGGCCTTATGCGAGTGCCGGGAATTCTGGAGATTCATCAACCCCAGTGAGCTCTTCTCCTCCAAGTATAGCTGCCATTGCTGCTGCTACAGTAGCTGCTGCAACTGCTTGGTGGGCTTCTCATGGACTGCTTCCTGTATGTGCTCCAGCTCCAGTTGCATGTGTTCCATTACCAACCGATGCAGTTCCAACTCCAGCGATGACTGAGATGGATACCGTTGAAAATGCTCAACCACTGCTTGAGAAACAAAACACAGCTGTGCAAGATCAAAACTTGGCTTCGAAATCTCCAGCTTCATCATCTGATGATTCAGAGGAGACCGGAGTAACCAAGCTAAATGCTGTCTCAAATACAAATGGTGATAAGATGGAGGAAGTTATTGTAACTGCTGCTGTGCATGATTCAAACGGTACCAAGAAGAAAAATCTGGTGGATCGCTCATCGTGTGGCTCAAACACACCTTCGGGGAGTGATGTGGAAACAGATGCATTAGATAAAATGGAGAAAGATAACGAGGATGTGAAGGAGACAGATGAAAATCAACCAGATGTAAATGAGTTAAATAACCGTAAGATTAAATTGAGAGAAAACAACAACAACAACCAAGCTACTGATTCGTGGAAGGAAGTCTCCGAAGAGGTAAAATGAGAAACCCAATGATTGATGGCATATTGCAGATTTTTGTTTTGGGAATTAACACTATGCATCCACAAAAATCTTTTCAGGGTCGTATAGCGTTTCAGGCTCTCTTTGCAAGAGAAAGATTACCTCAAAGCTTTTCACCTCCTCTATTGGCAGAGAATGTGAATGGGAAACAAAGTGACACGTCAATGCCATTGGCTCCTCCTAATTTCAAAGTTCAAGGTTCTTGTGATGCAGACCAAGAAAGAGTAGTAATGATCGGTGTTGGACCTGGCAAGAGTCTAAAAACGAGACAAACAGGATTTAAGCCGTACAAGAGATGTTCAATGGAACTGACAGAGAGCCAAGTTGGGAACACAAACAATCAAAGTGATGAAAAAGTCTGCAAAAGGCTTCGATTGGAAGGAGAAGCTTCGACATGACAGACTTTGAGGTAAAAAAAAACAACCACATATTTACCAATATCTCTAGTGTTAGTAATTGCTTCTTCAATCTATATGAAAGAAAGAGACTGTTATTTCTTCTTCATCTTTAGATCCATGAGAACATTTCTTTGGTCAAGTCAGGTTCTGTACCATATCACCACCCCATGTATTATTATCTCTTGTCTCTGTTTGTTGTGTATGCTACTTCTAGTCTATATGTCTGCTGCTACTACTACTGTTAATTAACCATTCAAGCAATGGATTCATGTCTTTTTTTCTCTTAATTGTGGATATTGATGATGGTATCATAAATAGTTAGGAATGATAAAAAGATGGATTGTACAAAAGTTTCAACTTTGAATGTTTTTGTCTTTTGTGTTACTTTTTGTCCATAATGATTCTCTCTGTTGTTTGATTTAAACTTGAAGGCGCTCATTGCCCAAACGCCAAAAGGCCTAAAGATGCTCGGGTGGGCTTAAGATTTTATTCACTCTACTCGGCCTACATACAACATTCCCCCTGTTACAAGCTTAACTAACAAGCGCTAAGGATATTAATCTATAACATAATGCACTGCAATCTCTTCATTTATCTTACTGATGAATGAATAAAATGTATGTATATATTTATTTTCGGAATTAAGATGCAATAAAGTATCCTATTTTTTGTAGAATTATTACCGAAAACGCTATGAAGGATATTTTCTTCTATTTTTTTATATATTCGTTTACACTTTTTATAATATAATTAACGGTGAAAATGTTATAAACAAATCGCAAAAATTAATTGAAAATCTTTCTCAAAGGAAAAAAGAAAATATTTGTCAATTATTTAATGAGTGATACGAGTTGTATAGAAGTTTTGATCCGTAAATATATATCGGAGGTCACTCTCTCAATATATACACCTTACCTAAAACGCTTAATTACAAAATATTACAATAGAATAGACCAACGCTCGTCACTCCTTTCTTTCCTCTCCCAAAGTGTTTCTTCATCCTTGCGATTCCAAAAACATATCGGCTGTTCCGATCCAAAGGTACGTTTTTTCCTCCTAAAGATCGTCAAAGTTGGATGCTTTTCGATGTTTAATCTACTGGGTATTGCTTCAAATCTCAATCATCCATCGACTTTAAAAAAAAAAGTAGAACAGATTTGGCGTAGATCTTTTAGTTATCGATACGTTAATATCAATAGAAACGTATATCTTAATTTTGGTATTATCGATCTTAAATAATCTGCTCTAAAGATTGTTTTTCTCTTGTGGGGTCTGATTCTGCAATAAATTTTGGTATTTTTGATTCGATTGATGATACTCTCTCTTTCTCTCTCTCTCTGCCCCCAATTTTGAGTTTTTGATTCATAACGTTTTGAAAACAGATGAGTGAAGAAGGGAACGAAGACCAGAAGCAGCAGCGACCTGCTCCTCGTCTTAACGAGAGGATTCTCTCTTCCTTGTCTAGACGTTCTGTAGCTGCACATCCATGGCATGATCTTGAGATTGGTATACAAAATCATATCTTATTCAGTTTTTTTTTTGCATGCTTTTTGTGTTTTGTATTTTGGGATTAATTCATAATTCATATGTAGGACCTGGAGCTCCACAGATTTTCAACGTGGTAAGTTTCTTTCTTCTACTGTTTTGAGAATCTTGTTATGAGAATGAGATGGGTTCTTGAATCGTTTTGTCATTGGATGATGATGCTGATTAGGTTGTGGAGATCACAAAAGGAAGCAAGGTCAAATATGAACTTGACAAAAAGACAGGACTCATCAAGGTTTGGTTATATATCAAGATCAATCATTATTGTCTTATGTATCAATGATGGTTTTCTTACCGCAAAGTCAATAACATCTTTGCATTATCTCTCATTCAGGTTGATCGTATTCTGTACTCATCAGTTGTGTACCCTCACAACTACGGTTTTGTTCCTCGCACATTGTGTGAAGACAATGACCCAATTGATGTATTAGTCATCATGCAGGTATTAACTCTTTTCCTTTCTTTCTTATAGTCTGCACCAAACATTTATATTTCAATAAACAAATTTATTATCTTTGTGTAGGAACCTGTCCTTCCCGGTTGTTTCCTGCGTGCCAGAGCCATTGGATTAATGCCTATGATTGATCAGGTAAGCACTAAGTTGGCTCTGTTTTTTTCTCTCTTACTCCAGTCTCAGTTTAAATGATTCTTGTTTTTTATCTCGGTAATTTTAGGGTGAAAAAGATGACAAGATCATTGCTGTTTGTGTTGATGATCCTGAGTATAAACATTACACTGACATCAAAGAACTTCCTCCTCACCGTCTCTCCGAAATCCGTCGTTTCTTTGAAGACTGTATCCTTCTTTATTGTTCCTCTTTATTTTTACTCAAGAAGTATTTAGTTTTTTCCCTTTAACTTATAATCTCTTACAGACAAGAAAAACGAGAACAAGGAAGTTGCAGTGAATGATTTTCTCCCATCTGGGGATGCTATTGGAGCTATCCAGTACTCAATGTAAGTCTCTCTTTCTCCATCAAGAGCCAAACTTTCTTACATCTTTCTTACTCAATGTAACATTAAAGCAATTCTGGATTTGACTTTTCCATTACAGGGACCTCTATGCTGAATACATTCTCCATACTCTGAGGCGTTGAAGCTTTCCTGTGAACAATCCTGCCAACATCTTTGTTTCTGTTGCTTTTCATTGATAATAAGAAGCATATGATCCTAATTGATACCTTTCTCTGCATTTTTCTATTAGACTCGGACCATATCATTTGTCCTTGTAAACTCATACTATTGTTATAAAGAGATCTTGACATTTGAAAATTTGGCTCTGTTTTGGTTTAACCTGTTAGAAGAATTCTATACCCAATTAAATGGAATAGCAGATCAATTGATTTAAATACTAAAACCACTAGCCAAAATTTTCACTAATTCTAGTAGAAGTCAAAGGTTTTTATACTTTAAAAATTCAAAATCCCATAATCATGTCCATAATGACTCTTTTGGAATATTATTACATAAATAGACATGTCACTATTCTTAAATTTAATACCAAGTAAAAACAAAGATCAAAGATAACTTTTATTTAGAAGCTCAAGTAGGAGAACTGCGGCAGAATCTTTAGCCTTTTTAACACTCGGCATTGGCTCTCCAATACATTCATCAGTCCATCCTCTATCGCTTGTATTCACTCTTACCGCAAAAGTAAACCTCTTTGCGTGCGCTGGTCCTCCTTCTTTCAAACATCTACGAAAATTTCACCACAAACCCCAAATAAGCTCAATAAAACCTCAAACAAAATCATAGCAATTACAAAAGTTTTACTCATAATTTAAACTCTTTACCTGTAAGAAGGCATTGGCCAATTCTTCCTCAAGCAAATATCGTTCAATGTCTGTCTCGTAAACGTCTGATTCCCATTCTTCTTGTTCCCATTCTCATTCTCATCCTGATTCTCTCCTGTATTCCCGTTCACACGCTTCTCCTTTGATTCCGCTATTTCTTTCTCTTTCAAGGCAGCAAGTGCATTCCTGGCCGCTAGCTTTTGCGCCATTTTCTTCTGCGGGTTTTGTGCCACTCCGATTTGGACGCCGTCGATGAACACTTCCACAGTCGCTGTGTTACCACTTCGACTTGCTTTGTACTCTAATCCTTCTGCTTGTTGCTGGCACCGCTCTTGTAGCTCTCGAACTGGATGCATAGGAAGTGTCTCTGGTGTCACCATGGGCTGAAGCAAAGGTTGAAAAACCTGGAATAAAAGATAAAAAAGTGTTAGTAAAAGCTAGTAACTAGAATTTACTAGAGATTTTAAACCAAAATAACTAACCTTCCAAGCTGCAGTTGTATCTTTTCCACTATCAAGAAAAATAGCACCTGCAATAGATTCAACAATATCTCCAAGAACCTTTGGGGCTTTACAGTCTCCCAAACCAAAAGAGTTAAAACCCGGTTTCGATGACTCGGTTTGAACTTCCTTCACAAAATCCCGAATCTGAAATAATAAAAAAACAAACCAAACAGTCATATATTTGTAAGTGGTGTTTTGGGAACAAAATAGTTTTGGTTTTTAAGATTTGTTTACCTGTTTCTCAAGGGCGCTAGAACCGTGACGAAGGTACAAGTGGAGTTTATGTTTAACGGCAACACGGGCGAAATTTTCGTTGTTAACCGCAGCAGCACGAAGATCTGTTAACCGACCAGGAGGAAGGCTTGTGTATGTGAAAAACAGGTGTCTTGTAATAAGATGATCTAAGACAGCATCACCTACAAATTCCAATCTCTGGTAACACGAAACACCTGAAGATGGTCTTGAAGCATGTGTTATAGCTTCAACAAGAAAACCTTTCTCTTTAAACTCGAAGTTAAGAGCTCTCTCGAGGCCAACAAAGTCAATACTCTTGAGTATACTCTCTGGAACATTAGCAGGTTTAATAGTTCCTTCCACTTCTTCAGGTTCATCCTCCACATGGATCCCAATCCACTTCATCAAATGATTTGCTGCAATCTTACCCCCTTCCACGTAATAAACACCGATCAAAGCTTCAACAACATCAGCCAACGTTTTGCTAGACAAGACTCGGTACGAACTCAAGTCACCCTCTAGTTCACCATCTTCCATCTCTCCATCTTCAAACACATCGCTGTTATCCTTGGAAACAGGTTTCTGCTCTTCATCAAAAAAAGAAGATTCTTTTGTGTCCTCGTCGAAAACTGGAGGCACACCAGGAGCAGACCACCTAGACGGGGCGAAACGATCCGCCTGGATATATGACTGAAGCCCTTTAACCAGAGCAAACTGATAAAGAACCATATTACTAACCATCTGTTGTCTCATCCTTGTAAGCTGACCCTCGTGCTTTTGTGGATACTTCAGAAACAGAAAACGACTAACAACCCATTTTAGATACGCATCTCCTAAAAGCTCAGCTCTCTCGTAGCAGAACGTTTCCTGGCACGAGGCGGCAGTCAAGGCTTCCAGAATCTACACATATATATATATGTACCAAATCAGATTAGACTAGTTTCAACAAAACAGAACAAGAAAGACAAACAAAAGACTCTAACTACGCACCTTTGATGTGGGAATAGGATAGCTAATCAAATTTTTGAGTTGAACAGCGAGCAAAATGCTCTCAACTCTTCTCATTATAGAGGGCAACCTCTGAGCACCTCGGACAAGTGAACCCGAAAGTGGATGCACAACGCATATTTCAGGTGGAAGAAACACGTAATATGTTTTATCAAGGATCGTCTCTGATTCACCTTAAATTACAGAATCAAACAACACGTATTAATCTACCAGTCAATCAATAAATGTTGAAGACATAAAATTATCTTAATAATAGTACCTGACTGTTCAAACCGAGGAGAAAGGAGGTTCTTGCAATATGAAACACCCCGTCCTTTGATCAAAGGTTGTTGCTTACGGTTTAAATCAACTCCATACCTGATAAATAACATTATAGAAGAAGACTTGTATAGCCTCAGATACCTCAGGTTGTGCAAGAAGAAGAAGAAAAGCCGATCTTGTACATATATCAGTGGATATCTCTTAATACATAGACAGGCTTTGCTTCTCCTTCTTGCACAACACCTTGAGGTGAACTGAGGCCATGTAAGTCCTCGTGATCACAGAAAAGTTATTAGTATAGTGCTTACTTCTCTAATGAAACTTAGAAAAAGCATTGGAAGAATAAAAAATTCATACTTTTGCTTGTAATAGTCAGCATATGTGTTGTACTCTAGGGGACCAAGATATCCCTCCTTCCTTGGGAATGATGTTTCTGCACTCATGTCATAACAAATTGAATCAACGTAAAACCGCTTCCCGGAATGTGCGGCTGTAACTATTTTCCCAACAAGATCTTCTGCAACCATGCACCCATCAGCCATCATCAGTTTCCCTTTTGATAGATCATCTTCTACTTCCTTCTCAAAAGTATCTCTTACAGGTAACAATCCAGAAGCTCTCACAACATCGAAGGATGCTACAGCTCCTCTAATACCATAAGTTGGGTGAGATTTTTGCCCAAAGGCAATGTTGTTACGAAGTTTACCAAACCCGTATTCCCTTCTGTCACCACCAAGAGTTCTTTCATTAGTCCCGAGATATACATCCGGACGAGCTCTCTGTAGTGGGTTGTCCCACACAGTGGTTTTGGTAATCTTTTCAACCAATTCCCAGTTGATCCCTTTTATGGGTTCCATACACGTATTCTCAGAAACAGGGACAAACAAGTAGGCCTTTGCAGGATCCCATGGTGTCGTTGAGGGTTCAACATCAACGTCCAACACGATACTCATTAATCTCACATGAAACTTTTTTAAAGATGATAGCTGCCCAAGATATGCCACCAATATAAGATCAAAAAGAAAATCTCAAGCAAACATATATGTGAGGGGAAATATAAGTTGGTTGTTTGTTCAGTCTAACCTGGTTTTCTGTAATATCAAGCGATCCCTTGAAAGCAAGAGATGCTTTAGTGATCATGGCCCGAGCAACATAAAGATCCATAGACATCGATAATACCTGACACAACAAAAAAATCTTTAGATAAGGGGCAAGGGAAACTATTGTAACATCTCCGAATTCTAAAGCTCAAATCCATGGAGAAGAGTAACAAGAACCTCTGCATCCAGCTCATTGCCAAAAAGAATCGCGAACTCTGAAACTTCGGTTAGGAATGAATCTTTTGAAGAGCCAAGATCTACACATGTCACATTGTACATGTATAAATGGAATAGCTTTGAGCTCTCACAAGTTTCCTTTCCCGATAAAATCCATTCACCCTGTACACATGGTAGAGGAACAGTCAAGTTTTGAAACCAAATTTTCACTAACAGCACATTTAGTCATTTTTCATAGGTTAGTGCTAATTTTACCTTAAGTACATCCGCAACACCTTCAGGATAGAACTCTCTATGTCTAGCAGTCCCAGGAACAGGCTCACCTTCATCATCTTGGTCAGCCTTCTCAGCGTCGTGGCCACTTCCCTTGTCCGGCAATAGCATATCGGTAAATGCACCCATCTCATGCAGTTTCTTGCATGCAGCTAGACATACAGCCTACATATCAAACACACAAACATTCAAGACATGGGAACACAACACATGGTAATAAACGAAGAAGATAAATGAACAGTAAATAAGAAGTCCACCTGTTGAGCAAGACGCATTGAACTGCAAACAGGACCCTCGAGTATTTCAAATGGTGCATTGCAAGGAAGCTGAAGCCTACATGAATACTCTGTGTGGCCTCCAGGCTTTTCATGTTTCTCCATGCTAAACTCAGGACGAAGAATCGCATACCTGAGACACAAAGAGAGAAGCAACCCATCGTTTCATACAGGAAGAAAAAAAAGAACCTTAAAACGATAAAAGGTATCAGTAAACTTACCTGTCTCCAGGAAGCTGAGAGCAGTAGAAATGTACAAGACCAACAGCAGAATTCAAGCTAACCATGGCACCAGTTGTCTCCACCTTATAAACTGTACCTGGCACAGCATCAATGGAGATTAACCTTGATGTATCTTTGAGATGACTGAGATCAGTTCTTTCTATAGCTTCTTTTCGCAGTGTCTCCTCACTGTTCCTAGCATTCCTTAAGAATGCTGCGTGAGATACATTTCCCCTGCAAGTAACACAAGTTGACATATATATAAGAGATTGATTTATTGATCAGATGTTAAGAAAACAAATGTAATTCCTAAAGCTTTTTATGTACCTCTCAACCATGAGTATGTAGTCTGATCCAGGCTTTCTTGCCCGACCACGAGACTGAATGTATGCCAGCACTGTCTTTGCAAGGTCGAAACGCATAACAACGTTACATTGCCTAATATCGAGCCCTTCCTCCGCAACGCTTGTGGCGACTAATAGTGTCACCTATCACAACAGAAAGAGACATATGTAAAAAGACTAAAGGCTTAAATACAAAACCAAATTACCCAAAAGACAAATCTTTCATACATGGCCATCTCGGAATTTGGAAATTGTATCCTGCATCTGGGATGATTTCATTTCCTGGCTGTTATTATGTCCAATCATGCTGGCACACCGTATAAAACCAAGTGAAGGCAGCTCAGCAAAAACCTGAAAATTTCCAAGATCAGAGATAGAGACAGGACATGTGTACTTAAAGATCAAACTGTTACTTTCACTTTAATCCTAACCTTTGGAAGAACCAACGCAGCAACCACCCTCTCAACAAACACAATAGCACGAAAATCAGCTGTGTGCTGATACTTAAGGAGTAGTTTGATCAATGATTGAACTTTTGGAGTAACTTTCCCATCAGCCACTGCGGCACCTATTACTTTATCAACGTGTTCCCCTCCCGAGACCACTAAAACCATAGAGCATTGTTAATATACGGTTTCTCAGAACGGTAAATAGTAAATATATATGTACAAATAATGTGGTTGAGACTTACCATGATCAGCAGGGAGCTCCCCTTCCTCCATCTCGTCATGTGCATTACCATTTTCTGGTTTGCTAACTTCAGCTGCGACCTTTTCAGCAGCAGCGCCTTCAAGAAGCTCACATTGTAACAGTGACACCACCTCGTTGAGGTATGATTCTTGAAACTTGACGTCCACTTGGAAATTCACCCTCTCGTCACTTTGCAGAGCAGTCAAGAATGATTGTGCCACCTTGAAAGAAAAAACAAAAAGTTAATATCATATGAACATAAACAAAACCAGTTCAAATCATCTAAACATATGTTATCCATTTTTTTACCTTGTAAGCACACCATTGACCCAATTCAGCAAGCGTATAATTTATAGCTCTAAGTTTATGAATCAAATTGGCAGCTCCATCGCTCTCCGTTCTTTCAGACACGCCATAAACTTGTCTCAATTCATCCTTTGCTCCAGCATCCCTAGCCCCCATAAACTGCCACTTGCTTTTCCTTGAACTTGCTTGTGCTGCTTCTTCCACGGCTGCAATCATTTGCTTTATTGTCTCGTGAAGAGACCACATAGTCGCAGCTTTGTCATACTCAACAACAATCTCTGAAGGCATAGGCACATGCTTCTCTAA
>NC_025701.1:253339-259857 GCF_000633955.1 Camelina sativa | reverse complement strand
TGTCTCAATTCATCCTTTGCTCCAGCATCCCTAGCCCCCATAAACTGCCACTTGCTTTTCCTTGAACTTGCTTGTGCTGCTTCTTCCACGGCTGCAATCATTTGCTTT
Organism: Camelina sativa; assembly: GCF_000633955.1. Lineage (NCBI taxonomy): Eukaryota > Viridiplantae > Streptophyta > Magnoliopsida > Brassicales > Brassicaceae > Camelina > Camelina sativa. Next base: position 259,749 of record NC_025701.1, on the reverse strand, counting down.
ATTGTCTCGTGAAGAGACCACATAGTCGCAGCTTTGTCATACTCAACAACAATCTCTGAAGGCATAGGCACATGCTTCTCTAACTCTTTCCGGTCTTTTATTGTACAAACCGTAGAATCCAACTTGGTCTCGAGGTTGCGTATTTTTATCGCACAATCTACTTGGCTTGAAACACCTACGTAAACAAATAAAAAAGAAGTCAGTTTCAAGAACATTAGCAAGCAAGATACGCTTAGAACAAGAAACAATAAGTACCCTTTAGATTAACGGGCGAAGCAGTCATTCCAAAGATGGCAGGTCTTTTGTCCTTAGGGGTTGTGTGGTAAAACTCTGACATCACTAATGAGTATGGATGTTTCTTGACAGCATGGTGACACTCGTCGAGGATAAGAAGATCAATTGTCTCCATTCTAATGATGCTATGCCTCAGTATATTCAATAGAATTTGTGCTGTCATTACTAGAACCTGCATAGAAGAAGAAAAAAAACTGTAAACTTCGAGAACAGATAAATAAAATGATCCAAACCCGTGAGGAAAACGAAGCATCAAAAGCAACCTGCTTAGACTCGAACTCTCGCTGCCACCTTCGAGCATCCCAGAAATCTTGTCCCATCTCACCACAATAATGTCCAACTTGAAAACTAGTTTGATTACGGATCACTTCTGCTTGCTGAAAACATAAGATAAATCAACAAACTAAACCCCAAAGGTGAGCAAGAAAACTACGAACATGAAAGTTATATAGTTACCTGATAGACCAAAGGCACTTTAGGAACCAAGAAGACCGAGAGCATTTTTCTATTCCGGCTCATTAAATCTTTATGAACACTCTTGATAAGAAGAATTGCGATAAGTGTCTTTCCAGCACCGGTCTCAAGGAAAGCAATTGTGTTTTTCGCTTTCGCTTGTTCAAGCACATCCAACTGATATCTCCTTGCTTGCTCTTCCACAACCTTCTCTTTACGTTCTTCAGGCTTACTCTTATTCTCCTCTGCCTTGTCATTGCACTCTCGGGTTCCACCACTCCCTTTCTTAACATCTCTTTCGTGATCAGCTTCCCAAGTCCCTGACCGATAAACCAACTCATTGGAACCAACTTTATCCCTCTCCCAATAACCTCTAACTTCTCTATCCCTACCATCTCTTCTATGACTGTAACAATCTCTTTTCTTATTGTGAACCGCCTCGTCCCAATTACGAGTACGTTTCCTATTCATAAACCTATCTTTATCCCTAGAATTAGCCTGTCCTCTACCTGAAAGGTTACTCCTTTCACTCTGGTAACTACAAACTCTAGCTCTCTTACAATCCTTCTCTCCTTCTTCCTCTTTCGACACTTCTTGGTCTCTCTTACCGCCATTCTTTTGAACCCCATTCTCCTTAACAGATAAAGTAATCTCTCCAGGAATCAACTGAGGAGTTACACTAACCTCTTTAATGGTCTCAGAAACGCCATTGTTTGGTAAGCCTCCACCGTTCTTGATACTATCTAGAATGTGATCGATTCCACCGAAAAAATCATTGATGACGCCGTTGTCATCAGTGGATTCATTGACAGCAACAGAGGAAGGATCAAAATCAGAGACAAGATCATCGATAAGATCACAAGAGATGTCTTCGCAAGCATCTAACCAGTAAGAAGGCTTTGTTATGTCTTCCCTACGCTCATCCTCCATTACCATAATTCAGGTAATAAATCAAATCAAATTAAGAACATTAAAAAACAGAAAAAGCTCACTCAAGGGACGAAACAGAACAAAAGCACGAGAATTGAAGAAACCAGAGAAGGGGGTGAGAGGATTGAAGAGTGTTTTGTGACAGATTAGGGTTAGATAGACCGTACGAAACACGCCAATTTTATAAGAATTTGTTTTGCAGGTTAAAAGGGGTCACGAAGAAGAGCAAGCAAAAACCCTAACCAAAGATTTGGTTTTCTCTGGTAAATAAATAAGAATTAGAAGAAGAAAAGAAAAAAAAACCCCTTTTTCAAGCTTTTGCAAAGTGTTATGTGACTCGAAGATTCCACGGTCTATCGATCCCTACTCTGTTCTGTTTCTCTCTTCGTTTTCCTCTCTCTCTCTCTCTTTCTGGTCACTTGCTCTCTTCTCTGTTAAATATTTCTTTCCTCTTTTTGCAATATTAAAGAAAAAGGAAACTTGCTATAATTTTCCTGAATTTGTGAAAAACACCAAATTCATTATTTAGTAGTAAGTATTTATTACTTTTATTTACTCCAAACCAACCAACCAGTGAATTCCACAGGGTCATTATGATGATTTTTTAAAAACGTAATTCAAAATTAAGAATTCCAACATATTCACACATATTAAGAAAGTCATTGAAATTTTTATTTTACTCCTTACAGATAGGCTAAATATTTTTCTTTTTCTTATTGAGAAATTTAATTAATAGAGATTAAAAGATAATTTTTGTAAAAAACAAAATTTATCTTAAATTAATAGTTTTGTAAAACGGGAAAAATATCAGTCAATATAAACAGTAAAGATAAACTGAAAACATAAATAACATTAAACTAAAATTAAAATGATATTTGATGTTTTCATATGGAAACACGTACATAACATAGGTTTGACTAAATTAACTAGCGGTTTCGCCGACCGTAGTTACACTAGTTAGATAGATTCGTACGGGACGGTCAGGATCATTCCAAGCTTTTTACTGTTTTCAGAAAAGTGCAATGTTCGATGCACCAATGAGATACAGACAAGTGGAAAGGTCTTAGTGATTGGTCGGTTCTTTCTCATGCTTTTGTTCTGTCATTCTGTGGACCGACTCGTGCAACTTCTTCTCAATTTTATAAAACTGTAAACAACAAGCATCACAAAACACAATTATTCTTTTTCTACAACTTTTATAAATAAATAATTAAAAGAAATTATTGATTTTATGATACGAATTGCTCGTTGAAAAAAACAAATTAGTGTTTTTATGATACGAATTACTCGTCGAAAATAAGGGATATGAGCGGTCAATAGAAGTATAAATGTTCGTAACGCTACTTTAAAAATTAGCATTGACTGTTGGTTTGTTGCTCTAAACTTTTTCTAAAAAAATCTTCAAGAGATACTGTCCATTGGGAGTTAAAGTCAATTTTAAGACATAACGCCCACGAAATCTATTAATGTATGAATGGTACAATATATAGGACGTAATAAAGTAGAACTATTAACGCCTCCTCCACCATTTAAAAGTTTAGGCATTTTTACCTTTTATAGTAATGTGTTAGCAGATTGATGACGACGGCCAAATAAATACGTATCCGACTCTTTTAGAAGTAGTGATGCGTTTTTATTTTTAATCATTTGTATATTTAGATAGACCGTTTGCACTCCGATAAATATTAATAAAACAATCTAGACCTTTTTAGCAAATAGTTACCATCTATATGTATTTGGATTCGTTGTAAGCATCCGATCGAGTATCCGACACTCCAAAGTCCAAAGTCCAAACATTTCCCCAAATAGTTTAAAAATAATCAGTACATCACTTTAATTTTGTCTAAGGATTACTTTCATCTTCTTCTACTAAATATTTTTTAACACGTTATATAATTACTGTTAATTACTATATGTTAGTTTTGTAAAGTAGACCAATACTAGAAAGAGAGAAAAGTAGAATTATTCTACAATATTTTGAATCGGAACGGAATTCGATCTTGGTTCTGTTTCTCGTTTAGTTTATAGCTGACCAAATAACCAAAGAATTCAAATAGAAACGCGAAACATTGAGCATATGCGAAAAAGATAGAAAGTCAGGCCGAAGAATCTAAGATATTATTTTGTTCTTCTTCCAGATAATTGCAAAAATCTGCATGGAAAGTGAGATCTTAAGTCGATCGAATAATATTATGATCATATTATAAATTTAAGACAAATGCATCTTCACACACTGACTAGCTTACGATTCACGTTTACTACTTTCATTGATAGTATTTGATTTTCTTATTGGGGACATGTACCTATAATACATACTGATCTATGATTGAATCTTAAGATTCTCAAAGGTGCATTTTGGAAAGAAAAAAATAACAATTATTCGACCTTTTTTGTCCATAATTGAAGGACCAATTCGTTATTTCCTGTCATTTTTTTTTGTTTCTTTTCATCTCATCCTCCTTTATTGATTTTTTTTATTCTCCACGCACATATCTCTTTATATATACAACACAATAGAATAAAATATAAAATGATGCCATGTCAAATACATAGTGTTTAAAATATTCATTTATGTGTATTTAACCTTATTATATAAACAAACTAATTATATATATATATATATATTTATTTATTTAATCCAACAAACGGTCTGTTCTAGCAAGGCAATCCAAGTGACTTTAGTTTTTGAACCCCGTGTGACAAACGAGATAGAAAATGATACACAATGCTCAATAAAACGTGTAAAAATGTCAAACAGTTGGCCAATCTATATATGGCGATCTAGCATCTGGAAAATGTTCCAAAGACTTGCGTCGTCACCTGACGCAAGGAGAAACATCTGTGCATTACACATTGAAGTGATTCGAGCTCAGCGTGAAGGGGAAAACGCCGGCGTAGTTTATCACGTTACTGATATGAGTGAGGCAAGCATGCGATATTGAGTAAGTGTTAATTTAGTGTCGAATAAGCTAAATGGGGTACGGCCAATATAAATCCGAAGCAAAGCCCAATATTACTGCACCAGCAAGCGGTACATTAGTGAGCAAGCAAAATTGAGAATGGGCCTGACGCTTATAAAATAAGAAGACCCAAATACCAAAATTTTCTACCTTTATATACTTTAATATGCTCTATATTACGATATTATATAATGACTTTTATAATAATACAGATCGATTCTGTCCAGTACTGTTAAGTATTCTTTTTGTCAACATACGCAGGCGATTGTATATCCAACACACATGAGTAGGTAAGGTATATTACGGAAGATTTGAACCACATCCATACCAATCAAAGGAAAAAATCTGCAATAAATTTTACAAGTATATATTTTTAAAAATTTTGAATTACAAACCTTATGGTATATAATAAAGTCTTTTTTTTTTTTTTTTGGTAAATTAAATAGCGCCGTATTTCTTTGTGAGCTAGTAAGATACGTGAACCCACAAAATTGACCTTTTTTGGACGGTTCCGAGAGAGAGAGAGAGAGATCCAACGAAGCCAGACTCTGTTGAAGTTATGTGTGTGTTGGTAATAAGATTAAGAGGCATCACAGGGTTCACGTTTTCCACCAGTGACCGACTTAAGTGACCCGCGACGTCACTTTAGCAGAGAGAGCCCCACCCGATTATTAACTGAAAATCCAAATCCAAAAAGATCCGATTTATTAGATTTTGCAGTATCCATCCATCCAGAACCAGAATCCATCATACCAGAATACGAAGAAGTAAGCCAGGTGGTCGGTTCGGCCGCCGCCCATCCTAAACCGGGCCCGGTCTAGTTAACATCAATACTACCAATCCTTTTCCCGGTAAGAAACTACGGCGCGTGTATGTCAAGCACCTTTCACTCTTTTTTTCATTAAATGCCAAATTCCAATTTAATGACGACATCCCCACGCATATACACAATTTTTTCGCTCTTCTCTTGTTTCTTTATACTACTCTCACACAATTTCATCATCCTCATGCAATAAAGAAAATTTAAAAATTACGATAGATATTGAGTATTTTTTTTTATGTATCAGTTAATGAATTTTTAGAATTACGCAAGTTTGGTTTTGTAGCTGCTAAATTATTTAACAACATATGCATGATTTAGTTAAAGAATTAAGATTGATGAACATAACAAACAAAAGGAGAAGAGAGAGAGAAGAGACAAGGACAGAACAAAAGCCTGCGAAGCCTCCAACGGTATTCATTGTGGACCAACCTTAAGTGTGGGACGACTCTATCCATCTACATTCATTTTTTCTTTTTAATATATATTGTATGATTTTGTCCATTGCTCTATTTACCACGTCATATTTCTATTTCTATTACATTTTAAAAAAAATATATGTATATATGTTTTTTTTTCGTTTGAAAAAATTTGTTCGATATCACGAAAAATAAATTCTCGAGTTCGTACGGTTTATTACCTTAAGAATGATATGTTTGAAATAGTCATCGACTCATCGGGGAAAGGAGAGCTTCGTAATTAGGGTTTATGTGAACATACCCTACCAACACTTGTCTCGTTTCGTTTATTCCTCTTTGAAGCGTGCTTTGATCATTCGTATCCATGGACCGTATCGGTCATTTCATTCTTGATTTTTAGTGCATACGACTTCTTTTAAATATATCGAATGGAACTAACACAAACTATATATTGACTCAACTATTTTAATCATTAATTGACCAAAAACTGAAATGATATTAAATTTATCATGGAAATTAAAAAGAAGAAACCCC
>NC_025701.1:243494-253106 GCF_000633955.1 Camelina sativa | reverse complement strand
GACCACTACAAATCTCTTGAGTTCGTTATACGTACTACGTAGCTATAATGATAGAAAAATGTAAGCTGGAATCGTGTGTAAACAAGTTTTGCTATAACGATCATCAAAACCAGTGCTGATCTTTCTATATAACTCCTAGCTACATGCATCTTTACATATGTATACGTACGCGGTACAATCGCCTGTAATTATTTATTAATACATATGTGTGTGTGTGTACTATAGAGGCTATATATATATATAAACACGATCATTTATATAAGGTATATACAAACCGTAATTCCAAAGAGTAATACATACATAAATAATCTTACGTTCTGAAATAGATATTTAATTATAAATTTTGAATAGAAAGTTAATTATAAAATTTGGACTTCCCTTAATATCTTTCCGATTTCCTTAAACATAAACTTCTGACCTTTTTCAGTTTAGCTAAATAACGTCAGTGTTATATTCAGTCTTCTCTATATATATAGTTTTACTTTTTTTTGGGGTTTGATGAAAATAACTTTAAAGAAGTCTGAACAAATTATTTTAGGCTTGATAACAAGACTTTTTGTAACCTAGCTATTAGATAATTTCTAATTATACTCATACACTATATTATGTGTATATATACTATATGATGTATATGCACTTTCTAGTTTTTGCCCATATTATATTTGGACCTACTTCTTTCAATCTGTGTATTCGTTTGAGGTGATTAGAATTATGCATATAATGTAAACTAATTAAGACTCCTAAACTTTGGGGCACACATGACAGTTGTTACCATCATCAACATCACATAAACCTGCTCCATGCAAATGGACTCTATTTTGCACCTACTGATAACGACCTTCTCTCTATACACACATAACATATTAATACACTATATATGAAAAAAATACACTACATATGCCAATCCACACGCACACATTTCTATATTAAATGTTACTATACTTACATTATTTGATCATTATGCATATCTTTAGTATGATCTAATGTCAAGTTTATTGAGGATTTTCCCAAATTTTGTGTTTCCTTCATTCTGAACTTTTAAGAACCCTTGTTAAACATACAATTTAGGAAATTTGGATTGAGGATAATTTTGGAAACCAAAACATAGAATATGGCACTTTTGAGACATTGTACGTGATGAATCTCGGTTGAGTACTTGTGACAATAAAGCACAAAACTACATAATATATTCACATATACCTTAATTTTTTCTATAGATCAGCTTTAAAAGACGACCAAATTCTTAGCATATCTCTATGGCTATATATAGGAAGTACATTGTGTGGAAAAGTTTAAATTGAAAAAAATAATCCCAAGGGGCCGAGCTCCTCCAAGTTGATAAAGAAAAATACACACACACATAACAATATATATAAAAAATATTAATAATCAATAAAGAAAATAGGTGTGAAAGAGATCGAGAAGTGTGGGGATGCAAAAAATGTGAGGCTGTTTTGGACAAACTCTAGAGAGAGAGAGTAGTGAGAAGTGGTCCTTACTCCTTACTCGCTTCCAAGTTTACTGTTGTTGTAAAATTGTAACACTTCACCTTCTCACTTACCTTCTCATTTATGTTTGCTTCCCTTTAAATCCAACCCCTACTTTAACCATTTTATTCAAATCTTACATATATACACCATATGCACCTCATATTTATACCATATGGTCCATATTTGAGATACTTACAATCAGTTAATGGTTTTAAAGCGCTAGGTATTATAAATTGACATTGTATATGAGAAATGCATGCATGGTTCTCCGATAGAATTTGGGATGCAACATGATAAACTCTGAAGAACTGGAATATCTAGGGTTTTTGGGTTAATAAGGGATCTGGGTATGTAAGTATCTATATTTAGATATGAATACATATTTTAAAGAAAATCTGGATATCCAATATTTCTATGATCAAAAAACAAAAACAGAAGCTAGAGATATATAGAGTCGGGCAATTAGATTAGAATGGGAAATATTCCTTAAGCATAAACTATAAGGGGATTTTGTTTTTCAATAAAATAGATGAGGCCAATGAGATATTATAGGTAGAGAGGTCCCCTTTGTATTTAAGCTGGTGCAGCTCGGTAAATAGTAAACTTATATTATACTTATTTGATTTGAGCTTTGCCTTTATTAAATTAAAGAGCGAGGGATGCAGGCCAACTTTTTTCGAGCCATACTTTATAATAATTGATAATTGTGTATACATTTTACAGACCCTAATTAATCTCTCGGTAACAGAAAAATAAATCTGGTTAATGACTTTATCCTTTTAACTGAAAAAAACTTGAATCAGTAGCCGGATTGAACACATATACAGTTCAACTGTTATAGACGTACGTGATTAGTTTTACTTGAAATGTTGCTAATTTGTTATAATAATTGACGATTCGTCAAATACAAGATCCAGGTCGAGTTTTTTTTTTTTGTTCAACTGATCGGTCGAGTTTCGAAACGAATTTAAAGTATCACCTACTTATTACATATTCGTCTGCACGTGCTTATCAATTGAGTCATAGCTTTAATTTGACTTATGTACTGATGACATGTATAATACTAGTATTATACTTCTAGTATAAATAAATGATTAAACTGTTTAATCACTGGGAAATATTTGACCAGGTGTGGCAGATTTAGACATTTTCTTGTTGTCTCAAAACATCAAACGCTCTTGTTACGGATGTTGATGATTATGACACATGTGAATAAAATAATATTTTGGTCATTATAATGACTTTTGCTATACAATTTGATTTAAATTTTTATATATATTTCTGAGAAAAATTATATTTATAACTTAGATATTTTTCTCTTTTGGGGAATGATGATGAGCCTAAAACAAACATCGTGATCTGAATATATTTTACATAGATGTGTATTAAACATACACACATATACATGAATGAACATATACTTGTATAGATATAAAAAACAAAAAAAAATTATACACTTGCATTTGCTGATTTTCGTTTTGTTTTGTTGTGATTGATGTATATGTAGATAATTTTGGACCACAAAAAACATGGACACATCATAACCAAACCTACTTCCCCAAGTGATCTGTAAATAACTACATTTTTTAACTGTACACAACAAAAAATTGAGGTAATTATGCGCAATTAATGTGTTTTTTCTTACATCGAGATTATCAAATCTTCATTGTTTAATCGTTCTTATAACAGTACTAGTATACTGTTAACCCATGTGACTCGATCTGATAAACCAATTAATGTGAAAACAGATAAACGCAGTTAGGAACAACCCAAAATATAAATCATGATTAGTCATATACTAATGTTTAAATCAGCGTTAGTATAAGTGAAATTTTTTTTATAAATAAAAAAAAAAATTAAAAAATTAGCTTCTCATATATATCACATAAATGATTTCTCGTCGTATTTTCAGAAACTTGTTTCCACTTTGTTTAGTAAAAAATTGAGTTCCAATAACGTTCTAATTATTATAAAAATAACATAAACACTATTTTTGTAGTACGTATCAATAGCTAATTTTCTTCAAATTCTCGGAATAACGAATCGACTCGACGAGGATAAGATCCACAAACTTAGAAATGAGTCGAAGGATATAATAAGGCTTTATTATAGCCATGAGACGGTCCATAATGTTACATCATATGTGTGTACACATTTTTGAGTAATCATGGCATGCCAACAACTGGAATAGTACTTTTTCAAAAATAAAAAAAATTAAAAACTTGAATAGTAGCAGTAGGTAAGGATTATATTTAATTTAATGTGATAAATTGCGTGCATGCATATATTTTATATTGTTGTTGTAACAGATAATATTCTATATATGGAAAATGTGCATTTCTTTTCTGATAAATACTGTACGTAAATATATATATTACCTGAGTCACGTACTAACTAACAAAAACTGTATACGATATAAATTCAAATTGTTATAATAATTAGTGCTGCTAACCAACAATAATTGGTAAGAAAAACAAAATTAGATAAATACAAAAATAACATTGCTTTAGTTAACAAAAAGGAAATAGACACGTATACTTTCATTCTAATACCAAAAAAAAAGGGATCAACGGAATCTCAAACACCGTGGACAACTACATACACATGTATACAAAGATTTGAAATTTCAATACAAAGAGCTAATTCGAAGCCTAATGAAAAGGACAAGAAGCTCACATGACCCGAACCATATCATTCATGGGCCCCTACGCATTACTCGGTACCAATCTCACTCTCTCTCTCTCTCTCTCTCTAAGACTTGAAACTCTATCAAGAATCTCAAGCCACCATTTTTTTTCTTCATCCTCATAAAGAGAAAGAGAAAGATCCTCTTGTTTGGCAAGAACCCAATTTTTTGAGTTCCAAGTCCTGATTTGCTTTGATCTTTCTCTTTCCTTGATTTCGTTTGTTAGTCAAACAGAAGATATACAGTTCTCTATATATATATATGCATATAGTTTGCTTTCAGATTCTAGGGTTTTCATATTTCTCCTAAATTTTCATGGTCAAAGGAGAAAATCAAAGAACCAATCGAACCAAGAAGAGAAAGAAAACTTCAATATCAAAATCTCTCTCTCTCACTCACTTATTTTATAAGGTGAGACCACATCAGAACTTTAATTTTTTTTTTCTTCCCTTCTTTTAATATATTCTTTGAATTTTTTTTTCATTAATCCATCTACCCTTTTTTATACTTGTGGCTAGATTTTCGTTTTGTTAATTTGCTCTCTTTAATATTTTATCTATCTATTGTATGTTGAAGATCTCGAGTTGAGTCATCATCGTCAATGTCTTTGAAAAGCAGCCGCAACAATTCACCGATTCAAGAACAAGAGAAAGGTTTAAATTTCATCAAGACGACTCACTAAGAGAGAGTCTAAAGTCCTATCTAAAGATTTAGTCTCATAAATCAAGATTTCTCCAAAAGAAAATCAGATAATTCGTCATGGATCTATCCCTAGCGCCGACAGCAACAACAAGTTCCGACCAAGAACAAGACAGAGAACAAGAATTAACCTCCAACATCGGAGCAAGCAGCAGCTCCGGTACTGGAAACAACCTTCCGATGATGATGCTTCCGCCGCCGGAGAAAGAACACATGTTCGACAAAGTGGTAACACCAAGCGACGTCGGAAAACTCAACAGACTCGTGATCCCTAAACAACACGCGGAGAGGTATTTCCCACTAGACTCATCAAACAACCAAAACGGCACGCTGTTGAACTTCCAAGACAGAAACGGCAAGATGTGGAGATTCCGTTACTCGTATTGGAACTCTAGCCAGAGCTACGTGATGACCAAAGGATGGAGCCGTTTCGTCAAAGAGAAAAAGCTCGACGCAGGTNTGATCTTTCTCTTTCCTTGATTTCGTTTGTTAGTCAAACAGAAGATATACAGTTCTCTATATATATATATGCATATAGTTTGCTTTCAGATTCTAGGGTTTTCATATTTCTCCTAAATTTTCATGGTCAAAGGAGAAAATCAAAGAACCAATCGAACCAAGAAGAGAAAGAAAACTTCAATATCAAAATCTCTCTCTCTCACTCACTTATTTTATAAGGTGAGACCACATCAGAACTTTAATTTTTTTTTTCTTCCCTTCTTTTAATATATTCTTTGAATTTTTTTTTCATTAATCCATCTACCCTTTTTTATACTTGTGGCTAGATTTTCGTTTTGTTAATTTGCTCTCTTTAATATTTTATCTATCTATTGTATGTTGAAGATCTCGAGTTGAGTCATCATCGTCAATGTCTTTGAAAAGCAGCCGCAACAATTCACCGATTCAAGAACAAGAGAAAGGTTTAAATTTCATCAAGACGACTCACTAAGAGAGAGTCTAAAGTCCTATCTAAAGATTTAGTCTCATAAATCAAGATTTCTCCAAAAGAAAATCAGATAATTCGTCATGGATCTATCCCTAGCGCCGACAGCAACAACAAGTTCCGACCAAGAACAAGACAGAGAACAAGAATTAACCTCCAACATCGGAGCAAGCAGCAGCTCCGGTACTGGAAACAACCTTCCGATGATGATGCTTCCGCCGCCGGAGAAAGAACACATGTTCGACAAAGTGGTAACACCAAGCGACGTCGGAAAACTCAACAGACTCGTGATCCCTAAACAACACGCGGAGAGGTATTTCCCACTAGACTCATCAAACAACCAAAACGGCACGCTGTTGAACTTCCAAGACAGAAACGGCAAGATGTGGAGATTCCGTTACTCGTATTGGAACTCTAGCCAGAGCTACGTGATGACCAAAGGATGGAGCCGTTTCGTCAAAGAGAAAAAGCTCGACGCAGGAGACATCGTCTCTTTCCAACGAGGCATCGGTGATGAGTCCGAGAGATCGAAGCTTTACATAGATTGGAGGCACAGACCAGACATGAGCCTCGTCCAGGCACATCAGTTTGGTAATTTCGGTTTCAATTTCAATTTCCCGACCACTTCTCAATATTCCAACAGATTTCTTCCATTACCTGAGTATAACGCCGTCCCGATTCACCGGAGCTTGAACATAGGAAACCACCAACGTTCTTATTACAATAACAACAACCAGCGTCAAGAGTTTGTAGGGTATGGTACTTATGGGAATTTAGCTGGAAGGTGTTACTACACGGGATCACCGTTGGATCAGAGGAACATTGTTGGATCAGAGCCGTTGGTTATAGAGTCAGTCCCTGTGGTTCCCGGGAGATTAACGCCAGTGATGTTACCCCCGCCTCCTTCTACAGCGGGAAAGAGACTAAGGCTCTTTGGGGTGAATATGGAATGTGGTAATGACTATAGCCAACAAGAAGAGTCTTGGGTGATGCCACGTGGGGAAATTGGTGCATCTTCTTCTTCTTCTTCAGCTCTACGACTTAATTTATCTACTGACCATGATGATGATGGTGATGATGGTGATGGTGGTGATGATGATCAATTTGCTAAGAAAGGGAAGTCTTCATTTTCTCTCAATTTCAATCCATGAGAAGTTTCATCTTTTTCTTCTTTCTTAATTTCTCTTTTTTGAATCTCTCTCTTTATATTATTACATTAGTCAATCTTCTTCGTTAGATTCTAGCTAGTAAGAGGATGAAAAAACGATCTTCTTCGTTTGTTTAATTTTTTTTTGGTTATGAGTTTTGTTTTTTCGACATGTTTCTTGATGTTCATCACTAGGCTTTTGTCACCATGTTGAACTCGTCTTTGTATATAAACTTATATATGAATATGATTTACATAAAATAACATGTTCACATGTCTCAACTTTTTTTAGCTAATTTATATCCATAATATTCGTTGTAATTCATTATTTACTCATATCATATTCATAAATTCTATATTAATCTTAACACTTGCACACTAGCTAGGTGAAACTGCCTCTACCCTAGACTTCTAGCTTATATAGCCATCAATAAAACAGTGTTCATCTTGCTTTCTTTATAAATAGAATTTGAGATTTATAATTGATTGAGTGGGAAAAAGCTTATAAATTTCATGAATTGTACTCTCTGTGCCTATCTCCCTACACTGACAAAGTGTTTCATGGTACATTCTAAGCTAATGGGCAGGTCCAAAAAAAGCCTCTCTTTTTTTCTCTCTCTATGGTCCTATTTTGTTTGTTTGGTTACTCTTGTAATTTTGCTCGGTTAAAGAGAGTTTTGCAGGTTATGGGCAGAGAAAATAAAGAGAAGCTAGCTATGGAAGAAGGACTGATATCCATCCATATAGTAATTCAATTTATAATATTAAAAAGAACAAAAGGTATGATATGTTTTCACATTGTTTGACTTTTTATGATCACAGGTTCATTTAATTTCTCATTTTTACTAATTCTCTATTCTTGTTTTGTTTTTAACCTTTGGTCAATATCTTTGTTTGGTTTGGATTGTGAATTGAAGTGATTTTTACCAAATCAGGCATCTCAACAGATCTCCTCAACCCCATGAGTTCTTTTAGAATGTTAGATTCTAAATCATTTGTCAATTACTACTATATATATACGTATGCCTCTGAATCACTACATATATACCCACCCTATATATACACACATCCAGTTTAGACATGTACAGGTATAATTAAATAGATGTGTTATAATAGTTTACGTGGAACTTTGGAATGCAGTCTTAGGGAATATAATTTTCAGGTAAATAAGAAGAAAGATTCTTGAAAGAACTACTATATATTCTATAGTCCATGTATATATAGAGTATCGTGTCGAGTTATAAATTGTTGCATGCAAGATCAAAATGGAGAAAGTCATTGGCAGAATGGCAGATTTGATTTCTCTACTATTGTATAGACATACTCTACACCTTTCTATATATTATCCAAATTATTTGTGGGTTATTATTATTTTTCAGGATACACGCTATATATATACAACACACACATACTCACACATATATATAGCCTTTTTGTGCACAATATTCCATGTAACTAGCACATAAAGAGAGTCGTAATTTCACTAGATGTGTTTTTTCCTTTCTCTCTTTAGGTGCTAGTTCGATTTGACATGGCAAATTTGTATATCTTCCGGTAAGTCTGAGTGGCGCGCGATATTATTTGTGATCGATCAAATTATTCTATAATAGCTAAGGATAAATGTTTGAGCCTGCCACTATAAGTAGTACCCCATATAAATTGAAGATCATGGATAGGGTTAAGCGTGTGTATATGACTACTCTATATATGTGTGTTATGATTGGTAGGCGTATATGTGTATATAAGTACTCCATATACAACGAACATCAAAGAGTAATTAATTAGATAAGATAGACATGGAGACTAGATAATGTAAGCATACACATGTATATATGTGAATTACATATGTAGCCCACATATCTTCAATATATAGGGGATCAAAGTTACAAAGGTAATATGTTTAAACAAATTTGCAAAGGGATGATACAATTAATGGAATATATAAAGGGAATATGCACTAGATACCACAAAAATCAAAAGTAATTAACAAACTACCATAGGACCCACAATGCATTCTCTCTCCTCATATACAATTACTTTTATACCCATTATATATATTACATGTTATTTTTTAAAATATCATGTCATTTTGTTTTTTGAACGAAATTATGTATCAGTTTGGGTTTACAAATAGAATGATTAGGGTTTAAATTTTACAATTAGAACGAAATTATATGTCGGTTTGAGTTCACAAATGAGATGGTTAGGGTTTAAATTTTACCATTAGAACGAAATTATATGTCGGTTTGGGTTCACAAATAAGATGGTTAGGGTTTAGATTTTATAATTAGAACAAAATTATATGTCGGTTTGGATACACAAATAAGATGGTTAGGGTTTAGATTTTACGATTAGAACGAAACTATATGTCGGTTTGGGTTCACAAATGAGATGGTTAGGTTTAGATTTTACAATTATAACGAAATTATATGTCGGTTTGGGTTCACAAATGAGATGGTTAGGGTTTAGATTTTACAATTAAAACGAAATTAGATGGTTAGGGTTTAGATTTTACAATTAAAACGAGACTATTTGTCGGTTTGAGTTTACAACTAAACGTTATTTAGTTCAATATAACATGTAAAATATAAATATTAAATGCTATTTTTAAAAATCACACCAAATTTTTCACTATTTCTATCTAACA
>NC_025701.1:234466-237048 GCF_000633955.1 Camelina sativa | reverse complement strand
GAAATTATATGTCGGTTTGGGTTCACAAATGAGATGGTTAGGGTTTAGATTTTACAATTAAAACGAAATTAGATGGTTAGGGTTTAGATTTTACAATTAAAACGAGACTATTTGTCGGTTTGGGTTTACAACTAAACGTTATTTAGTTCAATATAACATGTAAAATATAAATATTAAATGCTATTTTTAAAAATCACACCAAATTTTTCACTATTTCTATCTAACAATAAAACAAAAAAGGGTGATTGTGTCTTTTTACTCCAAAAAAAACGTGGGTCCTATGGTATTTACCTATAAAAAAATATTGTTGTGGTATTTTCTTTATTTTTCTTTATATTTGTGCTATCTACTAATATTACTCATATATAAATACGTATTTATTCCAAATAGTCTACAAGTAGCTAATATTTATTGTGTAGATGTCTCAAAAGGCTTGTGCATAGTTGTCAAAAGAGTATAAAATGTGTTTTTATATTCAAAAGATGCATAGAAAAGAAGATATAATGAATTAAAAAGGGAAGTATTAGTGAAAACTGAAAACTGAAAAGTACGGATGTAATACAAAATTATTAAGATGACAAAAGCAGACAATATTGTAACATATCTAAATGATCAGTTTGTGTAAGAATAAAGAGAATAAATGACATGCTCCAATTATTGTTAGTTAAATAATTCATTCTCATTAGATTCCTGACCTAAAAGAGACTGCAAATATGTAGGCCGGTTAGGGTTTTTATAGGCATGATTGATGATGATAAGGAAACTTCGTATTGGGGTTAATTGGTTCTTCCCTTTCTAATACGTTTTTAATTTAAAGTAATAATTAACTATTCACTTTAACTTTTAATTGATCGTTCCATTTTTATGTCTGTTGAGTTACTTCTTATTAGGGGGAAACTATTTTTCTTAGCCTCATTTCCAAATCTTTCGCCATGTTGATTACAAAGAGCAAGAAGAGACAATTTCTTTCTTACAAAACTTATCCATCAGAAAATAGAAAGCACATGACGGTAATAAGATTAGTGAAGCACTAGAATTTTTTAGTAGGTCTGGTTAATTCTAATTAGACTTTTGAATACATTGATGATTACATAGATGAGTCTAATTCATAAGATATTTAAACTACAAAGTAAAAAGTATATCTAGCTCTTTAAAGTTGAGATTTAATGTGTTTAATTCATTTTAATATATGCGATCTACGCATTTTAAAACGCTACGTCATATGAACAAGAGTTTTATTCAAATTGAACCATCTACAAATTGTAACGTATATGCTCATTATTACGCCTCGTCCGAATACCATGTTTAAAGTAAAAGTGGGCCTGACAATTAAATTTTAAGACTACACA
This sequence comes from Camelina sativa, assembly GCF_000633955.1. Taxonomy (NCBI): domain Eukaryota; kingdom Viridiplantae; phylum Streptophyta; class Magnoliopsida; order Brassicales; family Brassicaceae; genus Camelina; species Camelina sativa. The sequence goes on along the minus strand of NC_025701.1, from coordinate 235,699 downwards.
AATAAGGCCCGTTAGCAGGCCTACTCAGGTTTCAAGACCTAAACCCGGATCCGGACCCGAACTCCCGTTGCTCCTTATTTGTCTTCTTCTGTTTAATTGGTATATGGTTCTGGTTTACACAATACCGGTCTTAACAATTTTGAAAATTACTGAAACAACTGTATGTTTATTATCGTCAACTCTTAATATCTTTTACTTATTAATCAACGTAAGCAAATAATAATCAGATTTAAACCAACTAACATACTGTAGTACTGCATTTATCGATTATAGAAAAGGAATTAAGAATTAATTTTATATAAATAGGATTTGGATTAAGGATTGAGTCGGTTTGGATGAACCGTCGATTATATTAAACAACATCCCCTATGTATAGTAGTAATTTGCATTAGTAGTATATAAGAAGAATGAAATAAAATAAATGTTGATTATCTATGATATAATACCAAGTCTTGCATCTCAATCTCTAATTTTTGTTGGTGTTATCATTAAATTTTTATGATAGAAAATGGCTTTCATTACTTTTTAAAAGATGATATATCTAGAATCAATTTTCTAAATGATATTTATGCACCAGATTTGGTCTTTAATATTAACTAATGTGGAACGGTCTTATGGATTTATGCTGCCTTCGATGAGATTTTTGATGATTTCTTTTCCAGGCATCCCTCTCCTCCTCAACAGGTAATTTACTTGGTAGCTTGATCTTGTCTTTTTTCACTACATTTGAATTTGCTTTTCAAGCGGATTCACCCGATGTTGATTTTTTTCTTTTGTGGTAGGGAATGTTCGATGTCCAATCAGGTAATAATGGAAGGATCTATGTTGGACTTAGAGGATGTGATGAAACCATGGAAAGCTCAACCGAACCACACGGACTTGAGGAGCAGCTCGAATCAGAGGAAGTATTGGAGGAGCAGCTTGAACCAGAGGAAGCACCGGAGGAACAGCTTGAACCAGCGGAAGCAGCAGAGGAAGCGTTAACCGTCCCGGCGGGTCCTATAACAAGGTCACGGTCCAAGAGGTTCAACCAAGCCATCACTGGACTACTCAAGGAGCTGAACAAGAAGCTAGAAGACGAGACTCAAACCACTTGGACGTTGCTCACAGCTCAAGGTGCTCGGTAAAGGATAAAGTGTTACTTTGGTGCTCTTTTTCCCTTGGTCAAGTTTTGTCCCATTGGGTTTTCTTGACAAGGTTTTTAATGAGGCCTAAGTAACATTTTCAAGCCCC
>NC_025701.1:231246-232569 GCF_000633955.1 Camelina sativa | reverse complement strand
CAGAGGAAGTATTGGAGGAGCAGCTTGAACCAGAGGAAGCACCGGAGGAACAGCTTGAACCAGCGGAAGCAGCAGAGGAAGCGTTAACCGTCCCGGCGGGTCCTATAACAAGGTCACGGTCCAAGAGGTTCAACCAAGCCATCACTGGACTACTCAAGGAGCTGAACAAGAAGCTAGAAGACGAGACTCAAACCACTTGGACGTTGCTCACAGCTCAAGACGAGTGTGTTCTTGGGAAGCAGATTCCTCTTCAGGAGTCTATCAGGATGTGTCGAAGTTTGTTGAGTATTGGGACAGTGAAGATGAGTTACAAGAAGAATCCATTTGAATTATTTTTGAGACTTTGAGCTACAAGAAGAATCCATTTGAAGTATCTTAATTTCTCTTTTGAGTATGTTGAACTCTTAATTTCTGTTCTGTTTGAATATTTTTTTGAGTATGATTTGAACTCTTAAAAGGTCTAATGCCCGTTTAGCATGATTTGATCCAAGACCAACCCACACAGCTCAGCCAGCGCATATGGAAGACTCAGGATTTCATTTGCCACATTTGCTGCCTGTAAAGCACATGACGGTAATAACTAATAAGATTAGTGAAGCACTAGACTTTTTTAGTAGGTCTGGTTAATTCTAATTACTAATCTAGCTAGACTTTTGAATATATTGATGATTACATAGATGAGTCCAATTCATAAGATATTTAAACTACAAAGTAAAAAGTATATCTAGCTCTTTAAAGTTGAGATTTAATGTGTTTAATTCATTTTAATATATGGGATCTATGCATTTCAAAACGCTACGTCATATGAACAAGGGTTTTATTCGAATTGAACCATTTACAAATTGTAACGTATATGCTCATTATTACACCTCGTCCAAATACCAATCTTAAAGCAAACGTGGGCATGATAATTAGATTTTAAGACTGAATAAGTAAGGCCCGTTAACAGGCCCACTGAGAATTCAAGACCTAAACCCAGATCTGGATCCGGATCCGGATCCGGACCCGGACCCGAACTCCTATTGTTCCTTATTCTTCTTCTTCGAGGGAGAAAGAGAGAGAGCAATGGCGAGTGAATACAGATGCGTGGGATGTGGGTTTAGGGTAAAGTCATTGTTTATTCAATACTCTCCTGGTAACATTCGTCTCATGAAATGCGTAAGCTTTTAACACAACCCAATTAGGGTTTTTGTTGATCTTGTTTTGTTTTTTATATGTTTATGGTAATAATTTCTAAAAAGTTTCCATATCTGAATCTTACCTTTTCTAAGAACATATGTATTGTTGTTTATTTAGGGAAACTGCAAGGAAGTAGCAGACGAA
>NC_025701.1:220751-230474 GCF_000633955.1 Camelina sativa | reverse complement strand
AAGTTTGTTGAGTATTGGGACAGTGAAGATGAGTTACAAGAAGAATCCATTTGAATTATTTTTGAGACTTTGAGCTACAAGAAGAATCCATTTGAAGTATCTTAATTTCTCTTTTGAGTATGTTGAACTCTTAATTTCTGTTCTGTTTGAATATTTTTTTGAGTATGATTTGAACTCTTAAAAGGTCTAATGCCCGTTTAGCATGATTTGATCCAAGACCAACCCACACAGCTCAGCCAGCGCATATGGAAGACTCAGGATTTCATTTGCCACATTTGCTGCCTGTAAAGCACATGACGGTAATAACTAATAAGATTAGTGAAGCACTAGACTTTTTTAGTAGGTCTGGTTAATTCTAATTACTAATCTAGCTAGACTTTTGAATATATTGATGATTACATAGATGAGTCCAATTCATAAGATATTTAAACTACAAAGTAAAAAGTATATCTAGCTCTTTAAAGTTGAGATTTAATGTGTTTAATTCATTTTAATATATGGGATCTATGCATTTCAAAACGCTACGTCATATGAACAAGGGTTTTATTCGAATTGAACCATTTACAAATTGTAACGTATATGCTCATTATTACACCTCGTCCAAATACCAATCTTAAAGCAAACGTGGGCATGATAATTAGATTTTAAGACTGAATAAGTAAGGCCCGTTAACAGGCCCACTGAGAATTCAAGACCTAAACCCAGATCTGGATCCGGATCCGGATCCGGACCCGGACCCGAACTCCTATTGTTCCTTATTCTTCTTCTTCGAGGGAGAAAGAGAGAGAGCAATGGCGAGTGAATACAGATGCGTGGGATGTGGGTTTAGGGTAAAGTCATTGTTTATTCAATACTCTCCTGGTAACATTCGTCTCATGAAATGCGTAAGCTTTTAACACAACCCAATTAGGGTTTTTGTTGATCTTGTTTTGTTTTTTATATGTTTATGGTAATAATTTCTAAAAAGTTTCCATATCTGAATCTTACCTTTTCTAAGAACATATGTATTGTTGTTTATTTAGGGAAACTGCAAGGAAGTAGCAGACAAATACATCGAGTGTGAACGCATGGTCTGTTACTCTGTTTCAATCACTGAAAGTTTCCATTTTTGGTGTTCTTTTGTTTCCTTCCAAATTTTGAATTTAATTGATTCTTTTGTGCAGATCATTTTCATTGATTTAATCCTTCACAGACCAAAGGTGTATAGACACGTCCTCTACAATGCAATCAATCCAGAAACTGTCAATATTCAGGTAAACAAACTTTTTCAATTAAAGAATCTTTATTACAAACATTTTTCTGATCTGAATCTAGTTATCTGATCTTGAAATTGGTATTGCAAAATTTTTGTTTGCAGCATCTGTTGTGGAAGTTGGTGTTTGCGTGTCTTATTCTAGACTCTTGTATCCTCATGTTCCATATAATCTGTTATTATCTATGTAGATAGGAGATATGTAGTTAGTGAGATTCATCAGCAGCCAAACGTATTTGAAAAGCCTTAAACTCATCAAAGATAGAAGCTTGTTACTGAGAAGAACTGATGAGAAATCAAGCTTTTCTGAGAGCTCGGTTCTTATATCTATAAAGGTTTGATCTTCCCTTTTACCATCTTTTAGTGGACCTTTTTCCCCTCTGAGGTCTATAGGTTTAAGTCATTGAGATAAATTTGAAAGGATACTATAATGTTTTCTCATGTTACAGGTTCTAATGGGTGTTTTATCTGCAAACGCTGCATTTGTCTTCTCTTTTGCCATTGCGGCAAAGAGTTTGCTAAATGAAGTTTCTAGGTGATTATACTTCTTCTTAGTTCTTTATTATGAGTTTTTTCACAGATTTCAGACTTTTGTCCCCTGAATATCGAAGTATGTATTGGCTTTTTTAATATAAAATCTGCAGAAGGAGAGAGATTGTGTTGGGGATATTGATCTCGAGTTACTTCAAGATCTTTCTGCTTGCTATGTTGGTATGTTGTAGCTTTACCTTTCACTTTAAGTCCTGATATCGATGTACCAAATTCATTATGCATTTCACAATTATTCAGCTTAGTTATTAAGGATCGTTAGAACTTGGTATTGTTTTCCTTTTGCTCAAAATGGGAATCTTGAATAATTACAGATATGGGAGTTCCCTATGTCAGTGATCTTCATTGTTGATATACTTATCTTAACATCAAACTCCATGGCTCTTAAAGGTCAGACCTACAAAACATTCTTAATGCAAATTGATTCATCTAGACTGTTTTTTTCTTGTTGTTGTTTTGGAACCTCACATTGCAAGCTGTGTCATATAACCAGTGATGACTGAATCAACGACGACCAGATGCATAGCCGTATGCTTAATCGCGCACTTGGTTAGATTCTTGGTGGGTCAGATCTTTGAGCCGACAACTTTCTTGACACAGTTTGGATCTCTGATGTATCTGTCTTCTTTATTCAGAATCGTATGATCCCATCATCTTCCACTATAGTCATTTTGTTTTGAAGAAAAAAGAAACCTTTACATGATTAAAGGCTTTAAAGCCATATGCATTTTTTTGAGGATCATTCGAATTGTGTAACTTACCAAATATTATTGACATCAAGAATTGAATTGGGCCATAGTAAGAATATTTAAGTCTATTTAAGATTACAAATCTCAACGTCGTTATTAGATATTATAACTTGCCTTTGTTTCCGTACGAGTGAAAATTGGTCTGGGAGGTTCCGCACGAGTAAAACGTTGATTCGAAGGCAAGTCGTCCAACAACAACTACATAAGTGCAAGAGGGGGGTTCAGAAATTACGCAAACAAAAACTAGATGCTCACAAAAATGTATTTACTAATACAAGTCCATTCTGTTTGGCTAGGATGCTTGATTACCTCCCGTTGATGTCGCCTACTATTAACATGAGTGGTGTAATTATCAAAGCCTTGGCCACCAAGATCCATGTGGCATAATGAGCAAATCCAGAAGGCAGACTCACTTCAGTTATCATCGTCAAGTGCCCCTGAATCTGTGGAATAAAAGTAAGCCAGTTTAGTTGACAACATATTGTAGCCAGTTAGTACTATTTCTTTCAAGTACAAAGACACAAACCTGCCAGAAAAAAGCTTTCAAGAGAATCACATCGAAGAATGTTGTATCCCCTTGATTCTAGGGGAGAAGAATAATCAGTGAAGGATTTTGCGTCGGAAATGACCATTATATTAGCTGGAGGTGGATTGCTACTGGTAAAATCACAAATCAGACGATCCACAGTGCTAGAAAACCCTGTTTCAGAAACTAAAGACTTGAGACTCTCTAATCATAATCAATCCATTAATAAGAAAGAAAGGCGCAGAGATGAGACAATCCTAACCAGTGCAAATGTTATTAAGAGAGACTCCACCGGAATAGACTCCTTCCAACACGTCATTAGGGACGTCTACGTACAGGGTGTTTGACTAAAAAAAAAAAGTATCTTGATTACCAGCTCTTCAAGATGGTCTTCATCACATAGATGCGTGACGAAACTTTCAAAGCATTGGCTAGGAGGATAGCAGGAGCACACACGGCAATCCCAGAAGGCAGATTCAAGTGTTTCCGCATCAAGTGCCCCTGAACCTGTGGAGAAATTAAAAAAAAAAAAAAAAAAAAAAAAAAAAAAACAAATATGTTAATTGTTTCTAACGTCTTTGATATGGNGAGAGAGAGAGAGAGAGAGAGAGAGAGAGAGAGAGAGAGAGAGGACAAACACACACACATACTTGTGGCTTCCATAAGTAAGCTTTCGAGAGAATCAATTGGAAACGGCTGGAGAGGGTTGTAGCGATATATTTCCAGAACCTCAGAGAGACCACAGCAAGCTTTCCCATAGGATATGAACATAAAATTAGCTGGAGGTGGATTTGTCTCGTGAGAGGTAGCCATTAGATCAAAAATGTCAATGGTACCTGTTTGAGATAGAGAAAAGACATGAGACTCTCTATCTATCAAATCAATGACTGTAGAAAGGCGGCTCTATAAGGATGGATAATAAGATACTAACCGTAGGGGACAATTTTAAGATCGATTCCACTGGAAAAGACTTGTCTGAGCATGTCAATAGGGAGGTCAGCTAGTTTTCCGTAGGCAGTGATGGTGAGAGGACCACCGTAGCCATTCTTCTCCAATAACCGTTTAATACTCGGACGGACGAGACGAGGATGAAAGCCAGTGGGAACCGGGCACATCTTGATGTCCCAAAAGACCAATGTTACAGCCACAGCCTCCTGCTGGGTAGCCTTCTTCATCATTATTATTTTCTGGTAAACGAAGAAGAAAATCAAAATTAACAAAAAAAACTAGTTAGTGTTGGGAAAGCAAATCGCAGCTGTAAGGTCCGTCTTTTAAACTAAGAACGGAAATCAAACATCATCACAGAAAGCACTATTCAGAGTCAGAGAGATAAAATTGACACGGCCGAGAGAGAGAGGAACACGGCTGTAATCGTTTTGGAGCAGAAATTACTAACCTGAGAGAGAGAGAGACGCAGAGTTTGGCGCAGCTAAGGACTTGGTTACCTGAAGAAAAATAAAACAGATTGACACAGGCGGTAATGGTTTCCGATGAATGAGATTTTTACCTGAGAGATAAGCTTGGTTGGATCTCGAATTCGACTACGACGGTTAGGGTTTCGATATTCCTAAGACTGAAGAACAATAAAATACTATATATATCTATCTATGCAATGGGATAGGGTTGAATGTGGGCTTCGTTTTAATGGGCCTATAGTATTCTTCAATGATGTATGCTCGAGCACGCAAGTCGATGGCCCAATAATCATAGGGAAAGCCCCATGCAAAAGGTCTAATGCCCGTTTAGCATGATTTGATCCAAGACCAACAACCCACACAGCTCAGCCAGCGCATATGGAAGACCCAAGATTTCATTTGCCACATTTGCTGCCTGTAAAGCACATGACGGTAATAACTAATAAGATTAGTGAAGCACTAGACTTTTTTAGTAGGTCTGGTTAATTCTAATTACTAATCTAGCTAGACTTTTGAATACATTTGATGATTACATAGATGAGTCTAATTCATATGATATTATTTAAACTACAAAAGTAAAAAGTATACCTAGCTCTTTAAAGTTGAGATTTAATGTGTCTATGCATTTCAAAACATCATGAATTTTGAAATGAAGTTTGCTAAATGAAGTTTCTAGGTGATTATACTTCTTCTTAGTTCTTTATTATGAGTTTTTTTCACAGATTTCAGACTTTTGTCCCCTGAATATCGAAGTATGTATTGGCTTTTTTAATATAAAATCTGCAGAAGAAGAGAGATTGTGTTGGGGATATTGTTTTTGTTTTTAAGAAAAAGAAACCTTTACATGATGATTACAAGAATAAAGGATTAATCCCTATCATCTTGACTTGGTTCTTATATAACTAACCAAATATTATTGACATCAAGAATTGAATTGGACCATAGTAAGAATATTTAAGTATATCAAAAATTCTCAGGCCCATACAAACGTTACCTGCTAAAGTGCTAAGTAATTAAGAAATGAAATAAATTGATCAATTGTGATATAGAGCAATCCGATAGATTCGATGAGAGTTTCTGGATGAGATAAAACGTCGAAGAAATCAAACGACCAATAATAATTAATCTTTATTCGAATATTCGACAGAATTTCCCACCGACTAGTTCTTTAAGTACTTGTACTGATCAGAACCTGAATTTTTGTTTTTCTTTTTTCAAATATCCGTACGATGTTTTCTTTACCTGAAAATATATTTATTATTTTGTTTTGCGTTGCAAGGCTTGGGAAGTAAGTGAAGCCAGCCGTCTCCCAGCTCGGATAGATATGGTTCAAGTGTACGGATACAATCCTATGGAGACACGTTGAAGTGCCTCGTAGCTGTCTACGACAACAACAACGACTAAATAATCTAAACTGGCCAATCTACTTGGGATACGTTAAAACTTGGGATTGGGTCCGTGTAATTCACATGTGGAAGTCTTATTGGTGTCCTTTTTAAAAAAAAAAAACACAAAAGGCTCTTTTGAAACTTAAAAATCCTCATCCTTTGGTATATATATTAACATTGAAATCTGTGGAGATTTGTTAGACTGTCCTCATTGGTAGTGTTTCTTAGTTGTTTCTTAAGGCATTTTTAATAATAAAAAGGAGAGAAGAAACTTTGTTAAGAGAAAAAGAAAATTTTGTTGATTATTGGTAGAACCAACTTTAGGTGTTTCTTAGGGAAAATTTTGTTGATTATTGATTATAAAACTCAAAGAAAAGTGATAAAACGATGGTGATAATCCGTCTCCCACTTCTTCTTGGACCGTTCCTTCGATTTTTTCAACCGTTCCTCATATCTAGTTTCGTAGTCACTCTCGTAAGCAGTCTGGTAGTCGCTCCTGGGGTCACTTTCGGAGTCACTCACCTCCCATTCCCAATGGTAGTTTCCTGTCGCATTATCGAACTCCATGTCGCTGAACACATAGATCCGCTTGATCATCTCATCATCGGTTAGGTTATTCTCGACTGCAACATCTAGAATACAATCAAACACCTTCTGTAAATCCGTGTTCCCTCCCCAATCCATATTTGGTTTGCATGCAGCTGACCATTAACATTATAAGAAAAGTAACTTCAGCTGACCATTAACATTATAAGAAGAGAAACATATCAACATTATAAGAAGAGTAACTTCCAACAAGTCACGCACCCATTCCATATTCGGTTTGCATGCAGCTGACCATTAAAATAAGAATATGCATCAGCTTCGATGAATCATATATATGAATCATCAAATCAAAGCATGACTTGCAGAAAAACAGAACCTTTCTTGATTACAATCTGACTTTCTTCCTCCAACTGGTTTATCCTTTCTAATAATTCATCTTTCTCTTTCTTCAGCTTCTTCAGCTCCTCAACTGCAGCTAAGCGTTGCTTGTTTAAGAACATGATATCTAAATACACAACAAAGACGATACAATACACAAGCAGTGAGTGATTTACATTTCCAGAATATGAAACCAAAACTATATCGCATCCGAACTTCATTTACTTTGTTGAGCTTCTTTAAAGAGGCTCCATATATCCTTGTGTTTTATCTCTTTCGTAACAGAAGATAGTCCAAGATTTTCCTGTAAAGTAACCAATTACACTACGCAAGCAAATCATAGGAGATTAACATACTTCAAACCGCAGAAAAGTACCTGAGGAGAGTTCTCAAACTCCTCATGCCCTTCTGATCTGACAATGATCAAAATCCATTTCAGTTAAAGAGAAAGAAACAGAAAAGTTCCAATTTTTAAGCACAAATTTCAAGAACGATTGGAAAAAAGTTCACTCTAGATAAGCAACGATTTCATGAAATCCTAATCTACAATAGCAATCAGTTGTAAATAACTAAAATGCAACATCAGTGATACTATTAAGCCTGAAGAATTCGGATCAAGTAGATAAAATCAAACGATGATTCAAAAATCGAAATCAACCTCAAACAATGAAGAGCGTGAGACTTTTGATACTTGGGGCTCAATATATGAACTTTGGAGGATGACCCACGCAGCGAGAGATTCCATATCACCGAAAGGTTCGCCGCTGCTTGCATCATTTGGCGAAGTTCGAATTCGTCGCCGGCGAAATTTAGTGACTTCAGCCAAATTTGCCGGGAACGACAAAATAGAAAACAGCCGGAAATAAAAATACTTTTGGAATCGAAGAAAAAATCAAGGGAAATCGGCGATTTGTCGAGAGAGAGATAGAAGAGAGAAAACGAAGAAGAAAGAAAAATGCCAAAAAAAAATAAACCCATTCATTTGGTACAACGTGTCCAGCAAGAGATGTTTCTTTCATTCCTAAAATTAGAAACGATTCTTGCTTTTCTTAACTTATGTTTGATTAATTAATAATATCTACACCTAAGAAATGTACTAAGAAACAACTAAAACTTACCGATGAAGATAGTCTTACATCAGTTTTTAAAAAAGAAAACTTAGAATGATATGAAATTTTGCAAATAAAATAAACAAATTGTAATACTGTGATATATTATTACAATTTGTTTTTCACTGTGCCCTCTCCGTTATTAGATTCTTGACGCAATGTGAGTATGAATCGGATACGACCTGTTAAACCCCAATGATCCAGCCAATGATGGAGATAAACAATAAGAAGCCAATGATCATGTTCTTGAGATAGATCCACTGGGATTTCCTTCGGCTTATGTCCTCAAAAACAACCCATTCCTGCTTCACCGTTTTGGTTGATGGAGTGTTCTTGATTGTTGAGTCTTCAGCCATTTCCAACTCAGGATTGCTTTCCTGCCTACTTATCACCTGCAACCGTGTCCACAGTCCAAAATTTAATATATAATGTAACTAGAATTTGATAATATATATATAAGATTATGATTTGATTGTATCAGACTAGCCAATTCGAGTTTCTTAATAGCACCTTTTCTTGTCCTTGCAAATGCAACTCCAGTTGCTCTTGTGCCTCAGAATTGTGCAAAGGCTTAGTAGTGTTCAATGATAGTTTATCATCTATAGGAGTATGGTCCGGTTCAGTTACACTCGAATTGTCGCTGCCAATCTATTAAAAACGCAAAAAGTAGACGACGTGTAAGAAACAGAACACAATCATATAGATATCTATGGTGTAAAACTGCTTACTGCTTGCTTACCATAGAGTCAGTGTCACTACCACAGCTATCATCGGTAAAAAACCCTGTCACAGGTTTTTTGGGGATGCAAACATTGCAATTCTCATTTAGCAATAACCCATTGTATGGAGGATAAACCTCATCATCCAAAACCATCTGTTGGCCACCATCATATGACACCAATTGAGGAAACTGATCTAGCATGTTTAAATATTCATTAAACTGCTGGCCATGATGATTTGTTGAATCGTACTCAGAATAAGTGTTGTAGTATCCTGACTGGTTGACCTGAAAGAAAATAAAAAAATAAAACAGTTTAGGAATACATCAAATCAGTTTTTAGACACAAGTTTTTTTCTTGGGGGTGGTATGCTTAAGATCTTTAAGTTGAGAGAAAACAAACAAAATGGACATATAGCCTTAGATAGACTCACCACAGAGCCGGCACTATTAGTCATTATGGCAGGGACAAAAGAGGGATAGGGATCTGTTGGTTTAGCTTTAGCAGATAGAATGCTCTTGTCGTTACCCTTATACTCAAGTCTGCAGATGACATAGGTCGTCCTCTGTAAAAATTGCCAGAGGTAAGCAGCACATATATATACAAGCTCAAAATTGTAAAATAGTATGGGGATAAAATACTATTTGCTGCATATATATAGATAATTAAATTACTTTCATCAAAAGCTAAGTGATGAAATATCAAAGATCAAAATTGTTAAAAAAAAACCAAATATATATAGATAAATACCAGATGTTCAGGCAAGATGGTATCGTGATAATACTCGTGAATAACCCAATCAGTATCGACGATGCCATTATCCCGACGGAACTGTACAACCCTTTTATGACCAATCTTGTTGTCGTCTCCAGTTCCAATCTTGTTGTCGTGTCCAGTTGCAGACAAAGGCCAAGACTTAAACTGATCCTTGACATCAGTATGCTCTCCAGTAAGTTTCCATCTTCCAGAAGGCGTTTTCCTGTTCTGTCGATTCCCTCTAGCGTACTTGTTTTCCCTACGAGAGAAGAAGTAGCACATACGATCCGTCGATTCGATCTTCGATTGCACTGTTACAGAAACAAGAATACAACA
>NC_025701.1:202190-220437 GCF_000633955.1 Camelina sativa | reverse complement strand
CCCAACGACTCTCTCTCTCGATCACGCACGTACGGTGGCAGAAAATAATTAAAATTCGAAAAACCGTGATAGTAGTATAACTTACAGCGCAACGTCCAAGGATCGAAATCACAGATGTTGACCTCGTTAATGGCCCATTCTACTAGACGAGTGTTGCCCATAATTTTGTGATAGAGATAGTAACCGACGAGCTCGTCGTCCCTCGGGCGGAATCCAAACCCCACAAAAACATCATCCATCTCTCTACCTATTTCTCCAAATGTTTCAAAGAGACTAGTACTTTTCTGTTTTATTTAGAGGAGAGAGATGATGAGATGAACTGAGTGAAGAAAGAGTTAAGAGTTTAAATAAGCCCAGAAATATTATTATTTTATTATCAGTATTTTTATTTATGCTACTAAATTTATATATTTTAAAGTTAAATAATGGATCTTCTTCGGTTCAATTTGGTTTGGTTTTGGCTTTCACCGGTTTGTTTGTTATTTTGATATTTTTCTCCTTTCTTTCTTCATAAACCTTAAATCAGATTCTTTGGTTTGGGTTTTATTAATAGAATCGGTTTTGGTTGAAAAGCTATGAGAATTGAAAAAAAAAAAAAGGTAGGCTTATTTGGGAAGCTTTAAGGCTTACAAGAATTGGACGGTGGACATGTGTGCCCTACAAGAATTGAAATGGCGAGAAGCTGGAATCTTTCTGCTTATGTAATAAGTCCGTAATTGTAATTGTAATTGTAATTGTAATCTTTCTGCTTATGTAATAAGCTGGAATCTTTGACCATGCTTACTGAATACTAAAGAATGTTCTACACTGACATGTGTCTTTGATATGTAAAAAATATGTGTAATATCTCTCATTCAACCATTGTTATTATATGTACAAACATAAATCCTTTAAGATGGATAAAATAGGTCGTAGGTTTCTGAGATATCAAAAAATTCTACCATCTTTAAAGATTGTTGACGCGTTAATTGATAACAAGATTCGGCTTTCTTACAAATTTTGAGGATTAGTCTATGTTTAGCTTCATGATTACCCAAGAATAAGTGTAGAGACAACATACTCTACAACAATGTAATTAGTAAACAAACCGTAAAAATACATAAGATAAACTATTTTAATTAATTTCAAACAATCCTAATGTATATTGCTTGTCAATTTTCGGTCAGAGGACTTTAGTTCTTCGCAACATGAATTAGTTGGTATTACAAAACTTGCTGAAACGTCATAGCACTAGTTGCTTTTTTTCCATTGCGCCCTCCGTTACACTTTCTTGATGTGTTCAATGAATCTTTGAGCCAAACATCCTTTGCACAACCTCTCATGTATATATACCCCTTTCTTTTGCAGAATTATTTGATCACTTTTATATACAAAATAAGAACTACAACACAATACGATTCACTAATTATGAACATACACTTTTCTCCCCCTTTCTTTACATTATTACACTTTCTGCATTTTTTTTTTCCTTCTCTCTTTTTTTTTCTCTTTTTTTTTACACATACTTATGTAAAACACACAACTTCAGACTTTTCCGGAGTGAGAAAACAGAGCAAAGAAACCAAAAGGAAAAGCACACAGACAAGAAATAAAAACTGTGAGCAAGAATCGGATTTGACCTCTTTAACCAACAAGAATCATCGAACCAATGATGGAGATGAACAGTAAGACGCCAACGATCATGTTTATGAGATAGTTCCACTGTGCATTCCTTTCACTCCTCTTCTCCAAAACAATCCAGCTCTGCTTCACCGTCTTGGTGGATGGAGGTTTCTTGATCGAGTCTTCCGCCATTTTCCACTCGCATTCGCTTTTCTGCGTATTTATCACCTGCAAGCACACCCATAATTTAGACTATATGTTGGTTTCAGGTTGCGTATCAAAGTATGTTGTTTCTCAGTGAGAGTGTTAAAACCTTTTCTTTGCTCTGACACGGTTGCGCCTCGTAATTGTGCAAAGGCTCAACGACAGTGTTCAATGATGGAACATCATCATCTATAGGAGTATAGTAAGACTCATTTGAACTACAACCACTATCAGTCGAGCTCGAAGTGTCTCCGAAAGTCTGTTAAAAAGCCAAAAGTCGATGTGTCAGAAACAGAAGCGATGGTATAGATTCTGAATATATAAGTGGTCCAAGTGCTTACCATTGAGTCATTGTCACTGCTATCATCACCCAAAACCCCAGTCACAGGTTTTTTGGGCTGGTGATCACTGTAATGCTCTTGCATAGATGTCCTTTCACGAGTTTCTTCAATCACAAAGTTCCGAATGAGCTCGGAGTTTTCATCATATGGGGCCGCCGAGTAAGGAACTTGTTGTTGCGGGTAGAAATAGTCACTCAACCACTGGCCGTTGTTTGCTAAATCATACTCAGGGAAAGGGTTGTAATATCCTGAATTCCCTTGAACTGATTGCTGCATGTTAAACTGCTGGCCATGATTTGCTGAATCATACTCAGAGTAAGTGTTGTAAGATTCTGAGTTTCCTTGACGTGATTGGTTGACCTGAAACAAAAATCAACAGTTAGACACAAGCTTAGTTTTTTTAGTCTGCTTACTTCAGAGCTAAGAGCAAACAAACAGTTTTGGACATTAACTCACCACAGAACCTTCACTATTAGCCATATTGGGGGCAAAAGCGGGAGTAGGATCTATTGCATAAGCAGAGAGAACGTCCGGGTCATCACCTTTGTATTCAAGCCTGCAGATAACATAGGTCCTCTGTAAAAATTCCAGAGGTAAACACAAAAGTTCGTCAGTAAAAAACATTGATAAGAGTTCTGTCAAAAGCTAATCCTAAAACTAGATTCTGAACCTCACTGGTAACACTACATAGTTTCTAATCATAATAACATTGATGAGTTCTTAGCTCAGCCTATCTAGGGATACATACACATAGATGAGTGAGGGGTACACTTAAGACAAGATCCTGAAATGACGAACCTTCTGTTCAGGCAAAAGGTCGTAGTGAAACTCGTGGATAACCCAGTCGGATTTGGTTTTGTCAGGGAATCTTGCATCGAGGAAGACCAAAACCCTTTTATGACCAATCTTACCACGAACGCCGCTAGCAATCCCCCATTGGTCCTTGACTTCCACAGATTCTCCGGTAAGCTTCCACTTGCCAGAAACCGTCGTCCTGCTCTGTCGATTCCCATTCCCATACTTGTTTACTCTACAAGAGAAGAAATACCACATAGCATCTCTCGATTTGTACTTTGATTGGACTGTTTTTACAAAACCAAAACCAAAACCCTAAATCAGAACAAACCCTTCCAATCAAATAGATCAATTCACGCGAGCATATATATGAATGAAACAAAATTATGAGGAAAATTGGGAAACTTACAACGCAAGTCCCAAGGATCGTAGCTACAGATGTTGACTTCGCTAATGGCTACTTCAACGTGGCTGCTGTTTCCTTCAATTTTGTTACGGAGATAGTGACCGACGAGCTCCTCGTCGTTCGGACGGAATCCGAACCCAACTCTATCCTCCATTGTTCACAAAAAGGAAGAAGTACCCACCGATTTCGATGGTAAAAGACTAAAGAGCTTCGCCGCCGAGATCGCTCTGTGTATTTCTCCGATTATATTACTATTCGTTTTGTTGTTTGGTATATAAATTAATTTGGAGGGAGGAAGACAGTGAAAGCAATGCGTTTAAATAACCCCCACAAATATTTGTTTTTATTTATTATTAAATTTAATATGGATCTTCGGTTCAATTGGTATATGGTTCTGGTTTACACAGTACCGGTCTTAACAATTACTGAAACAACGGTATGTTTATTATCGTCTAACTCTTAATTTCTTTTACTTATTATTAATCAATGTAAGCAAACAGAAATCAGATATAAACCAACAACTAACATACTGTAGTACTGCATTTATCGATTAAAGAAAAGGAATTAAAAATTAATTTTATATAATCGGTTTTAGGATTTGGATTTTGGATTGAATCGGTTTGGGTGAACCGTCGATTATACTACATTCCCTATGTATTAGTAATCTGAATTAGTAGCATATAAGAAGAAGAAAATATATTTTAAAATAAAATAAAATTGGAAAGGCTTATTAGGGAAGGTGATGGGCGGTAAGAATGGGTCCCAAAGCAAAAAACAAAGGTGATCAACTCGAATCTGCCTTGTGGCTTCCTTAATTATGCTGTGTGAACACGCTTACTATTTTGATCTTATTCCTTTTTAGAAAACATTATTGAGGGTTCTTATCTTTAATCTTGTTAAGATTTTTTTTTTTTCTTCGAGTGGCGAATTGTTGTATCTCCAAATGACGGAATCTAGGCTACATTCATGACCCTTTTCTTCTTTTTTTTTTTTCATTTTATTTTTTTACTTTTGAATTTTGATAATGCCGTATATGGCATAATAATGCGTTAGAAGATAGTTAGTGAAACAAAAAATAACAAGAGGACACGTGCTTTCAAAAATTAACCAATAGGGGACTTTACTTGTAAGAAAAAAACTTTACTCATAAACAAAATAAAAAAGATTAGGGGAACAAAATCAATATATAATAGAGAAGTCAAAAGTTCATCCACATCTTCCGTAAATATATAAATACACACTTTACCTAATGTTTATGTTAGCATTGAACTAATTAAAGGTTCATCTAATTTACATCCATTTTTGTGTAGTCTAGATGTGCCATTGTAGATAACATAATGTTGATAACGTTAGATTATTTATGATAATGTTGATTATCTATGATAATACCAAGCCTTGCATCTTAATCTATACTTTTTGTTGTTATTATCATTAAATTTTTATTATGGAAAATGATTCTCATTACTTTCTAAAAAAAAATATTTAGATTCAATTTTCTAAATTATATTTTTGCACTAGATTTGATTTGGCTAATGTTAATTAAATTCCAATATTTTAAAAGTTTAATAACAGCTTAGCATTACTTCTCTGACGTTATTAGAATTCTTTAAATGTTTTAATTTGATATTTTTCTGACGCTTAATAAGAATTTCTTTGATATTTTTCCAACACTGCTTCTATGCGCGGACGGATCTGACCAACATCATAACAATCCGGAATCGGACAGTTGTTGACATCAATCCACACCGACGTCGGAGTCGCCTCTTTGTTCTTCAACATCATCCTATATAATAAACACATCATAAAGATCCAAGTTACGCTTTTTTGTAATCTAGAAGAACCGATAAAACCTTGTACAAATCAATCATACATCAGATAATAGCAATTTGAGACCAAACCTCAGCCAGGCAAACAAAGACGCAACTTCTCTTTTCTCGCAAGTCAGTCGAGAGCTCCAGTAAAATAAAATAATGCGGTTTATACTTAAACATCAACGATGACAACATGCACGTGTGATAATATTGATTTAAAAAAAGTCCAAAAGAGACTCTTGACATAATAACTTTGAAGCATCTTTGATTTGATGATTATTTATTCTTGTTTTCTTTTGTTGAACGAAAACTTTCGTGGGGTTTAGGTAGGAGTAGGACTAGAAGAGTCGACGCTGATTGCTGCTACGTCAATTAAATTTGACCATTTGGGTTAGCTGTATGATAAATTCAAATTTTACAACTTTGAGTTCACTGACTACTTCTTATCACAAGTATTTTACCTTTCACTAGATAAAAAAAAATGGAACACACGTCCGAGATGGAAAAGTTGCAAAACAAGATAAGAGATTGTCGGTCAATTGGAATATATTAGGACACACATAGAGTAAGGAAATAGTTACAAAACAAGATAAACATAACATATAGTTTTACGGATCTTGGAAAGTACAAAGGTGTTTATATCATGTTCTTGAGATAGGATAACATAGGCGAATTTTCTTGACGAATTTTTGTACCATCCTAAGAAAGAAGTTACCAGCTCTTTTGTTCTTCTTGATCATCTCTTGACCCAATTTATGATCTTCAATCTCAGTCCCACGTGCATCATCACAAGGATTCATCTTTTTGATCTCAGTGGTATCAACATTAGTTCTGAGAGCTTGGCTCACCTTGAACCATCATATCAAAGAACCCAAAACGCTTGTGAGTAATGAATGGCACAAAGTTAGCATTAGGGATTGTTAGCCTCAGTGAAAGAGAGATAATAAAGCTCACCTCTTGAGTTAGTGGTGACACTAACTCGACTGTCGAATTAGGAGGTTCTGGCAGGTCTTTGATTTGGTCTATGCGATGATTTGAGCTACCAAAACTATCATCACAAGTGCACGAAGTTCCAATAGAGTTCTGTCATATATATCAGCCAAACTCAGCTTTTATGAGAATGAAATATGAAAACAGAGGATTCTCAAGGTAAGACATAGTAAAAACATTGCTTACAGTGGCCGGAGATAGAAAATCAGAATCATTATCATCACTGCTATCGATATCGTCAGTGAAGACACCAGTCAATGACTTTGGAGGTCTGTAATCGTTGCGATTATCCTGCAAAAACATGATATTCGTCTCCTCATCATCATTATCATTCAACCATGTTTTCCATTCCTCCTCTTTGGTAGCTATAGTTGCTGCATCATCGAGTTGATGAGCCTCTTCCTGCAAACCAAACTGACTTGAATCTGGTTAGTAGCATTAGTTTCATCACGTGATATATAGCAAAAAGATAGAAAGGATAAAATACCAAACTAATTAAATGTTGATTAATCAAACAATATATTAATGAAAAAAAGGAGAAGAACACAAATAAGAGTCGTTCGTTGTCAGATTAAAAAAAAAGAGAGAAACAAAGAAAGTAACGACCTCAGATCCTCCAGAATTGTTCACAAGATGTAAAGGGGGAGAAGAAACCTCGTTCTCTTCACCCTTAAACATTACTTTACAGATGGTATATGTCATCATCTTCTGTAATAGTTAACAAAAAAATAATTACTGTACAGATTCAAATCAAATCACAATCGCAGCTCAAAAAAGTTACAAAAAAAAAAGAAAAGAAAAACAGAGTACCTGAACAGGGGAGAGAAGGTGGTACTCGTGCATAACCCAATCGGATTTGGAATCCTTACTAAAGTAAAACATCAAAACCTTTTTCGCACCGATCTTAACACGGTTGCGCATGATAGCCTTTGGGTTACCAGTTATCTTCCAAAACCCAGATTTCGTTTTTCTGATCTGTTGCTCACCTCTGTCGTATTTGTTTACCTTACGGCTGAAGAAACACCAAGACTTATCTTTCAATTTGATCCTCGACTGACCTGACCAAACAAAACCAAAAAATCCCAAAATCAGAAACTAGCTGATGATTTGATTTGATACAGCACTGACTACTGAGAGGGGAACTCGTGAGATGGGGACTTACAAGGTAACTCCCAAGGATCGAAGCTACAGATAGTGACAGTGCTAATGACTTGATCGACACGGCTCGTGTCAGTTTCCAGATTTTTTGGCCGGAGGTAATCATCGACGATCTCCTCGTCGGTCGGACAGAATCTTAAACCCACCGGAGTCTCCATTTCTCTAGCAGCGATCATAAAAAGGGATATAAAAAGAAGAGAAAAATATCAAAATATGTAGGAGAGAGCTTTCGCCATTGTTGCGGTTCTTCTGTAATGGTTAAAATCCAAGGAGGAAGACGAATGAAGGGTTTCACTATTCATATATATATATAAGCGGAGATTCTGAAATTCAAAAATAAAATAAAATAATAAACATTTTTACATCCCTTATTATAAAGAAAAAGAAAAAAAAAAGAGAGTGAATGTGTAGTAGTATTTTATTAATTTGTGACGTGCGTCGATAATACGCTATTTCAAAGGGTTAAATTTTGCAGTGGTAAAATACGTGGCATGTTTCTTTATCACTTGTCTTATTTTTTGGTCATCCTTTGTTTATTATTATCATTCAGTAATGAACAAATTTTAGTATTGCATTTAGATATATATAGTCCATAATACCAATCTACAGTAAGAAAAATATTCCCCATCAAATTCTCTCGTACCTTGTGACTTTAAGAAAAAGTTAACTTTATACTAATCAGAAAAGGAAGGGAAAATAGAGGATTAATTAGCAAGTTGCAATTTTGCGTTTAATCAAAAAGAAGAAGGGAATATAGAATAGTAGTGACGTGATAGTTTCATCACGTGCCACTAGTAGTTAGTTACCCCCAACACGCAACTCTGAAGAAATTACTTACATTTATTTATTGAACATGATTGATGTTTGATGTTTGATGTTTCCCTTTATTACATTTTCGTTGGCCCATTCCGATAGCACCTGATTAAAAAGTTAAACGTCATTTGTGTTGAAACAGATACAAAAAGGTATCTCTATATGCCAATAGGAAGCTTCGTAGAAGCCGTAACCAGATAATAATATATAGGAAAAGAGGAATTGGCATGCCCATTCAAAGTTAATATTAAACTGCAAAAAGAAAAAGGATAAAAACGATCTCTCGATGAGGAATTTGGAATTTTTATCACTTACCTTATGATATATCTCTTTCAGATTTCTTTTTAAAAAAAATCATATCTCTAAAGTGAACGAGAATATCGTGATGAGCATTATTTTATAATGATTTATTGCAATTACAGTAAAACCTCTATAAATTAATAAGATCGGGACCATGAAATTTTATTAATTATAGAGGTTTTAATTTATCGATAAATTAATAATTATTAATTTATCGATAAATTAATAAAATATTAATTTATGAAGAGATTTTTAATTTTCATAATTTTGAAAATTTTATATTACAGTAATATACTTTTGTTATCATTCATATTTTTTTAAAAAGTCTTATTATAATCTTTGCTATCATAATTGCTAAGTTTAGAGTTTAGGTAAAAATGACAAATGTTAGAAGTTTAGAGTTTAGAAGAAATTGCTACTAGTATCATTCATGGTAATGATGAAGTCAAAGAATATCTTGAAGTAATTTAAGAACCAATTACATGTAAAGAAGCAATTATCACATTTAATATTTTCCACAATTTTTGAATGCGATTTGAAAAGACGACAATGAAAAAAATTAGAGATGAACTACAATAAAAATGCAAATTCAAGAATATACAAACAACAATAGAGTCATATTTCACAAGATTTTGTTAGATATATATATATATATATATATTTATTTATTATTTGATTATTAATTTATGATATTGATGGGACCATATTTTTACATAGGATTTTCAAAAAAATTATTATCTAATTAATTTATCGAAATGAGTCATTTTTTACACCGGCCCAACTCAGGACCGGAAGAATTTATTAATTTATAGCGAGTATTAATTTAAAGAGTATTAATTTATAGAGGTTCTACTGTATAGCAAACTACAGTTTTTGAATTGATATGAAGTAATAGAAGTATATATTTGTGTATTTTAAAGGGTTAGTTGAGTTAAAATTGTGATGCTAAAAAAAAATAAAAAAAAATTGTGATGCTAAATACGTAGCAAGTTTAGTAAACATAAGTATATATCGCGTTCATAAAGAATATAAACATTGCTTTTGCCAATCTTTTTTGTTTAAATATAGAAAAGAAGGGAAAATGGTATTCAAATTTTTTGAAAATTCTAATCAAAGATTGACATATAGTGACGTATATTATTCTTTCTTCTTCTTTTTTTTTTTTTTTTGGTTTCCATGGTTAAATGTTATACCCAAAAAAAGAAACGAATGGATACATACTCGAAAACTAAGGGTTTGAATGGTAACTGCAGTCAGGGCAGTCAAATCTGTCTGCGGTCTGGACCGCTCTATTTTTGGGGCGGACTACAGACCGCTGCGGACCAGTTCTATTTGTATACAAAAGCAGTCCGCAGCGGTCTTGTCTCTACTTTATTTAGACCGCACCACTATGGACTATATTTATTGAATGGTAAATTAAAAGCGGTCCTGTCCGCAGACAGATTTGGCCGTCCTGACCGCTGCAACCATTTACACCCTAAGACTAAAAGCACCCATTACATTAGCTCCCTATCCGAGAGATACAAAAGTGGAACGACGTATGTTTATTCATCTATTGCACTTATCATGTGACAGTTGTTACTCCCAGCACGTAGTATGATATTCATATTACTATATATATATTTTTTTTTCTTAAACATGCTTCCTTTTGTTAAATTTGATGTCCCATTTTTTGGAAAAATCCTGAAAGGGTCTCTGGTTAACATTGACGTTTTAATTTATATACAGAGAAAACTTCGTAGAAGGCAGGCGTAGATTAAAAAAAAAACAGACATCATATTTGTAAAAAGAAAAATAGAGGATAATCATAGTATAAAGTAAATTTTATTTTGCTAAATCATAGTATTACGAATGCGTAAGTAAACGTTTAGTTGGCATGGTAAAAGACGTGTGTGTGCCTTGCATAATCAAGTTGCAATTATGGAACAGTGAACTTGTAGTAGTGGGCCAGGAAATGCTACCAAACACCATCCAACGACCGAATCTAAAATATGTGAACTGATTGGGCGACGTGGAAGTGTTTTAATTACACGCGCCCTTCTTACTTTTCAACCAAGGCACAGTTTCAACTTTCAACTAAAGGCTAAGCTATAATAAAATCCTCTTTACAATAATAATAATCGGAACATGAATCTTTTGTTTGGTTTTTGTCATCATATCAAGTTATCAACTCTCAACAAGAGAAAGAAAAAATTAGACCATTTTGTTAGCTGTACTTATCTCTATCGTAATCGTGTATGAATTGAAATTAGCCAACTTTGTATGATTGACACACACACAAAACAATAGGCAAATTTACAAAACAAGATTTGTTCAGAAAAGTTACTCCGGCCTTAAAATTTATGTAGCTATTTGGCCCATTATGTGGCCTAATTCGGGTCATTGAGTAAACAACTGTATATGTTATTAATTTACTGTCCGGTTACTGTCGTACAGCATATATAAATGATAAATCCATAATAAATATGACCGTTTAGAAACAATTAAGTTTATCACTTCACGTGCTAGCTAGCTCTGCAGGGTGGGCGTCTCTTATGATATTACACATTTGTTACAATTTTAACTTTTTAAAAAAAAAAAGTTTTCCAATTAATCTCTGTCACTTGAGATTTGACAGTCGAACGTTGGATTGCAGATAAAATATGAACGTTTGAAACAATTGTTACTGTTATGAATATAATAATTTTATTTTTTTAAACAATTGTTACCGTTATGAATGACTAATTCTCTATAAATATTAACATTTCTCCGCCTCTTCTCTCCTTCAAAGTTCAAAATACTAATTCTTAAAACAACTAAAACTCTGTTATTTTTTTTTCCATGTCCGAATATGTTTTTTCACTTACGTTTTCAAGTCAAAACTGTTTATAGTTCCTAGTTCCCACATCCTCAGAGACAAACATAGAAGCATGCATCATCACCCTTAAAGGTAAGAGACTCTGGTCTGATTACGTTTATTTTCTCTGTTTAACTATATAGTGTTCAGCTTAGTAAATAATATAGTTTTCGGAACATTTCAAATGATCATGTTTTTGAATCCAGCTATATAGATATGGGTGTTTAGTAAAATGTTCGTAAGAATGAGGGCCCTGAAATGTTGTTTCTTAGTATGCATCTGGCTGAAAATAGTAGGAAATAGTTTCCTCTCTGTTTCTGCCTAAGAAAGTACATATATTTTATGATAGTAGAACGATTGTTAAGTCTTTTTTTTTTTATATAAAGGAATTTAACAAAATTGTTGGATTTATTAAAATGACGTCTAAAGTGAATTGTTGTTCTATTTTTAGTTTTATTTGTAGAGAAAAATTGAGGAAATTGTAACGGAAATTAACTATTCGATCCATTTTGCAGATGGCAGTGAAACGAGAGAAGCTTGATTCGTGTGTGTATTCTCTCGTCTATGGCTTTCATCATCCGTCTTAATTGGTGCAGTATAATCTCTAAGTATTTTTATTAATGTTAGGATATAAATGGGAATGAATGATGTATAGAGTTATATATTAGATGTATGTATATGTATAGGACCATTGTATGCGTGTTGTGTGTTAGATGTATGAATAAGGTTATTGTGTGCGTGTGTGTTAGATGTATGAATAGGGGGCCAACGTAGCGACAAATGCTGCAAAATCGCGAACACGCCATATGCAAAACAAGTAACAAAATCACGAACATATCCTAAAACAAAAACACAAAACACGAGCAGCAGCTATACAAATGAACAAAATCACGAACACATTCGAAAACAAAACACAAACACATCAAAGCCAACTAAAGAAAAATAAGAACACGTTAGTCGAAGCACAATCTAAAAACAAGGAAATGAAATGCTGCAAATAGTGAACACGTCAAAGCAAAAAAACACAACACGAAAACATCTTTAAAGATAATATGATCAGCATGAAGTTATGAAGCAAAAAACCACGACATGGACATTAAAAGATCATAAAAACACACAAACTATCGAAGATTATAAACTACACAAGAGCATAAAAAACACAAACTATCGAAGATTACTTCTCATAAACAATATGGACATTAAAAGATCATAAAAACACACAAACTATCGAAGATTAAACAAAACAGGAGCATAAAAAACACACAAACTATCGAAGATTACTTCTCATATTTTCTCAACAGTCAGGAAACAAGCCTCAAGAGGATAGGTAAACAGTATCGTATTCTTCTCCTTAATGTACAGAATCAGCTGCATAGTAAAAAGAAAAATACCACATTGACTCTAATAAACAAATCCCACACATCATTCAAAACTAAGACTAAAAGCACCCATTAGCTCTCTATCGGAGAGATAAGACTAAAAGCATACAAAAGTGGAACGACGTATGTTATTCATCTATTGCACTTATCATGTGACAGTTGTTACTCCCAGCACGTAGTATGATATTCATATTGTACTATATTTTTTTATTTCCTTAAACATGCTTCCTTTTGTTAAATTTGATGGCCCATTTTTTGGAAAAATCCTGAAAGGGTCCCTGGTTAACATTGACGTTTTAATTTATATATAGAGGAAACTTCGTAGAAGGCAGGCGTAGATTAAAAAAAAAACAGACATCATATTTGTAAAAGAAAAATAGTGGATAATCATAGTATAAAGTAAATTTTTTTTTTTGCTAAATCATAGTATTACGAAGGCGTAAGTAAAAGTTTAGTTGGCATGGTAAAAAAAGACGTGTGTGTGCCTTGCAGAATCAAGTTGCAATTATGGAACAGTGAACTTGTAATAGTGGGCCAGGAAATGCTACCAAACACCATCCAAGGACCAATCTAAAATATGTGAACTGATTGGGCGACGTGGAAGCGTTTTAATTACACGCGCCCTTCTTACTTTTCAACCAAGGCACAGTTTCAACTTTCAACTAAAGGCTATGGCTATATTAAAATCCTCTTTACAATCCCTAATAATATCGGAACATGAATCTTTTGTTTGGTTTTCGTCATCATATCAACTCTCAACAAGAGAAAGAAAAAATTAGACCATTTTGTTAGCTGTACTTATCTCTATCGTAATCGTGTATGAATTGAAATTAGCCAACTTTGTATGATTGACACACACACAAAACAATAGGCAAATTTACAAAACAAGATTTGTTCAGAAAAGTTACTCCGGCCTTAAAATTTATGTAGCTATTTGGCCCATTATGTGGCCTAATTCGGGTCATTGAGTAAACAACTGTATATGTTATTAAGTTACTGTCCGGTTACTGTCGTACAGCATATATAAATGATAAATCCATAGTAAATATGACCGTTTAGAAACAATTAAGTTTATCACTTCACGTGCTAGCTAGCTCTGCAGGGTGGGCGTCTCTTATGATATTACACATTTGTTACAATTTTAACTTTTTTTTTTTTTTTTTTAAGTTTTCCTATTAATCTCTGTCACTTGAGATTTGACAGTCGAACGTTGGATAGCAGATAAAATATGAACGTTTAAAACAATTGTTACTGTTATGAACATAATAATTTTATTTTTTAAAACAATTGTTACCGTTATGAATGACCTCTATAAATATTAACATCTCTCCGCCTCTTCTCTCCTTTAAAGTTCAAAATACTAATTGGTGCAGGATATAATCTCTAAGTATTGTAATGTTAGGATATAAATGGGAATGAAATGATGTATGTGAGATGTATGTGTCATGTATAGGGCCATTGTATGCGTGTTGTGTGTTAGATGTATGAATAAGGTTATTGTGTGCGTGTGTGTTAGATGTATGAATAGGGTGCCAACGTAGCGACAAATGCTGCAAAATCGCGAACATATGCAAAACAAGTAACAAAATAACGAACACATCGATCCTAAAACAAAAACACAAAACACAAAACACGAGCAGCAGCTATGAACACAAAGTAACAAAATCACGAACACATTCGAAAACAAAACACACAACACGAAAACAAAACACAAACACATCAAAGCAACTAAAGAAAAATAAGAACACGTTAGTCGAAGCACAATCTAAAAACAAGGAAATCAAATGCTGCAAATAGTGAACACGTCAAAGCAAACAAGTAATCACGAACACATTCTAAAACAAAAACACAACACGAAAACATCTTTAACCAACAACAACAAATCCACGTTAGTCGAAGCACGTTAGTCGAAGCATGAAAGATATGAAGCAAAAACCACGACAAAGAAAATACTAGTAGCGAGGATGACAAAAACAATATGGACATTAAAAGAGCATAAAAAGTAAAAACACACAAACTATCGAAGATTTAAACAAAACAAGAGCATAAAAAACACACAAACAACTATCGAAGATTTACTTCTCATATTTTCTCAACAGTCAGGGAACAAACCTCAAGAGAAGGTAAACAGTATCGTATTCTTCTCCTTAATGTTCAGAATCAGCTGCATAGTAAAAAGAAATACCACATACTTGCCAGAGTCAAGAAATAAACAAATCCCACATATCATTCAAAATAGGAAGAAAGATGGCTAGCTACATGAAGTATAGGTGAATACATGGTCACACATACCAACTATACTATTGTATATTCAACTACACAAAGTATATGTATTACATGGCCACATGCATGAGCTATATGACGTCATGTGTTCAACACCATAGACATACAATCTGGTACACTGATTGATTAATTCCGGTGAAAACCAGTGTTGACTCCGGCGTTGACCAAAAAAAAATTTCTAAAATTAAAAATAAAAAATAAAAAATAATAAGTTATTTTATTAAATCATTTATGGTTTTTATTAATTAAAAAATATTCTATTCAATATCTAAATATTTTTTATATATTTCCTAAATATATCTTAAATGTAAAATAGAGAACCCAAACCTTAAAAAAATTTTAAAAAAATTAATTTAACATATTGTAATTGTGTAAAAGAGGGTAAAAATGAAAATGTTCATATGTTAAAAATAGATATTGTGAATTTTTTGTTGTTGTTTATATGTTAATTCAATATCTAAAGATATTTTTAATATATTTTCTAAATATATCCTAAATGTAATATAGAGAACCCAAACTTGAAAAAAAATTTCTAAAAATTAATTTAACATATTGTAATTGTGTAAAAGAGAGTAAAAATGAAAATGTTCATATGTTAAAAGTAAATATTGTTAACTTTTTGTTGTTTATATGTTATTTTGAGTATGTAAATTTTAAAGAAAAGAGTGTCTAAATTTTTTTATAACAATTACCATGCAAAATTTAGAGTAAAGAGTCATATACTCAATCTTTTGCATATTATTTTCTAATGAAAGTAGTTGAATTTGATTTTATTGATTTTGTAGTAATTAAATAATCTGATTATGAGAGATTTATATATATATATATATATCTTGAAAATAATTAGAAATTTTTATATCTTGAACATAATTATAAATGATTTTATATTTTGAAGATTATTATAAATGAATTTTTATATCTTGAAAATAATTATAAATGATTTTTATTTAACTATTTACTTTAGCTTGAAAAATAAAAAGTAATTAATTATAAGATGAATATATTAGAGATATATAAAAAATATTTGGATATTGAATAGAAAATGTCTTTTAATCATGAAAACCCATAAATAATTTGCTATAATAATTTTTTTTTTAATTTAGAATTTTCTTTTTTAAGTGTTGGTCAACGCTGGAGTCAACGCCGGTCTTTGCCGGAATCAATTGACCGGTGTACTGGATTATATGTCTATGATGTTGACCACATAACGTCATATAGTTCATGCATGTGGTCATGTAATACATATACTTTGTGTAATTGAATATACAATAGTATACTTGGCATGTGTGACCATGTATTCACCAATACTTCGTGTAGCTAGCCATCTTTTTTCCTTCAAAATATATCCAAAAAAGATAAAAAGACTGCAGTTTATACTACACATACAATCAAACCTACAAAACAAAATGAAAAGACCGGAGTTTAGTTTTTTTCGGTTTGGTTTGGTTGTTTGGATCTCTGATTTTTCCAATTTAGATAAAGATTTCATACCGGTCGAGTTTCGTTTTCGTTTTAAGGTCAAATTCAGATTTAAAATAATCATACTAGTTAAACCCACACCATGGGCCTTCAAATCATACGAGTGTTGCTTTATTCTTCTTCTTCTTTTTCTTCACGTCTAGTAAAACGATGATCCGCAGGCAAATAGTCCAACAACTACATAAGGGCAGGAGAGGGTCAAAATTAGACTTGTGAACAATGACAAAATATATGTTTGGATGCTTTATTACCTCGCGTTTATGTCGCCTACTAGTAACATGAGTGTTGAAATTTTCAAAGCCTTGGTAAGGTAGATCCTTGTCGCATATTGAGCAAATCCAGAAGGCAGACTCACTCGTTTCATCAACGCACTTATCATCCTCAAGAGAAAACAAGCTAAGAGAATCCCATGGAACCGGCTGAAGAACGTTGTATCCCCTCGATTTTAGCCCAGAAGCAATCATAGAAGGGAAGGGTGTGCCCAAGGATTTTGCATCGGATATGACCATAAAATTAGCTGGAGGTGGATTGCTATCCATAAACCCAGAAAGAAGACCATGCAAAGTGTCAAAAAACCCTGTTTCAGAAACAGAAGACTTCTTGAGACTCTCTATTCAACAAGTAAAACATCCATTAACCAAGAAAGGTGCAAAGATGAGAGAAGATCCTAACCGTAGAAAATGTTATTAAGAGCGATTCCACTGGAATAGACTCCTTCCAGAATGTCATTAGGGACTTCTGTTAGTCTTCCAATGGCAGTGATGGAGAGAGGACCAGAGCAGCCTTCTTTCTTCAAGAACCGCTTGATGCACGGACCGACCAGACTAGCATCACAGCCAGGGGGAACCGGACACGAATTGATGTCCCAATAGACCATTGTCACAGGTCCCAAACCTCCTCTTGCAATAAAGGAAGGATTTACATGTTTCTGCAGTGGAGAAAAAAAGACAACATAGGGGGCGTCAAACAAAACTATAAAAAATTAGAAATTAAAACAGACTTTGGTAGCATCCTCACCATGGGAGTAACAACACGTGGAGCAGGAGACCTCCTAATCTGCTTGAACAACAAATGAACCAAGGGGGGTCAAAACAAGGTAACAGAGGGTGTTTGACTAAAAATAAAATAAAAAAACAGTTGGGACAATGACGACAAAATGTACTTTGCATAATTACCAGCAGTTCATGATGTGCTTGTAGACCGGAAGTTTCATAAGTAAGGTGGAAAGAGAATGATATGGAAATGGCTGGATAGGGTTTTTGCCGAGTGCTTGTAGACCGGAAGTTGAATAAGGGCAGGCTTTTGGATCGGATATGACCATAATATTAGCTGGATATGACAAATCAATGTAACCTGAAAGGTTACCTGTTTGAGAAAAAATAAAAAATAAAGACATGAGACTCTTATCTATCAGCAGATCATCCATTACTGTAGAAAGGCTCTATAAGGATGATGAGAGAAGATATTTAACCGTGGGGGAGAAGTTTAAGATCGATTCCACTGGAAAAGACCTCTCTCAGGGTTTCAAGAGGGACGTCCGCTAGTTTTCCATAGGCAATGACGTTGAGAGGACCACCACCGTAGCCATTCTTCTCCAATAACCGCTTAATACTCGGACGGACAAGACGAGGATGAAAGCCATCCGGAACCGGGCACATCTTGATGTCCCAATAGACCCATGTTACAGCCCCAGCCTGCTTCTGCGTAGCCCTCTTTATCTCGTTCATCTCCTTCATCTCCTTCACCTCCATCTCTATCTCCTTCATATCCATCTCTATCTCCTTCATATCAAACACTATCTCCTTCATCTTCTTCATCTTCTTCATCTTCTTCCTTTTCTTCTTCATCTC
>NC_025701.1:177631-199255 GCF_000633955.1 Camelina sativa | reverse complement strand
GTTTATGATCCGATTTGTATTTAACTATTTGCATCTCTTACAGCTAAATTCCATATGACAAGTAATGTAAACAAAATTTTGTAACAGAGGACCTGAGATTGACACCGGAGAATCAATCTCGACCTTGCCGTGTCTGTAAAGTTAACGTAACTTGTTGACCTCTCTCTAGTGTCTCTTTGCCTTGGGTCGTTTTCAACGAATGTGCGCTCAGATCCAACACGAGCTGATCATATGACCTCTCTAAAACTACCATGTTCGCAGCCGGAAGGGTATGAGAGCTTCCGTTTTTGTTGCTAGAGGTTGCCACGTGAAGAAGCTTGACGACGGGAATGACAGAAACAGAGTCAAGACGGAGAAAAGAGGTTAAACCACCATTCGCTGGAAGGGTCACCAGATGGATAACCACTATTAGATACATACGTAAATAAACTGTAAGACATACGTAATTGTAAGGTTTACAAAGGCGAAGTAAAAATTGATGTGGCCAGGAAATTTTACCAAACACCAACCAACGAACAAAATCTAAAACCAAGCAGGCACAGTTTTACAAAATCAGAGAAAAATATTCGACTGCTAAACTAGTTTACAAATGATATTGTAATATAAATCACAAAAAAAAAGAGGAAGAAAATTTCTAATGGGGTTTGCCGGTTTGGGCAAAAAGTTTAACGTGGCCATGTTCGTATGATGAATACTAAAAGAGTTTTGATTAGGCAAAAACGTAGGTTGATACTTGATACACGTGCATTACCGGATTTGGATTTGGATCCATTGGGATTTTCATAAGACTGAAAAACCAAAACTTTTTTTCTCGCCAATCTTAACGCCATTGGTACCTTTCCACTTACCAATGATTGGTGTGTTGAATCCAGTTTCTTTCCAAAAACCCGAACTCGTTTTCAATAATATATAATCAATTTTTAAAACGATATATATATATATATATATATATTTTTGGTAACTTACGAAAATTCTTTTTTTTTTCCTAAACAACTTACGGAAATTCTTTAATTCCAAATAAGATATAACAAATATATAAGATAAGTTGACAACGTCAAAAAGATAGATATATTTATTAAGCATTCTTCTGTTTGACTTGACAAGAGTGGAAGAGATGAAGAATAGGTACCTTTCATCGTCACTTTTGCAATAGCTGTCAAGGAAACCCATCAAAGACAAAGGATGGGAGAACCAACACATAGAAAAGTTTATAACTACTACGTATGTGGATCAAAAGGAAGAAGATTATTTCTACGCCAATCCTCAAGAATGTATCGGTGACAACTCAATATATAAGAGATTTACATGTGCTTAACGATCTCATCTTCTTTCTCTATATCTATAAGTGGAGGAGCCATTGTCGACACAGAAAAACATCAAGAGACATCGCAGATCCTTACTTACTTCTTCGCCATTTGTCACGCTTTTTAAAAATGATCTCTGAAACGAAAAATACACAATTTCAATCATAACAGAGTTTAGTAAAACTGAGACATACTAAACAGTTAACTTGAATCACAGAAAATTATTCAAGCATCTATTAGTGGATGAAGACTGATCTTGGAAAGTATTCAAGCATCTATTGACATACTGCAGGGAACATATTTGCCTTCCCGAATTATGATTCTCACTAAAGTAAGAACATGTATAACCAAATAAGGCAAATAGAATTAGGACAGAAATGGTTCGAGAGAGAAGTGACAACATCAACAAGGGGAAGGCTCCAATCCAATATATCTTCCTCATCCCTATCATTTTATCANTGAATCACAGAAAATTATTCAAGCATCTATTAGTGGAAGAAGACTGATCTTGGAAAGTATTCAAGCATCTATTGACATACTGCAGGGAACATATTTGCCTTAGAGAGGTTGTCTATATAACCTTCATTGGCAATCCCGAATTATGATTCTCACTAAAGTAAGAATCAAATAAGGCAAATAGAATTAGGATCGGACCATTTTCCTCCTCCGCCGCTTTACTACCTGGCAGTGAAACTTCTCCTGCAACACAAAAACACCTCTCAAACTTAGACCAATGCACACTCTGTTTTTTTTTTTTCTACGTATCAACAACTCTGAACCAAATATTATTGGTTATCATTTAGGCAATTTAGGCTAAAATGGGGTTTAGACTTAAACATCAACAATGACAATATGCACGTGTGCACACGAACCCCGTTTACAAAGAGATATTAGACTTATTTGAAGCATCTTGATTTTATGATTATTTGACCACCTTAGGCTTCGACTTTCTCTACAATATTTTAGAGACAACCAAAGGTTACTACTAAAATCAAAATCTTTTTTTTGCAAAGATAATTGCCATCCGACATTGGTGGAGTCTCTTATCAACATCAGCTAGAGGGGTGCAATTCCAGGCTTTCAAGATAAGTTTCTTAACCTCCGGCTCATTTCTAAGCTTCCGGTCATATCTAAATAATCCACTTCTTCTCTTTCTGACAGGGCCAAAAGACGTCACTAGTGGCCGATGGTCAGAACCTTCGAATTTGAGGTATTCACTGTCGTGTGTGTAAGAAGAAGATTATTGTTGATTAGAAGGAGGACAAAAAATAAAAAAAGAAGAAGAACTGAAGAAAGAGTAATAAGTTTCGGGAAAAATGGCCAAAATCAACTCCAATTATTTGCCAAACGCTTTTTTATACCCAAACTTTTAACACTCTGCAAATAACAACCTAAATTCTATTAAAATTCAAATTTGCTACTTAAACTATATTAAATATTGTCAATTTCAACTTATGTTCGAACAGTGTTAAATCAGAATTTAACGATGTTGAGTCAGAAGATCTGTGGCATCCACATGGCACTAAGAATAGTTTTGGTCATTTTTAGGTGTGTTGTGGTAAGAAATAAAGCGTTTGACAAAAAAAGAGTATTGGAGTCCGTTTTTGGGTGTGTTGTGAAACTTCATTTTTGGTCATTTCTTGCTACAAAATACCCAAAAATGATCAAAACGACGTAGTTTTGGTAAGTCTCAGTGCTACGTTGAAGTCATTGACCGTCTGACTCAATATCATTAAATTCTGATTTAACACTGTTTGAACAGAGGTTGTAGTTGACAACATTTTATATAGTTTAGGTCAGTGGCGGATCCAGAAATGTTTTTGGTATGAGGCATAAATAATTTATTATTATTAATATTAAAATTACATAACAAAAATATTAAATATAATTTTCCATTTTTAGTAATTTAAATGTTATTTTTATATGATTTCTAAATGTATATATAATTACATATTAGATATATTTAAAATAAAAATTATCTTTAAACATATATTTTTCACACAAGTTTATCCTTTAAATACATTAGATAAACTATAAAAAAAATATTGTATACTAGTTTTGCAAATACTTTTTAATGTATATATATATATATATACATTTAGTAGTAGGAAAGGAAGATTTTAAATTTTGTTAAAAAGTAAAAGGTAGTAAGAAAATAAATAAGACCGAAACACTATTGAACCAATCAGAAAGAATAATTAAAAACATATGGTAAACCACTTAATAAAGGTAACGTTGGCTATGAAAAAAAGAAAAAAAAAAAGAATACAACCAAAAGATTCTGAGGATAATCGAACCAATGCTGCATGGGGCACACTAATACCAAATGAATTAGGAGAATAAATTATACCACTGTTCATTAGATGATTTTAAAAATTTAGTATGGGGCACATGCTCCATCCAATAACCATGTAAATCTACTTTTAGTTTAGGTAGTAAATTTGAATTTTAATTTCAAATTATTATTTGCAGAATATCAAAATATATATATAAACATGATTTTGACAAATAGTTGGAGTTAATTTTAGCTGTTTTCCTAATAAGTTTCGTCTAAGAAGAAGTTGGAGATTTCTTTCGTTCAGTTTTTCGAACAAACAACAAGACATGTAAGGCACACAACAGTAAAAGACAAAGCGAGTGAGCATCCCGATAATGCCACGTGTCTCATTGGATTAGATGGAGAGCCCAAAATGTTGGAACACGTCACATGGGTTTGTTGTTAAGACCATCATTAGTTGAGTAATCCACCATAGTTACTTCTACATTATTTAATTATATAAATAATCATAAATTAAGTTAAGTAATTTTAAGAGAACCTAAGCAAAATCATCCTATTACTAGAGAACCCCAAAGAGGTTACTCAAACATTTAAATATTATTTTTTTTAATTTTTGTATATTAATTATCAAACTTTAATTATCTAAAATGATAAATCAATTATTTAAATTTTTTGTATTACACAAAATAGAAAATAATATTTTACAAACTTTAGAATATTAAACATATTTTACAAAATTCAGAAGAGTACAATATATTCTGAGATACTCGTCGCCAAACAGATTTATAACTCTCTCAACAAAATGTAGAAGGCATTTGTGGGAGATTGTTTCAGCGAGTCGTAAATATTCATCCACCGCATCTGCCGTATATCCGTAAGCCATCAAACGAATAGCTGCCGTACATTTTTGAAGTGCAGTAAGACCAAGCCTTCCAGTAGCATCTCGCCTTTGTCTGAAGTATGGGACTCCATTCTCAATAGCGGTAACAATACGAAGGAACAATGGTTTGTTCATTCTAAAGCGACGACGGAACATAGTGTTATTGTAAGTCGGATTATCACTAAAATAATCATTCCACAATCGAGTGTGGCCTTCTTCGCGGTCTCTCTCAATGTGCACTCTTCTGATTATTGGAGCTGGTGGTACCTCTGGGTGAGTGTAGTTGTATTGAATCTCCTCCACTATACTATCAACCTCCTCCTCTACCATTTCTTCAATTTCTTGATNTTTTACAAACTTTAGAATATTAAACATATTTTACAAAATTCAGAAGAGTACAATATATTCTGAGATACTCGTCGCCAAACAGATTTATAACTCTCTCAACAAAATGTAGAAGGCATTTGTGGGAGATTGTTTCAGCGAGTCGTAAATATTCATCCACCGCATCTGCCGTATATCCGTAAGCCATCAAACGAATAGCTGCCGTACATTTTTGAAGTGCAGTAAGACCAAGCCTTCCAGTAGCATCTCGCNTATGTAGAAGGCATTTGTGGGAGGTTGTTTCAGTGAGTCGTAAATATTCATCCACCGCATCTGCCGTATATCCGTAAGCCATCAAACGAATAGCTGCCGTACATTTTTGAAGTGCAGTAAGACCAAGCCTTCCAGTAGCATCTCGCCTTTGTCTGAAGTGGGACTCCATTCTCAATAGCGGTAACAATACGAAGGAACAATGGTTTGTTCATTCTAAAGCGACGACGGAACATAGTGTTATTGTAAGTCGGATTATCACTAAAATAATCATTCCACAATCGAGTGTGGCCTTCTTCGCGGTCTCTCTCAATGTGCACTCTTCTGATTATTGGAGCTGGTGGTACCTCTGGGTGAGTTTAGTTGTATTGGATCTCCTCCACTATACTATCAACCTCCTCCTCTACCATTTCTTCAATTTCTTGATCAGAACTCCAAGTAGACATTTTTTGGCAATTTGGGTATAATAGAAGGCTTATGGAATGAAAAAGGTTTGATTTTGTAATGAAAAAGGTTTGATTTTGTAATGAAAAATGTTTTGGCTTAATTTGAAATGGGTTTGAATATTTGAGAATATGAAATGATAATAAGAAGATTTGATGATAAGAAGAAGCGAAAGATAAGAGAATACAAATGAGAAGAACATATAGCAAATGAGGTTGAACAAAACATTGTCATATATAGGACTTCCGAAGACACAACCAAACCTAAACCCATTCACAGGTTACAAAAGACAACAAGTCACAACTCGTGATGATGGGTTACAAAGGACAACAAGTCACAACAAGTTACGACAACAACAAGTCACAAACCCATTCACGGGTTACAAAAGACAACAACTAATAACCCATTCACGGGTTGCAAGAGACAACAATACAACAACAAGACAACAATAAGAAAGACCCGTGAATGGCTTGAACATAAAAGGTTTGAAAAGACAACAACACGACAACATGTTTCCCTTCACGTTTCAACTTCATATGCTGTCGCAAAACCTGAAACAAAAGAAGAACAGAACACAAGAGTTAAAAGAACAGAACACAAACATTTTTTACAAGAACATAACACAGTACAAGAACAGAACATAACACAAGAACAAGATAAGAACACAGCACAAGAACATAACACAGCACAAGAACATAACATAACACAAGAACAAGAACATAACACAGCACAAGAACATAACACAGCACAAGAACAGAACATAACACAAGAACAGAACACAAACATTTTTTACAAGAACAGAACACACGAGTTTAACAAAAGATATCCAAACCTAAGTGTTCGTCAACATTTGGTCAACCAGTTTGTCCCTAAGAAGTTGTTCGGCTGATGTTAGTTCAGTCTTGTTAAGGAGGCTGTCTAGCAGTCTCATTTTGCCGTGTCTCTCTTTAGCCGCTTGTTCTTTTTCTTTCATTGCAATGATCTTGTCTAGCTTACCAACCGAACCATCCTCTACATCAATAGTCTCAGTCGGTTTCTTCCCTTTTTTCTTAGAAGCTTTAACCCCCGGAGGCCTGATCTCAGCCCCATCATTGCACTCTCCGTCTGTAGCGAGTTTGGTCCTTTTATGGCTACACTCCTCCGTGATCCATTTTTGATCATGCCTCAATTCCCTCCAGCAATGTCCTAACAGGAAAGGCTTCTCCATGTCGTTCTTGAAAAGCTCATAGGCCAAGTTCAATACATCATCCTCTGATTCTCCACTCTTTCTTCTTGAACTTGCTTGTGAGTAACACCCCCACAAACTTATTGACTTGGTGGTTAATCTTGTTCCACCTAGCCTTACATTGTGAAGGCCCTCTTACATTTGGACTAGATTATCCATCATTTGCTTTGAAGTAAGCAGCAACCCTTGTCCAGAAACTTTGAAGCCGCTGCTCATTACTCACCACAGGATCCTTGCTTGTATTTAACCAAGCACTTATGAGGTTGACATCCTCCTCTGCACTCCACCGCTTTCTTATTCCCCTTCCTCCGTCTTCTTCATTCTCATCAACCGCTACATCGATACAGTCTTCAGATTCTGATGGTGTAGGGCTAAAGTGAAGTGGCTGAGATGAGGATCCAGGCCTAAAGTGTACAGGCTGAGAAGAGAAGGTAGAGGTAAAGTGGAAAGGCTGAGAGGAGACTGTATTTGGAAGAATCGGATTAGTAGAAATGTTGGAGTCTTTTTGAGAATTCATAAGATCAACAAAATATGTTTGTGGAAAAGGATTAAGGTTTCTAGGATCCATTGCTTGTAAAGCTGATGTAAAACGGAAATGGTTATTTGAGTAGGGTTAGTGAAGCTGATGTAAAACTGAAATGGTTTGTTGATAAGGATTAGTGAAAGCTGTTGAGAAACGGAAATGGTTTGTAGAGAAGGGTTTGAGAAAGCTGATGTAAAGCGAGCTTCGGTTTGAAGAGAAGGGTTAGTGAAAGTTTACTTTTTAAACTTCACCATTTAGTTTTTCAAATTTATGTTTTTAGTAGAACTACAACAACCACACATTTATAACATTAAAACTACCTACAAACCCTACACCATCAAACAATAAGTTTGATGTATAAGCATTCATCAATGATGATTAGACAAGTATCTACTTAACCCTCTACTAACCGTATTTATCACATCTCAACAAACAAAAAGCAATCATCAATGACTAACTAGACTATTACCTAATCTAACACCAAATAAATTACTCAACCATTACTCAAACACTTGATCAAATACACGGTTCATTAATTATGAAAGATATAACACCATCCATTTTCACACAATCTTTTAAACAAAACATCACAACATAACACTTTAAGAACATGAAAAAGCTACTAAATCATGCAAACACACAACCGCAAACAACATCTTTCAAAAACAATTGAAAGCTAGAGTACCATACCTTTTCAAGAGAATCCATCCGCTACCATACCAACAACATGACGACTCGCCTTCTCCTGATTGTTCAGACTTACGCCTGCACAGTATAGTGCCAACAGATTGTTAAGAATAAAGTAAAAAATATTTACCATTAATCTGTTTGTAACAAGTTTCAGAACAAACTTGCCTTAGAGGACATTGCAATGGCATTAAGATGCAGACCAATGCTAGGTACTACACAACTCGATGAAGATTCGCCCAATGTTTGCTGATTATGTTTGTGGAACCTCAAAGTCTAGACAACGTCTTCTCACACCACGATGCAAGATCGAATTTGCCTGTCACACAAACACACACACAAAGAAGAGAAACACATTTTCAGAGACAATGATCAATCAAGAACCAAAAGCTAACACAATATCAACACCACCAAAACTCCAAATTAAGAACTTTAGATGAGTAAAACTAGAAACCAATTGATTTAATAGACAAACACTAGAGGAAGAGCAACGAATCAACACAATTACAAGAGGAAGAGAAACGAATCAACACAATTAGAAGAGGTAGAGGAACGAATCAACACAATTAGAAGAGGAAGAGAAACGAATCAACACAATTAGAAGAGGAAGAGAAAGAAACTCTAATCGGATTAATCCGAAATCCTAACAATCAATCCGATTAATCTGAAACCCTAAAAGAAAAACATGCAATCAATCAGACATGAGAAACGAACTTTCTCTCTCCGATTCGTTAGGGTTTGCACCTTGCCGTTAGCTTCAGGGCACCACCGTCGTTATCCCACCAGAATCAGCCGACTGTCGTTCTCAGATCTAACGGTTTCGCCGATTTGGAAGCCATCGCCTCCGGATAACCAACAAAGAACCAGTTTACGCTGGTAATTTCAATGGATTCGACGTGAATCCATTGTTTTCTACGACTTCTTCATCAATCGCCGTTTCTCTCGTATGCGGAAACAAGAGAGAAGGGAAAGAGACAGTCGGGAAGAAAGAAAAAAAGAAATGAGAGAAAAAAAAAAAACCCCAGTTTTATATTTACTTTCCAACCACTCTCGTCATGCCACGTATCGTTCTTGGGGTGTTGCTCGGTTTGCTTCCGGCAGTAACGATTCTCGGCTAAATGGACCCATTTTGGGTTTTTTATTATTTATTTGGGCCCCAAAAACAAAAGAAACCCAGAGAGAATCGATCAGTAATCATGCTCTAATATTGCTAAAGTGAAACCTTGTGAAATACATACTTATGCAGGCAGATGAAAGGTATATCTCTTGAGTCTAAAGTTGGAGGAAAAAGGAGATATCCCCAAAATCTAAAATCTTATGAAAGGGAAGCAACAAACATGCTAAATGCTACAATGACATCAGAGGAAACCCCTAACAAATACAGGACAAAGACCACATAAAACTGATAAGATGAGACATATAGAACCAACCAAAGAAACCAGTACTCCAGAGATCCTTTGATAGAACGTATCGAAAATGCTCCCGGCCAACCATCGACACTCAAAACCTCCTCTTGAGAAGCCAAACTGCCTAAATGAAAACGTAATAGAACTCTTAAAACTGTGCTTCATAACCTGGCAAGAAGAACTACTTCAAGTTCCACACACTTTCTTCCGGATACGGGAATGTCAAACTCAAGGCGACAGATAACCACCTAGATAGAAGCCACACCAAAGGACTAGATCTCGATCAAATCTAAATTGCAGAGTCGAAGAGCGAAATATCTAAGCTGAATAACACCAATCTTAAAAGATCAAGAAGGATAAAAGATCGAACCATACTGAACCAGTGAATTAGAGAATCTACAAAGAGTTAGCAGACCTAAATATCTCTACTATCAAACAAACGATCAAAGTCACCTTGTAAACGATCAGAGTTAGCAGGCCGAACTTCCGCATCTACATTATAAAAATTTGAACTTTATAACTTGAAAATATTTTCTGTCATTGATGGTAAATAATTTAACTACTAAAAGTGACTAAATAAAATATATTCCGCAAATAAAATTTAAGATTACACGTATATTATATAGTTTCTTTGAATAAAAGAATTTGTTATTTGTTGTAAAATAATTTATTTATCAATAAATAAATTTATTATTAGTAGCACTTCCATAAATAAATAAATAAAACTAATAACTTGGAAATTCCTTAATTAAGTCGGCAAAATCTTCTGAACGTAACTCAGAAGACTAAACCTATTTCTCAATATTTGGGCAACACGTCTTAACCGGATAACTCACACGTATGTATGTTCCACCTAAAACGACATCGTTCCTACACTCCCTGTGGTATTTTTTTCATTTTTATATGTATAATTTCTGCAAAAGAAAAAAAGAAAATATCTAAGGAAGGAAAGCAAATTTTTTTTTTTTTTTAAAGTCTTCTTTTTGCTATATAATTTATTAAAAAAATAGAAAAACGAAAATATAGCATAAAAAAGATCTCTCTCTCTCACACAAGTTTCGTCTTCGGCGATCTGTTCGGCTGATAAACCAAATTTTTTAATTTGCTTTTCTTCTTCACCTTTCTAAAAATTTCTCAATTCTAAATCTTCAGTGGGTTATAATTCATCACATTCCAAATTCTAAGATCGTTAATTAGTCTAACTTGTGAATAAGAATCCCAAAAAGGAACAATTTTTTTTTTTAATAAAACCAAAAAAAAAAAAAACACAATGGACAGTTTGTGTTTGAACAGCGGTTTACACGGCGTAATTCCAGCGATCACGGCGGTTGGAAACGGTGTAAGCGGTGGAGGAGTTGTTGAAGTCCGAGCTACCGCAACGGTACCATCTCAAAAAAGAGGACCTTTTGGTTTCTCATTCAAGTACCCATTGACTCCCTTCTGGTCACGCGGCGGTGGTGGTTGTGGAATTGCTTCGAGGAGGCGAAGCGGGTTGTGTTTGGACGACGCCGTTCTGGTTGATTCTAGCGATTCGAGGAAGCCTATCGCGGAGGAGAGGGCTGTGGCGGTGGTGGATCATGTGGAGACCGAGAGACGAAATGGCAGCTGGGTTCTGAAGATCTTGGATGTACAATCTATGTGGAGAGATAACAGAGACGATGATGACGATAACGACGAAGAAGATGAAGATGAAGACGAAGACGAGGAGGTGGTTGAATCAGACGACGCCGTATTATCTGAAGATGATGGTGTATGCGGCGATGTATGTTCGGTTTTAGAAGATGATGATGACAAGTTTCAGCTTGATAGAGAATCCTTCTCCAAATTGCTTAGGAGGGTTACGTTACCCGAATCGAAACTCTATGCTCAGATGTCTTATTTAGGGAACTTGGCTTATTCTATTTCTAAAATCAAGGTACCGTTTTTATATCCTTCCTTCTCACAAAAAGAGACAATGTTGCATTCTGAGTTTTGGTTCATCTGTGGCATTTTCCTTGTAGACTGCGAATCTTTCGAAATATTACGGCTTGAGATTTGTAACTTCATCAGCTGAGAAAACAGAATCCGCGTTAAAAGCTGTGGGGAATGGTGAAGTTTCAGATGAGACTAAGCCAAATGAGGAGGTAGAAGAAGAAGTAGTTGAAGAAGTTGAAGAAGAAGAGAAGGACAAAGGACCTCGCAAGATTAGTGCTTCTGCTGCTTATGAGATTGTTGCATCAGCTGCTTCTTACCTTCACTCTCGTACCAACAACATACTCCCTTTCAGTTCTTCATCCAAAGCTGAGAATTCGGACAACCATAATGACAAGTTGGCGAATATGGAGTCATCATCAGATGTTGCTTATTCTGTTACTTCTGTTGTTGCTGCTGAGGAAGAGGTGAAGCAAGCAGTTGCAGACGATTTGAAATCAACTATTTTGTCTCCTTGTGACTGGTTTATATGTGATGATGATCAGAGTCACACTAGATTCGTTGTGATTCAGGTATGAAGAATAAGGAAAGCTGATTCATTTTTTTGAGATTTCTTTCTCTTAATGAGTTGATGATGAGAATTATGAAATTGATTGTAGGGATCTGAATCTCTAGCTTCTTGGCAAGCAAACTTACTCTTTGAGCCTATTGAATTCGAGGTAACTTTACTTCCTCACACTCCCAACAATCTTGGAAACAAAACTTTTGGCTTTAGAACTTAAGGACCTTGTGTTTTAATCTATTAGGGGCTTGGTGCGATAGTTCACAGAGGCATATACGAAGCAGCAAAAGGAATGTATGAACAAATGCTACCTGAAGTTAAAGCACATATTAAAACCCACGGGAGCAGTGCTAAATTCCGTTTCACTGGACATTCATTAGGCGGAAGCTTATCGCTATTACTAAACCTCATGTTATTGGTTCGAGGTGAAGTACCTGCTTCTTCTCTACTCCCGGTTATAACATTTGGTGCGCCGTTTGTACTATGTGGAGGTGACCATCTTCTTAAAAAACTCGGATTGCCTAAAAGCCATGTTCAAGCTATTGTAATGCACCGTGATATTGTCCCGAGAGCTTTTTCTTGTAACTATCCGTACCATGTCGCCGAGCTTCTCAAAGCTGTTAATGGAAACTTCCGTAGCCATCCTTGTCTTAACAAACAGGTATGACAGCTACGATTCAATCATAGATTAATGTAGCTAGCTATGTTGCAGAACTCTTGTAGTTAAGAAACTACATTTTGTTTTGCAGAGTATGTTGTATTCTCCGATGGGCGAGCTTCTGATTCTTCAACCGGATGAGACATTCTCTCCTGGACACGATCTTCTTCCTCCAGGAAACGGTTTATATCTTCTAACTGGTGATTATGAATCGCCTGATAATGAAGACACTGAGGAAAAGCAACGGTTAGTAGCTGCGCAGACAGTTTTCTTGAACACGCCGCATCCTCTTGACATTCTCAGCGACAGATCAGCTTATGGTTCCAGCGGAACAATCCAAAGAGACCATGATATGAACTCGTATCTGAAATCTGTTAGGAGTGTGATAAGAAAAGAAGTTAACCAGATAAGGAGAGAGAAGAGGGAGCATCGTCGGAGTCTCTGGTGGCCGATTCTGGTGGCTAGAGAAAGCGGGAGCTCAGGGATAGCGATCAGTAACGGACAAATCAACAGTCAGGATTTCTCAGGGATGATGAAGACAGGAAGAAAGTCGTTGCAGAGATTCAGCCGCCTTGTGGCGTCTCAACACATGCCTTTGATCGTTGTTATGTTGTTTCCTGTTAAGTTGCTGTGCCTTGGAGCTTTCAACGTCTTTAGTTTCCGTTGAAAAAGTTTGATTTGGCGGGTTATTATGGTCGTTTGCTTATACCGGTTCAGACCGAATTTAGGTTTGACCGGTTTAGATCATTCTTTATTCATACATAATGTTTGTTTGTTTGTTGGGGGCCATTGAAGGCTTTTCCAGTTAGATACATTGGTTTCATGTTAAAAGGTTGTGGAAAAGGAACAAAAGGGACCAATATCTGTAAAATACAATTTTATAAAAAAAAGTATGTGTAAAACAAGTGGGAAGTACCAATCTGGTTACACTCTTTTAGTCAACAATTATATAATTCACATTCATACTTGAGATTTTGTTTTCTTTTTAACCACTGATGCTAATTAATTTTGTGATTTGAAGACTCGTTATCAATCCGACATCAATTATTTTTCTCTTACGAAGATATTTTTTGTGTGGAAAAGCTGTCTAATCTTAGACATGATTTGTGGGAAAATTGAAGAAAAACAAAATGTTTCTTATTGACAGCAAATAAATGAATTATTTTAATTTTTCGCTATATTATTTAATTATGTTTTACGAAAAGAGAAAACAAGTTGGGAGAGTTGTCAAGAAAGTGGCCCAATGGGAGTTTGATGTCTATCCAATCGAACAAGACACGTTGCCACCAATCACACGCAGCGTAACTATACGACCATGAATATATTTTAGCTGGAACCTCATTCATAAGCTATAACCCAACGCGCATGTTATGAAACGTGAAGTCTAATAATATCCCTCTCAATTCTTCTATCATTATGTGACAGTAAAATATTCAGAGGACTAAATCTATTCTAGGATCTCACCAAGAGAACTAAGAACAGTGAATACAGAACTGAAAGATGATCAAGAGAGAGAAAGATCACCTTAAAGGACTGAATCCGAGTGATGGAAGCAACGTATGCGCCGCAATAAGTGATGGAAGAGAGAGGGGTAAGAGATAAAGGATGATACTCATTAATTAGGTTTTTCAGAAATGGCAAGGTATGCCTTACATACTAATTCTCTGGACCACAAACCGGTACCAAAAGAAGTAAACCAAAAGATGTAAACCGGAACATATTAGAATGTATCCGTTAGCATAAAATAGGATAATAAAGGAATATTCCTGTCACACATTAATTTTATNTCTTCTGAAGTTTCTGCGAATAAACTGTATCAATGCTGTCCCCGGCCAAAACATCAATCAACAACTGCCTCCTCCTATCACAATGAGAGATGATCTCTCCAACCCAGTCTTCATAACCTAAAGTAAA
The DNA here is from genome assembly GCF_000633955.1 of Camelina sativa. Lineage (NCBI taxonomy): Eukaryota > Viridiplantae > Streptophyta > Magnoliopsida > Brassicales > Brassicaceae > Camelina > Camelina sativa. Next base: position 184,869 of record NC_025701.1, on the reverse strand, counting down.
GCTCAATTCAGAACTTCAATACACTTCCAGATCGTAAGAGCGTCTTTTGTTAAGTTTTCCCATTCTCTTTTGATGGTAGCTTTTATACAATGTAGCTGGTGTCAATAGCTTAATTGTACGTTCTCTTCCTGATTCTTGATTAGTTTAGTTTAGTTGTGTAACATGCCTATTTCATTATGGTCGGACAATGGTTGTTCTGATCTGGTGGTATGACCCTTATATGCAACTGAATAAATGCTTTGATTTTTTTTTTTACGCGAGGCTTTCTGCAACTGTTGGCTTCATTAACGTGGTTGTCTTTATGTTTGAACATATTGATGATACAGTGTACCTTTTGTAATGTCATATCTGAAATAGATATCAAACAAGATTCGTCCTTTTACTTTTTTGCCAGTTTTCATACTGACTATTGAGTGTCTTCGATTAAAGGTTTTTTTAACTTTTTCCTTATTCCACCTGAAAAAATAGTTACGATAGCTTTGACTTTTTCCTAACCACCAAATTAGGTGAAAATCTAAATGTTGACTTTTTACTTGGGTAGTTTCAACTTACGACCCCTTTTGTAATTTTTTTCTAACAAAATCGAGGTCTTGAAGTAATGGTAATTTCGTTTTGAGAAAAAACAAATTATGATTAATCAAGTCATATACGCTTTCGACGGTGAGCAATTTTTGTCTCGGTTTTGTCATAGTTAAATGAGTCGGTTACTCTGTTGGACATTCAATTACTCGATACGCTCATAAAAACGAGTTTAACCATTTTAATGTCACTCTCACTAAAATATGATATCAAAATCTCATAGAGAGAGATAGAAAAAAGTTTTTTTTTATTGTTCAGTGTCATAAGTAAAAGTAATAACTCTTTTACTCTTTTACTCTTTTACGTAAGGAAGAAAAAAAAGAAGAGAGACAAATCGCTAAAATCCTATGACATAACTAAACCGAAATTGGTTGTCTTAAACCGGCACGGGAAATCAAACTCCCAACGGCCGCCATATCTCTACAAAACACTCCTTTAACCACGTTTAAATTGTTGCTACTCTTCCTCTCAACCTCCATTGCCGCTGCTTTGTTATCATCATCTGTAGGCGTTTCAACCGGTTGAATTTTTATTGCCACTGCGTCTACCATTTCGATGTTACTTATCACGGCGTGGTATCCCTTCTGGATCAATCTATAGAGTAACAAAGTTGACATTCTAGCTCGGTTCTTAACCGAAGCTAGTTCTTCCTCATCGGTTAATTCAAACCGGTCTATGAAGGCTACTGTTCTCTCCGGTTTATGTCTTAGATTCATCAACAAATAAGCCCGGTTCAGCTCAGATTTCGAGCACCCACGTTCGATTCCCATCAAAGAGTAATAATCCACATTACCGATTTCTCCGATTGTAATTTTCTCCTTCATTTGTTTGATTTTAGAGGTTAATTCACATAATTTCCCCGGGATTTCTCTGTACCGGACATTGTGCCGTCTCCAAACCGGGCCGTTTAATGACCGGTCGCGTAAAATTGAATTGTACAGTAGTTTCAGATGTTCTAGATCGTGAAGCGAGTCGGGGAAACACCGTATTGATCGGAACAAATCGGCTCTGGTTTCTAAGGCTTCGAGGCGCGACGGATCTAAGGCTAGGGTTATGTTGCAATCGGCAACGGAATCTGCGATTCGACCGGCGGATTTGTAGGCTGAGGCGCGACGGATTAAGCAATCGGCGAGGAAGCTCTGCGGCGCGCCGCGACGGCTGTCAACGATCTTAGAGAAATGGCGGATGGATTCAGAGTAGAGACCAGCGTCGAATGCCGCGAGCGCCGCCGTGCGACGACGGAGGAGGAGTTTGGTTTGGGAGAGCAATTGCGATACGATCTCGGATTCCGTGATTGGTTGCGGATGAGATTCGGAGGTGAAAAGGGTGAAGCTATCGTCGGACCAGGTGATGCTTTCTCGGCGGAGCTCCGCCGTGGCAAGGCGTTTACCGTTTTGGAGTAGGGTCATTGCGTCCTCCATTAGACCTAGGTGGTAACAAGCTTGGCCCAAAACCACGTATCTGCCAACAGAGAAGAGAAGATCCGACTCAGTCCGGGTCCGGTTAAATCATATCCGGGTCAGGATAATAGGAAAAAACATGAAATACCTCCATTCCCCTTGCTCGTCGGGATTATTACTTAACCCTGCCATGACTTTCCTCTTCAAGTAGGAATAAGATAAACACTTAAACGACGACAAGTCATGATGACTCGGAAGAAGAAGCCTGAGAGAGGACTGGGAGAGCTCCGATGAAGAGACGACGACGCTGCTGCTTGAATCTTCGTTATCGATTCGAAGACTGGGGATGTAATCTTGAAGCAAAACAGCGACGTCTTTGAAACGACGAAGGTAGAGAAGCGATCTTGCTTTGAGTTCCAGAGCGAGTTCGTGGCGAGGAGAGAGAGAAAGCGTTGAGTTTAAGAGGTTTAGAGCTGATACTACGTCGTTTGGATCCTGGCTCGTTAATAAGCTCTTCGCTTCCTTCATGTACTTGTCCACTTTCTGAAATAACATTTAGAAACAGATAAAGTTTCGCGTACACAATGAAGATAGATATACAATAATACAGAGTATATTACCTTTCTGTTACGCATCCACCAAGGATGAATCGCCATTGCAGCAGTTTCGTGGTTCTCGAGTTCGTCAGAAACAAAAAAAAAAGGTAATGAGAAAACGAAATCTCTGTTTTTTCGTGAAATAAAAGGTGAGAGATACAGGTGGAAACTGTGAAGACGAGAGTGAGAGAGTTGAAAATCATGTGAAGTCAAGTAGTCTTAAATACGAGAGAACCAGTAGAAGATTAAAAAGAAAAGCTGGTATGACCTATCTACCCCTCAAACGGTTCATAGCTCAATCTGACTTCTATCGAATGTGGACAATATGTATTGACCATTTAGAGTGTTTGCAAAAATCAACTTACGTCTGGAAGAAGGATTTTGACAAATCTGACAGTATCGTAACGTTTATTATGCAAGGAGAAATTAAAACGAAAGTCTTGTCTCGAAAGCCAAAAGACTTATGTTTTCTTCTGTTTCTCTTTATCGCCACGTCGTAGAGTAGCTAGCGTTGCTTGTTTTTTTTTTGTTTGATTGTTTTGTTTAAAAACTCATTTAAACTAATGCACTTTGCTTTTGGATTTACCAAATGTCTCTCAATGAATGCACATGTGTATGTTGACAAGAACACAAGCCACATGTGTGTTTTTTATTCTTATGTTTTAGATTTCTTTTATCATACTCCAAAAATATTAATTGGCTATCTTTAGACTTAAGTAGCAAAAGGTATCTTCATACTTGTGTATTTTAGAGTTTTTTTACAGAATCTGCAATACATAGATCTCATTATTCATTTTTTTTTTGTTTTAGAAAAAGAAAGATAAATCTTAGTTGACTATTTATGTGTCCAAATAATTAAAAATAAATCTTAGTTGATTATTTATGTCCTTAATGTGCATGCACAATCTTTATTTTTAAAAATATCAGTAACCATACAATTCAATTTCAAATACATTTTTTGAATCATAAGCACCAGATTTCTTATCTTTTTTACCTTACAGACTATCCTCACATCAATCGACGTGCTACAACAATCCAATTTGTTTCTTTAGAAACGTACAGATCACGTAAAAATACTATTTTTGGTAACAACAATAAAACAGAAAAAGAAAAAAAAACAGAGTCAAGACTTGATGACTCCAAGAGTAGAAGCTTGAAGCGACACCGTATGCCTCTCATCTCCAATATGAATCCCATGATCACCGATCGGAATCCTTCGGTTCCCGGCTCGGTCCACTACACTTAAATACTTACACACGTGTATATTCACCTGCACACGCTTCTTCTCCCCAACCGCCACGTGTACCCTCTCGAAAGCAACCAGCTGTTTCTTTGGAGCCCACTCTCCACCTGGCGGAGCCGAGAACACTAGCATGGTGTGCGTCCCATCCCTCGACCCGACGTTTGTAACATCCACGTGGACTTCGAGAGAGAGACGGTCGCACCTAGCGTGCGTGACACGGACTGACTTCCCTGAAACGGTGCTGTTTCTACCGCGAACAGCTATAGCAATCACTTTAGGCGCGTCCGCTATGCTGTGAGTAAAGCGCGTGTAACTCAAACCGTGTCCAAACGGGTACACAACCGGGCCGTCATAAAACCTATAAGTCCGACCCGGAATCCGCTTTGAGTGGACCGGTCGCATCGACATCTCCGTCATCGGTAAATTCGTTAAATAATCTTGCGGGTACCACGTCATCGGAAGCTTCCCTCCGGGATTAGCACGCCGAATAAAATATCGGCGATTGCGGTTCCTCCTTCCTGACCCGGATACCCGGCCCAAACAATAGCTGAAATCCTCCGATCCTTTTCTGCGAAAGATATATCGATAGGCCCACCAGACATCAATACTAATATAACTGGGCCTTTAGAGGCCTTTGCAACTCTAGAGATAAGCTCTCGTTGTTTCCCGGGCAAAAGCAAACTGTTTCTGTCCTTAAACTCAGCTTCAATAGACTGATCCAAGCCCATCACAAGAACCGTCGCATCAGCTCCACGAGCTGCTTCATCCGCTGCATTGAACAATCTATCGTCCATGCAATGTACGTCCGCACAACCCTTTTGGTGAATCGTTCTTGCATAACCGGTTATTCCTTGAACCGGACTGGTATATCCACAAGCAATACCTGCGTAATTACCAATCATTGTGACTGTGGCGTCGGAATTAGGTCCGATTACGGCGACAGTTCGGTGGCGGTGCTGCGAGAGAGGTAGAGATGAGCCACGATTCTTGAGTAGGACGATTCCTTGATGAGCTGCTTCAAGAGCTAGTCCCTTGTGAACCGGTGTACAAACGTGTGCCGGTCCAAGGTGCCCGTATGGTTTACCCACAATATCGCCGTCGAACATACCTAATCTCATTTGGACTGTTAGGGTGTTGACTAAAGCATTGTCGACGTCTGACTCACGCAACAAGTTTTTCTTCACCGCATCGATTGTATGGGCTCCTAGAAACGGCCCACAATCCAAATCCAAACCTACAAAAATACACAAGATTAGTTAATTTAAGATATTCAATTTTGTTGTTTGTTTAAATATTTTCGTAATTAACAATATGAATACCTAAATATTTATTTAAAAATGTAACACTAGTCATAAATACTTAAATTCAACAATTAATTAAATACCAGCTTTGATGGATTTAGCGGCAGCTTCTTCAGGAGTACCAGTGTAATGTTGTGTGTCGTATAGAACACCAACAGAGTCACAATCTGACACGATGTATCTGTAGCAAACAATAATTGAAATAAAATGGTCAAACAATCTTCTAAGGAAAGTTTGACAATTAATAGGAAAGGTTTTAGCTGACGTGGCGTGATCTTACCCGTTAAGACCCCATTGGTTGCGTATGGTCTTCTTTAGCAGATTAGGATCAGCACATGTGGGAACTCCGTTAACTTGATTGTAAGAACACATAATGCTCGCAACGTTACCTTCCTTCACACACATACGGAACGGTACGTCGAACGTGTCTTCTATGTCTTGCTTGCTTACCTATCATACCCCAAACACGTGAGAACAAAATACAAATAACAAAAAAAAAAAAATTGAAACGAGACAAAAGTATAAAAAAACAAACCTTAGCGTTGAAATGGAATCTATCGACGCCGTTCCAGTTATCAAGATCGTAAGCTGTGAAATGTTTGCAACAGGCAGCGACTTTTAACCGGCTACGGTCGTTTCCCTGTAAACCTCTGACGTAGCTGGCAGCGTATTTACCGGCTACGACTGGATCTTCACCGGGAGTTTCCTGTCCACGTCCCCAACGTGGATCCCGCAATATGTTAACGTTTGGGCTCCAGTAAGTAAGCCCACCAACACCACCGTTATACATGGCCCTGGCCTCATTCGACACAACCTGCGCATCATCATTATCATATCCCAAAGGGCGTAATTTAGAGGTGTCCGCGTATTTATTAATAATGATAAAATGCGCTCTGACTCAATGTTGCAAGTTGATGAGAACACTGTATGCAACTTGATGCCTCGTTTTTAGCGAAAAAGCGTACAATAATTTCTCTAAAATTAATTAGAATCAGATGCATAAAAACAAAACCAAAAGAAGAAGAATACCTCAAAGCAAGTTACTTTTAAATAATCTTAATTCTTTTTTATTTTATTGTTAAAGCAACTTTTAAATAGCGGTAGGATAAATAATAAGAGATTCGTGCGTACGTTATTTTTGCATGAAGTACCGGACAAATGAGAACACGAGAAATGTCAAAAATATCACTATACACATGATGATACAGTTTACCAAAATAACCCAAATTTTAGTGATATTTAGTAGGTCCACTGAAAATACTTCACATATATATCGCACCATATATTAATAATTAATTACATCCAGCTATTCTAATATGAACTGTATGTATATAACATTATTACTTACGTCATTTTTAGTAGTTAGATCGAGAAAAATAAAAGGTTAAAATTTGGGTGTTTTTAATTTAATGGATAAAAGAGAGAGAGAGAGGGGGAAAAAAAGCTGACCCGTCCGATAGATTCCCACAAGGAGGCATTGAAAGAAGCAACGGTGGTGATGACTTGAGGGAAACTGGTGGCTGCTGGGTATACCCCACCGAACTTAGTACCGGGACCTACATTTGAAACGCCGTGTAAAGCCTCCGACCACCACTCGTAACCTTTGATTCCTAGCCGTGGAATAGCCGCCGCAGTGTTCCCTAGCAAGCTCACTTTCTCGGCCAACGTCAGCCGTCCGATCAAATCATTTACTCTCTCCTGTATCGGAACTGATATCTGGCAGAACCTCAGTGTAGCTGTTGCTGCGTCTTTCGTATCGCAAGCAAACGTTTCCCGGCTGTGGACGCATACGCTGCTGGTGCTTATCAAGAAAATGAGAACTACAGCGGCCAAGAACGCCATTTTGTGGAGAATCATTGATTTCCTCTTCCCCGAATAGTTTTGAGAGGAAAATGAAAATGTGATGAAAGGATTTGTGAGAGTGAAGTTTATGTGTTCCGTTTATATATAGAGAAGCAATGATAAATAGTATGATAATGATAATGATAATGAGTAGCTCTTTCTTCGTGATTTATTTTTACGCTACCAAGGAAATAACATTATTATAAAATATATGATTTCGAAACCAAACATATCTAGATCTAAAAGAAAAAGGTTTCATATTATATTTATTTATTTA
>NC_025701.1:129131-177133 GCF_000633955.1 Camelina sativa | reverse complement strand
GGGGAAAGACAAGTTGAGAGAGATATGTTTGATGAGTGAACTAACCTGCCATTTTGGATATGTAATGGTTAGAAAGTGTTGGAAGACAGTTGTCATTGTGTGGGTCCCGATTCCTTTGAGATTTTTATTTTATGTGCAGTTAAATAGATTTGATTCTCAAAATTCAGATTTTATTAATCATATTTATTGTAATTTACATAATTTCGTATTTAAATGTTGGTTTTTATCGTAACAAAAGAAAAAAAAATGTTGATTTATATCTGAAGCAATCTTTTTTTTTTTGTGTGTGTGCAATGGACTCCCACTTGCAGGTAAACGAATTAACTTGGCTTGTACGAGATGTCACCATTCTAAATTCCCTAACGATCTTTTTTATTTTCTTCACTCTTTTTTATTTTTTTGCCCTTTTACATGTGGCCGGTGAAGTGGTATTCCACGAATTATTTCTTATATAGATATAGATATGCGAATATTATATATACGAGTAATACTTTGTACTATATCGTATTGTTTGGGCAGAGTAAAGGGATGTGGAACAAATTTTGTGGGTAGTCAATTTATATACAATGTAGATCGAATCTTTTTCTGGTTGAGTATTAATGTATTTAGTCAATAGTACTCCCTCCGTTTCACAAAGAGTGTCATTTTGATACATCTTCTTTGTTACAAAAAGAGTGTCATTTTATGTTTTCAATGCAGTTTTAAAGATCAAATTCTCTTTTTTATCCCTATAATTTGAGCTAATTAATTAGAAAGAGAAAATTTTTAGTGCATTTATAAAGGGTAAAATAGAAATTTAGATAATTTTCTTAATTTGTGTGCATTATGTCAAAATGACACTCTTTGTGAGACAGAAGGAGTATATGTTTAGTTTACGCGAGTAAAGGTAGATGTGTTATAATCCATTTTTATATGGTTTGTATCAGTAGTATTACCATGTTATATATAATTATATATTATGGTAGTGATTAGTAAAATGATAGTAATATATTACAAGACGACCAAAATTAAAAAGCAAACGAAACCGTGAAAATCGATAGGCAGGGAAAAAACCGTGATAATAGGAAAAAATAATTTAAATTTTATTCGAGCGACGAAGAAAGAGGTCACGAAGAAGAATGCAAAGTAATAAATTGTGGAATATGAGTATGGGCATGTGTGTCTGGAACAGACATCAACTTGTGCTCTTGTTACTTCAGTGTCTCAAATCTCACACCCCATTGGTTCATATCTTCGGCGTTCATTATGAAACTAATTATACTAAAGTAATAAAGCCATTGGTTATTTCGAGAGCCTTGGGAAACACCTAATCACAGTAAGCCTTGGAAGACATTTTTTTTTATTACTTGTAAATCTAAAAACAAAATCCCACGTACTATAACTTAATTAGCACTATATCATTGATCATAAGAAGATATGAAAGTAGTCACTAAATGGAATATTAAGGGTACCGAAAAGACGAGTCCCGACCAATGTCATGGACAAAGTAGTAAACTTTAATTCTAACCCATCTGTTTTCTGTGTCCCACCAAAAACCATATAGTCTCTTGTTTCTCTGTACCAGCTCTGATCTCTAGACTCTAGAGCTATATCAAAGAATCGTAATCCCGAATAATAATGTTAAGATGTGACTCGTGTTGGTCTTGCTACCACCAAACCTCACAACCCATCTAATCAAATCCCTATCACCTTGCTTTATAATGAAATCAACATCAAAGAGCTTTCAAGAACGCAAAGTAGCGAGATCAAGAGAGAAAGGAGAATTGCAATGGTTGATGAGAAAGTTACTGTTCATGAGGTTGAGACAAGAGACGCTTACAGAGTTGCTTACGTGATCCATTTCTTGTTGGGTGCTGGTAGTTTAATACCATGGAACGCTTTGATCACAGCCGTTGATTACTTTGGCTACTTGTATCCTGACAAGCATGTAGAGAAGACTTTCACCGTGGCTTACATGAGTTGCTCGGTTCTTGTTCTGGTTTTGATGATGACTTGGAACACAAGGATGAGCTTTAGAGTGCGGATGAACTTGGGGTTTTTCATGTTCATCATCTCCATGATGGTTTCGCCTATCCTAGATTGGGTTTGGAAAGGTGAAAAGGATGAGAATATTTCTTACATAATAATGGTTGGATCAGTGGCACTATGTGGTTTAGCTGATGGATTAGTCGGCGGAAGTTTGATTGGTTCAGCCGGAAAGCTTCCTAGACAATACATGCAAGCAATTTTCGCCGGCACTGCCTCTTCAGGTAAAACCGCTTTTGATCAGGTTACAACATATAGCTAAATACTTAGATATCTAACCCTTACGAGTTTCTCTGTTTTTGCTAGGTATCATCATCTCTGTCCTTAGGATTACGACTAAAGCTTCGCTGCCACAGACACCGCAAGGAATGCGAACTAGTGCTCATTCCTATTTCATAGTCAGCTCTACCATACTATTAAGCTGCGTTATTTGTTGTAACGTGCTCCACAAGTTACCAATAATGCAACAACACCTCAAGTTTCATCAACCTTTGCATTCGACTCTGACAATATGGATGGTGGGGAGGAAGATTAAGTGGCCAGCTTCGGGTATTCTAATAATCTACACAGTTACTTTATCAATATTTCCAGGATTTATAGCTGAGAATTTGAAGTCCCATCTTCTCCAAAGTTGGTATCCTATCTTGCTCATCACAGTGTACAACATCTCGGATTTCGTAGGCAAGTCACTCACCGCACTCTATCTATGGCATAGTATAAAGTCTGCTACATGGGCTTGTATCGTTAGGCTTCTCTTTTATCCTCTCTTCTCTGCATGTTTACGTGGACCGCAATGGCTTAGAACAGAAGTGCCAGTGGTTGTTCTGACGTTCATGCTTGGCCTCACCAACGGCTACCTCACTAGCGTGCTCATGATCATGGCTCCCAAAACGGTTCATGCATCGGAAGCAGAACTTGCAGCCGTCTTCATGGTTGTTTTTCTAGGATTAGGTCTTGTTTGTGGCTCAGTTCTTGGCTGGGTCTGGCTCATCTGATTTTTTAAATTGTATGCATCAAAATTATTTAACAAAAAAAGTCGAGCATATGACACTAGCACATGACTGTCACAATCTTTTGTTTATATATTTGACTACTTTGATACTTTGTGACTAAATAATTTACCTGACTTTCTGACTATAAATAATTTACCGACTATGATTTTATTTTATTTTATTAAATACTCAAGAAGACGACGGTGTTCAATACTTTATGTGCCACTGTTCTAAATTTACAAAATCAATCAAATATTATTATACTAATATATAAACACAAAGGGGAAAAAAGGGAATCAAAAGTCCACTTGCGGTGAATCGTACCTTACCTTGTCTTGATTGGTGGAACTTTATTATTCGTGTCTCCCGTGTGATATGTTTTCTACTTCCATTTAAAAAAAAAATTTAAGCGTTAATAGTTTGATCGTTAAGCGTTAATAATTTGATCTATATAGTTTTATACTATTATCTTGTTGGATTATAAACTTACAGATTTATCTTAGTTAAGATTTATACTACGTTACGTTGCATCAAATTATTTTGTTTCAGGAGATTAATAATAGTTTTGTTTTTATATGTAATACTCCCTCCGTTTCAAAATATAGGATGTTTTGGAGAAGTTTGTTGTTTCATAATATAGGATGCTTTCAAATTTCAATGCAACTTTTAGATTAGTTTAGTATTTTATATTATGCAGTATTGTTTCTGATTGGTTGAACTTATTAAAAATAAAGACTTCTTAATCTGCGTGCTTTGCTTAAAACATCCTATATTTTGAAACGGAGGGAGTATGTATTTTTAAAAATATATTATTATTATTATTCTGATGATATATATGGATAACAAGTGTACACCCATTTCTTTTGAACCAGAGATACCTTGCATATGTTTAACCTCTTCTGCAACATATAGCGAAAAAGGTGTATATAAATGTTATGATTTTTTATTAAAAAAAAAAAGTATAATAAGGAAATTTAAGGAGTATAATTGGTTGGTTGTGAATAAAGCAAAGTGTTGATAACAATGGAAGATCGGAGGGACTAATAATGAACTTTGGTTTGGGTCCTTTTGCTNGACAATATGGATGGTGGGGAGGAAGATTAAGTGGCCAGCTTCGGGTATTCTAATAATCTACACAGTTACTTTATCAATATTTCCAGGATTTATAGCTGAGAATTTGAAGTCCCATCTTCTCCAAAGTTGGTATCCTATCTTGCTCATCACAGTGTACAACATCTCGGATTTCGTAGGCAAGTCACTCACCGCACTCTATCTATGGCATAGTATAAAGTCTNATGCGGCAGTTATAACGTTAAAACGTTATCCACCACCACCATCATACACAGTTACACACACTCATATGATGTTGACATTAACAGATAAGATCTTCATTTCATGAACTTATATTATTATTAATTCCCATCATTTTATCTAACAGAAAAAAGTACTTTAAATCACTTCAACCTTTCAACAGATATACGAATCAACATTTCAACGGAATTCATTTATTTTGCTGTTATCTTATAGTACTACAAAATGGTTGTGGAAACTTTATCAAACTGAACCAACTAGTAAATAAGAAGTTTTAAGTTCCATTTGGATACGAATTTCTAAACTCATTAAAAAAGTTATGTTTCGTATTTCTTATATAAAATAAATAAAAGCAAAAGAAAAAAAGATGACAAAGAGAGAATGGGCATTCTTATCCAAATTACACTTGCATCATCGACTGAGGGGGATATGGAATGAAATTGTCATTTCTTTTTGTTTCTTCTACATAAATTTTATGTAGAGATTGTTCACGTAAGTGGACCAACCAGAAAGCCAAAAAATAAGATATACCCTTATAAAAATAACATTTCTTTTTCCCATAATATGTTCAAATGTCTATTTCAAAAAATTTCATAGATACGAAGCATCTTTAATGGAACAGCCAAACAAGTGTACGTAATACCGTATACGCACATTTCTTGTGAGCCAGAAATACCTTTCATCTTTATCCTCTTCAAGAATAATAGTATGGGGTTAGTTATACTAATAAAACTTGTATATTATTTATTTTATATTTATTATTGGAATTAGACTAGAAAATAGGGAAGGGATATGAATTGGAATGCTTGTGAAGAAGGCAAAGCCGCCGGAGAGTGTTGAAAACAAAGCAGAAGTTAAAGATATCTTCAACGGGAATGAAAACATTCTCTGCCATCCATTAACTTGACCATGTGAAATTTAAAGATCAGAGAGATTCAACTCTGTTCGAGTTGGGGGAATAATAGATTAAAGTCTGATCGGGTTTTACGTTATTTAGGTCATTCCCTTCCGATGAAAGTTAGTTAAACAAAAATTCTTCTAATTTTTGTTTTAAAGCGTTTTATCTTGTTTGTGAGATCAGATCTGAATCTTTCTTAGACTATCTCCATTGTATTTCTCTATTTTTTTCTCTAAAATAGAGTAACTAAAAAATAAAGCACTGTTTTCCTTCGATATATTACTCTATTTTCACCTCTATAATAGAGTTAGTGTAAAAAAATAGAGATGAGAATAGAGTTGCTCTATATATAGAACAATCCTATTATTTTCTTTATTTTAGAGTAAAATATAGAGTAGGGTTGGAGCAAATGTTGCTCTATAATAGAGATATGACTCTAAAATAGAGTGGGGTTGGAGATGCCCTTAAACTGTCTACACTAAGATCCAGGTTAAATATTACTAGCGTGGAAAGATTTCATACCAAATAAGTTCGTTTTCCGTATTGATCGAATCGGGAATAATAAATACATGAATATGATTGTGACTTAAGTGTTAGCTTTTGATGTCGTATGCCGAGAACAGAAACAATACTTTTGATTGTGGTCCACTAAAATTATAGATCTTTCTTGTCATCTTTTTCTAGAATGATGATCCGGTCCAGTTGGAACGGCCCATTTATTGCGTTGCTTTAGTTGACTTATGTGGAGCTCATACAAAAATTACACATAGGTAACATTTTTATTTATTTTAAACACACTAAATAGAAACGACGTCGTATCTTAAAGATCATCCGCTGATGAAATTACAAAGAACCTGATGAACAAGGTTTGTAGTAAACAAGACAGAACAGCTAAAGTACGAGAAGCAAAATACGAGAAACAGAGGAAGGAAGGAAGGATTCTATAGACATGCCGAAGGCGCCTGTCTATTTGATGTATTGAGAGAGCCACTTGAAGCCTTCACCATAACCCATTTTTCTAACAATGCTGCACATAAACACCTCCAAGGGTCTCACATTCGAATCAGTCAGATTCACTTTGCCTTTACCGGTGGTGAAATTGGAGAGACCAAGGTGGAACCGAAGCTCGTCCTCAGATGCAGCGTAAGGAATATCGATTTTGTTCCCTAGGATGAGGAATGGGACAGTGGCTAAGGATTCGTCAGAGAGGAGTGCATCAAGCTCCTTTTTTGATTCTGCAAATCTCTCTTTGTCATAAGCATCCACTAAGTAGACCACAGCATCAACCTGTGAAAAAACCCTCAAGAAGAATCAATACCCCTACCTAATGAAACTTTGGTTCGATAACGACAACGCATAGATGAAACTAAAAGCACAGATGTAGGTGATCCAATGAGTGTGCAACTCTACTCTATATTCCACTCGTGAGATAATCTTAAAAAGGAAGGCTTCTAAAGGTTCTTTCTTAGCGCATATAGATGGAGAAAAAGATGATAAAATAACCTTAGCATAGTAATCTTTCCAGACTCTACGTGCGATTTGATGACCACCCAAGTCAAAAGCCTTGAATTTGATTTTGCCAATGCTAAGTTCTTCAGAGGTTGGATGCTGAGTTGGTTGATGCTGCACTAATCTCTGTTTAACCAAAACCAAAACGATCAGCTCAAATCACTCAAAACTTGTTTTGATAAACACAATCATAAAGTGATTCATATCAGGAAACAAAACTGAAATCTAAGTAAACATCAACAACATCTACAAAAAAAAAAAAAAAAAAAGTAAACCCTGATTTGGATTTGAGTGAACACGGAAGCAAATCTAATTGCTAAATTCTAAAATTAGACACTTTTTGAAGAACTGATTCTAACACCCAGATTCCAATTAAATACGAAACTGAAGATCTAATTTGGCGACGAATCGAACAACAAAAGGAAATCGCAAAACGAATTGGATCGAAATAGAGAAGCGAACCTCGTCTTTCAACATGTGAAGCAAGGTGGTTTTACCAGCGTTGTCGAGACCTAGAAACAAGATCTTGGCTTCTTTCTGCCATAGACCTAGCGAAGCTAGCACGCCGTAGAACCAATCTACCAAGAACATCGCCGTGCGATCTTCCTAAACCCCAGATCCGAGACGCGATCGTCGTTACCAACTTTTTCTTCGAATTTCTTTTTTTTAGCTTCGAAGACGAGCTAAAGAACCAAAGAAGAAAACTTGTGAGGATCTCTCACTCTGAGTCTGAGGGGGAGTACTAATAAAAACGGCGTGCGGTGTGTAGATTCTGAAGTCTGTCGTAAAAAACGGCATGCGGTGTGTAGATTCATGAAAGAGGTCAAATAACGAAAAAGGGAAAGGCCCATGAAACGGCCACGCACTCAGTTCAGGCTTCTGTAATGGGTCCATTGGGGAGGAGATATTTTGCTTAGCAAGTGGAAATGGTCTCTATCTGTTTTCTACAATTCACACACTATGATGATACCATAGGTATATTATAATTTGAATGGTATAATTGTGTGCAAGTAGTCAAACCAACCAAAAAAAAAAAGAGTGAAAATCTTGGTTTGATTGGTGATCAGCAACCGAGTTCTTGGAATTAAATTTGGTTGTTAATTTGTTAACTTGATTTGAACCAACTATTATTGAAATGGGAGTCGAATTCTTACGATATTTTCGTGAAAATTTATACGAAAGATATTTATAGTACTAGTTTTTTTTTCAATGTATTTTCTAGTACTAATAAATACTGTAACCTCGTGTATTTTTTNTTTTTTTTTTTTTTTTTTTTTGTCACCATTAATGGGAGAGGATTAATATGCCGACCATCAATATTGTTTTGTTTTTGTTTTTTGCGTATGTGGATGATAAATAATAATAATAACCAGCCGAAAAAAACTCAAACGTAGTAGATAAGATCGGAACCAAATAAGATAAGCCTAAAATGTCTGCGTCCAAGTGTACTTTGAGAGTGGGGGAGATAAAAAAAAAAAAGCTAAAGGAATTTTCTTATGTGTATGGCATTTCTTTATCTCAACGTGTGCTAAAAAGTTTATGCATTAACCATCATCGATGTTTATATTATTTGCTTATACACAACTAATTAGACTTCACATAACAACGAGTACTGTTCACATAATAAATAATTTTGGGAAGAAATATACAACTTCATTTCACAGAGATCAAGAAAACATGTAGTATAAAATCTCGAAAAAATTGAAAACTTCTTTCAAGAAAAGAATACCCAAAACATAAGAAAACAACATTTCTTGAACAAACAACTTAAATAGTTAAAACATAATTATATAGTGGTGGAGAATTGGATTATATCTAAAATATTCGTATGGGTTTGTCGCTGTCGTACTTATATGTAAAAATGCATTATGACTGTTAGAGGTCTTAATATATTTAATTGTCTAAATACGTAACATATACAGATATACTTACTATATTTATATTGTGCTATCCAATGGAGGAGTATTATACTAAACAAACAATATCGATCTTGGTTTGACCTGTGTGATCTCGTAAACTAGTAGTATACAAACCTTTCTAAATATCGATCCACTGTTCCAGCTTTCGCAAAGCTCACAGTGTAGTTTTTGAAAAACAAAACGCTCTCTATTTTCGGAAAAATCTTCCATTCAACCCCTTTTTTTATTCATCTTTTATTAATTAAACAAACTAAAATAATTAAAAAAAATTGTTAGAAATAGGCTTTTATAGATACTCCTTTACAAAACACCCAATAATTAACGTTATATGTATAAAGCAATTAAAAATAAATCAATATAATTTAATAAGTAATAAAAAGTGTTATTACAGATTAAAAAATACTCTTTCCGTTTCAAAATATAGGATGTTTTAAACAAAACACGCAGATTAAGAAGTTTTTACTTTTAACAAGTTCAACCAATAAAAAACAATACTACACAATATAAAATACTAAACTAATATAAAAGTTGCATAAAAACTTGAAAACATTCTATTTTCTAAAACAAAAAACTTTTCTAAAACATCTTATATTTTGAAACGGAAGAAGTAATCATTATAATCTAGGACCATTAACAAACCAAATTAAGGAATATAAATTTTATATCCATAAAAATAACAATCAGAGAAAAGGGTAAACTTGTCAATTCGACGTTGTTCGCTTACGAACTCCTTTTAAAGTTGGACTTTTTCTCTTTACATTATGTTCGTTCTTCGTCAGAGAGGCAGAGGGCAAAAAAACAAAAACAAGAAACAGAGCAAAGCCTTTTGTTTTTTTTTTTTTTTGTTAAAGAGCAAAGCCTTTTGTTTTTGAAAATACAGAGCTTTTTAAAACGGAGAGATCGGAACGATCATGAAAGAGATGGGTGATGTAGTTTTGTTTATAGATGAAACTTATACGAAACCGAGTTCAACTCGGTGTAGAATCTGTCATGAAGAAGAAGAAGCTGAGAGCTACTTTGAAGCTCCTTGTTCTTGCTCAGGAACCATCAAGGTATCTTCAGAATCAAAGATTCTATTTGTATTTTCAAATATGAAAAAAGAACTTGCATATTGATTATATTTTTATTCAGTTCGCTCATAGAGATTGCATACAACGATGGTGCGATGAGAAAGGAAACACAATTTGTGAAATTTGTCTCCAGGTTTGTTTTCTAACAATCATAGTTTATTTATATTTCTTTTACTTTTTTTTTGGGGTTATTTGTGCTTATGTGATGTTAAGATTATAATTTGTTTTCAATCTATCATCTCACAAAATTTTGAATTTACGTAATTGTTTTCTTCTTCTTCTTCTTTCTTTCTAAGTTTTCATCTAGTTTTCTTGAATAACAACGATACGTGTTATCCTACGTGTCCCGTAATCTTTTTTTGCAAAATTAGATAAAGGAAAAATATTCGATTCTCGTAAAAGATCGTAATCAATGAGCCAATGCCACGCTGTTTTAAAATTTCAAAGTTTCGAGTTGTATTTATTTATTTTACAATGGATTTACAACAAAGAGTTAGAAACAAAAATGGTAACTGGATCCATCGAATTATGGGACCCCTACCGAACTTGGAGGACGTACTTTTCTGTTTCTGGCTGTATATTATTTGGATTTTGTTTTGATTATATTTGTATTAAAGTGATTTATAATTAGATAATAATAATATATGCATGGAAAAGAAAAACACTAGTATTAAAATAATTTTGTTATATTTGCAGGAGTATAAACCTGGATATACCACGACTTCAAAACCATGTCGATTGATCGAAGCAGCAACAGTCACAATCGGGTAATTATTTTTCTTTAAAACAAAAAATATTTAAGGTTTTAGATTATACTTTGGGAAATGAAAAACTTGTTCCAAATTACTCCAGCAATTGATCTGTCTTTCGTTTTTTTTCCTCCAAATATTTAATTTCCTACACATTTTATTATTATTATTATTATGATTCTAACAATAACAAAAACAGTCCAAAACAAAATTTTAAAATATTAACTTAATTTATGAACAGAGATGATTTACATATAGCGAGGAGAGGAAATGAAGGAAGAAGAAGAAATAGAAGAAGATTAGTGAGCAGAGCAGAATCAGCAGATTTTCAAGAATGCAACTCTGGTGCTGATAGAGGCGCCTCTTGTTGTACATTCTTGGCTCTCGTTGTAAGTTCTATATCGATCCCCTTTTTTTTTTTTTTTTTTTTTTCAAAACATACGTAATATAATTATTAGTATAAGCATTTATACACTAAATATTAAATAACTTAGTTAAATATAATTAAGGCATTGATGCGATGAATCATGAAACACGAATCTTTGGTTTACGTGAGGTCCAAATCAGATTCAGAAATGGCAACCACTTCTATCGAATCGACATTTAAGGTTCGCATGATTGGTAACCACTAATAATAATCATTATGTCCACTTGATTACCAATCGTTTAGAAATTTATAACAAAGTTATTGAATCAATTAATTGCTAACAAAAACAGGTAGTTGTATTAGTATCATTTAATTTATTTTGATACTAATAAATTTTAATTTTAATTTATTTGCTTGTTTAAGTAGGAGTATCTTTGAAACAATAAGTGAATAACAATCTATAACAATTTTGAACACTCGTTTAATTTGCTTGTTTAAATAGGAGCATCTTTGAAACAATAAGTGAATAACAATCTTTAACACTTTTTGAACACTCGTCGAGATGGTTCAAGTTTAGTGGTGCTACTGCTACGCGAATACCAGAGTTACAAAGAACACTAGATTAGAAGGATGGTTACTGATTCATTAGAAAAACTAGGCACTTAGGGTTCGGTGAGTTTGGTTTGGTCGGGTTTACTTAGGTTTGGTGAGATTGGTTTGGTCGACCAAAAAACCTAACGAAAAGAAAAAGGTTTCTTCTTTTGGAACCAAAAGAATGTCTCTGTTTTCTAAATTCAGAAATGGTTCATACTTCATAGTTATAAGTGGGTGACATATCCCCATTTACATGACGTCTTTTCAAAGCTTTAACCCATATTCAAGCCATGCCCAAATTGAACCAGACCAATTTTATCTGGACAAATTATCATATCATATAATACCCATATCCTTCGGTTACATCTTTTACGGCGTGATTCTTTTTTATTTTTATTGGAACTAAATTGATATTTATTCTTCTTTTATATATGCAGTTTTCGGTGGTGTTGTTGATAAAGCATGCATTTGATGTGGTTTATGGAACCAACGAGTATCCCTTCACAATTTTCACGGTAAATTGCTCTTCCTTAAGATTTTTTAAATCTAGAGATACAAAAAAAAAAAATGATTTACTACTATTATTTAGTTTTGTATGTTTTTAAAACTAAGATGAATGGTGAAAATAATGGCAGGTATTAACATTGAAGGCCATTGGCATACTATTGCCAATGCTCGTTATCATTCGAACTGTCACAGCTATTCAGAGGAGTCTCCGATATGAATATCTCGTAAGCTCCCCAAACATGGACTGTTGAGTGTTATATTTCTAGTTTTTCTTTCTTTTAATTAACAATTAATTAACTCCATTTTTACATTCTACAATTCACATATAAAATTTTAAGTTACAACTCTGTGTATCTCTATATGTATACTTATAATGTTCGTTGGTCATTCTTTTTGATAGGATTCTGAGGAAGATACATTAAGCTCTGACGAAGAAGATAATGGTTTGGAGGAGGAAGAGCAACAACAACATTTGGCTTGATTTATTATTTTCTCTTGTTCAAACCTTTTTTCAGAAAATATGAATGTTCATATAGGAATTTGTAATCATTAGCAAATGTATATGATGTTATATAGATTTTTAATCAAAATATCCAAACACAAATTTAGAGGAGAAAACTTTTCACCATTATCTTCTAAATGGTTATGTAAACTTGAAAGATCTTTCATTGTTTCGGCCCAGTGGAAATAATTTTAAGTAGCCCAATTAGATCAAGTTTAGGTTTTTAAATCAGAGGACAGGTGGAGAGATGGACGGTCAGGATCTAATGACGATGTAAAAGACGACAGTACCCTTGGATGAAAAAGAAGATAAAAAAGTTTAAAGTGTGGCTGCTGGGATTCGAGCCCAGGTCTCCACGGCCACAACGTGGAATTCTTACCACTAAACTACAGCCACTTTGTTGTTAGTTCTTACATATTTTATTTAATAATGTCATAAACTGTCGTGGTGATCTGAGTTGCAATAAAAAGCCCTGCGTCTATTTTATTTTTTCTTTTTCTTTAGAGAGGTCCAGTAATTTCCATGGCGGTTTAGATATTTGGGCCTTATATGGGCTTGGGTTTGTTATGTAATGACTATAGTTAAATGGAAAAGGAAAAACGTTATAATTTCCTTTTCTTTTTATCCTAATCCTAATCCTAAACATAAACAAATCTGTGTTGTTGTTTACAAATACTGCTCTCTAGGTCTCAACATCTCTTAAACACTGAGACTCTTCTTCTTCTTCACTCTCTTCACCGAACAAAAAAAAAAAAAAAAAATTTTTGTTTAGGAGAGATACCTTTTCGTTCTCTTCTATAATGGCGTAAGATTGGTTTTTTGATTCCTCCTTTCTCTATTTTTTGAAGAACGAAGAAGATTCAAAGCAGAGCAGAGCTAGGGTTTATGATTGATGACCCAGAATTAGGGTTCTCTTTGTCTTCTAATTGATGAATGAGTTAGGGTTTCCATGGCGTTTCTTCTTCTTCAACTTTCTCTCATCTGATTTGATCGACCAACTAAAGGTAATAGAAATTCTAGGGTTTACTTTTAAGTTATGTTAAGACCTCATTCTCTTGTCTTGTCTTCTAACTCTTTGAGTATCTCGGTTGATGAATTTATTTGCAGGAATATATATTCAAGTGATGATCGGAAGAGCCGGATGATGGGGTTTCTTCTTTTGATTTGACCGACCGCCAAAGTACAGGTTTTATAAATTCTAGGGTTTTAGATTTTGGTTTGGTTTTAATCTAATTCTGGTACATGTTGTGCATGTCAGAGAGATGGATTGAAGAATAAAGAAGAAGAATACTCGGATCTGCTTTATCTCAGAGAGATGGATTGAAGAGTGAAGACTGCTTAAGGTAAGTTAACTCTGTTCTTCTCTCTTTCTTGCTTCTTTTCACTTGGATTTACAGTTTTTTACTAACTAATACTAACCACACATACACATACATCTTCAGTGATCCTAATGGAAGTTATAAGAAGACACTCTGAATTCATAGGTTTGTGTTACTTGCTTTTAGATGGAGTTGGTATTTTATAATATTTGGTCTCACTTCACTTCTTCTGATAATTTTTTTTGCTTTACTTAGACAATTCGTTCCATTGCTCACTGTTACTCAATACTTCCCATCCATAAGTGAAACTGAGACTTTTTGGTTTTGTTGTTGCTGCTTCTCTAGATGATGAAGATATATATGATGCACTTTCTTCCCACTGATGTTAAGGATGGCATCAAAATCCTCTTCTTCTTATTGGTCTGTAAGTCATCCCAAAGTTTTATCCTTTTCTTTATTTTTCTTCTGTTTCAAGTTTATCTATCTCCCTTAACCAATACTCTCTTTTTGTTTTTGTTTTGGACAACAAGGTGCTACTCAAGTGTGTGTGAGGGATTATGACCTTAACCATGGAATGCTCCTCTTCTTGCTTTGTAAGTGATCTTACATTCCTCTATATTTTTCTTTTCTTTGTCCTGTTTCAAGTTCATCCTTGACTACCCATTGATTCTATTTTTTAATGTTATTGAACAACAAGGTGCTACTGAAGTTGGAACTCGACAAGGCACTAGAATTCAACGCACCATCCTTTGAACTAAAAGCTACTTGTCATTGCCTCATGCCAACAACTCCCATCCACAGGTATTAAACAGGTAAGAAGCTCTCTGATTACTTTAACTCTTCTCTTATCTTTATTTGGCGTGTGAATGTTTTTTACTTTTGAAGTAAGAGTCTAGCTTTTATTTGTATATGGTGATCTTAAATAATGGGTTTGTTTGTTTCTTTCGGGTGAAACAGATGTGTGTCCGTGTGTTCCAGCCAGAATTTTTGGAGGAAGTAGATTCACTCTAAAAACGGTTGATGGAGAGCGTTCTTAAGGTAACAACATCAACCTAATTTTTGAAGGTAATGTAATCCTTTCTTCCCTTGTCCGCTTCCATAAAAGTGAGTCGAATTTGCTTTTTTGATGGGTTTGTGTGTTTCTTTCTTTTGGTGAATGTTTTCGCTTTACTCAGGCAAGTGGTTCGATGGCGTTTCTTCTTCTTCAAATTTCTCTCATTTGGTTTGATCGACCAACTAAAGGTAATACAAATTCTAGGGTTTACTTTAAAGTTATGCTCAGACCTCATTCACTTGTCTTGTCTTGTCTTCTAACTCTTTGAGTATCTCGGTTGATGAAGATGCAGGAAGATATTGGTGCCAAGTGATGATCGGAGGAGCTGGATGATGGCGTTTCTTCTTCTGATTTGACCGACCGCCAAGTACAGGTTTCATAAATTCTAGGGTTTTTTTTTTTGTTTTTTGGTTTTGTTTTAATCTAATTCTGGTATATGTTGTGCAGGTCAGAGAGATGGATTGAAGAATACTCAAGTCTGCTTTATCTCAGAGAGATGGATTGAACAGTGAAGAAGAAGATGACTTAAGCAGACTGCTTAAGGTAAGTTAACTGTGTTTTTCTCTCTTTCTTGCTTCTTTTCACTTGGATTTTCAGTTTTTTACTAACTATTACTAACCTGCATACACATAAATCTTCAGTGATCCTAATGGAATTTATCAGAAGACACTCTGAATTCTCAGGTTTGTGTTACTTGCTCTTAGATGAATGTTGTGTTTGATAATATTTGGTCTCACTTCACTTTTCTGATTCTTGGATGCCTCTATTTTTTTTTTTGCAGTTACTGTACGTGGGCTCCCATCATCTGTTCCATGGCAACATTTGAAGGTCTGATTGACAACTAATGTTTTTGCTGCAACATTTTGGTTTCTACTCCCTTATCTTGTTTTTTTCTTTCTGATATGAAATCCATTTTTTTGGCAGGATCATATGTGGAGAGCTGGTTATGTCTTCTTTAATTTGCTGAGGTCACTCGAGACAGCTTCTGAGTCTTCCTCCTTTGTCCATTTCAAATTCTCCCCATCCATAAGTTGTGAGTCTAATTCCGCCCCTTTAAAGTTTATTCTTCGTTACACACACAATAGAGAAACTAACTGATATTTTTTTCTTATGGTTTTTTGCTGTTGCTTCTTCCTTCTCTAGATGTTGCAGTCTTACACAACGATGGTCAAATCCTATTCTGGAGATTGAATTGGCGTTTGTTTCAGGAGTCCAGAGAGACGACCACAAATCTGTGATACTTTAATCTTCTGGAGAGTGTTGGGGTGAGATTTGTTTCTCCACTTTTTAAAATTACTTTTAAATCTCTCTTGTTTATGTTTGCTTAGTAACGAGTTTGTCTCCTTTAGGTTTTAATAAGAGGAGCCAAGAATCAGTATACCTGCTGCTGGTCAGAGATGTATTGAAAAATGAAGAAGAAGACTCGTACTGCTTAAGGTAAGTTAACTCTGTTCTTCTCTCTTTGTTGCTTCTTTTGATTTTACTGGCTCACAGAATAATTCAACTCGATCGGTCCCCAAGCTTTGTGAAGTGTTTGGTGCCTCCTATTCTAACTGAGCCTGGGAAATGTACTATTTACATTATCATTCTTGTGCTACCAGATTTCTGATTTTTCTTTGGTTTTATGAATGTCTTGTAATTGTTACAGGTCAAGAACCACCTGTGGCCTAGCGTTGATGCTCATAGCGGAGTGCTGCCGAACTATTATCGTCTAACCGAAAACAAGGTACAAAACTGCATTGTTATCACTCAAGTGTTAAACCCTGGGCCTTGTTTTGCTGAATCTTGGTTATAATTAATTGACTGAACTTTGTTTCAGATACAAATACTACACTGCTTTTTGGGTGTCTCAAGGAGTCTCTTCATCTGCTCACAGGTTACACAGACATACTTTGGCGCTATTAACAATTCTTGTTGAATAAACCCACACTCATCTTTGTGATGTTGTTTTCTCTCTCTTGTTTCAGCTGATATAGGACCGGGCTCTTCGACTGCCACTAGAGCGGCCAAAGAGTGTAAACATGGAGAGGTTACATCTCCTCCAAAAGGTGAAACTTTGCAACTTCGTGGGGCCCTTAAGCTCCTCTCTAAACCACCGTAGGTGTGCTTTTTTTTTTTTACATCTCATATAATTTGGTCTCATTCCTCACTTCACCATCGTTGTTGCTTGTTAGCAATAGACGAAAAATCCTGGATAAGGTCTAACTCCCTTTATCTTGTGTTTTAGGATTATCCGGTTCTTTGGTGTGGGTTTTATGGGTCTTTGGTAACTTATCATCCAAAGTGTGGGGGTCATAGGTGGTGGTTATGCAGCTTTTGCTTTTTTTCAGGCTGGTAACGTTTTTCCCCCTTTAATATTTATTTGGTCATACTTTCTTTTTAATTAGCTCACAAATTATTTAACTCGATAGGTCCTCAAGCTTTATGAAGTGGTTGGTGCCTCTTATTCTAACTGAGTCTGGAAAGGTACTATCTAAATTATCATTCATCTGCTACCACATTTCTGTTTTTCTTTGCTTTTATGAATCTTGTAATCGCTGTTACAGGTCAAGAACCACCCATGGCCTAACGTTGATGCTCATAGCGGAGTGTTGCTGAACTATTATCGTCTTACCGAAAGCAAGGTACAAAATCACATCGCTATCACTTAAGTGTGATTCGTTTAAGATCAGAAGATAAAAGGGAGTTAGCTTGGTGGAAATATTTGGAATTTAGGATCTTCGTTATTAGTTCGCTGCTACATAACTTTCTGGTTTGTGTTTCATTACGCATATCACTTATTGTTTGATCTATCTGACATGATATCCATCTTGATGCAGATAATTTTTCAATCCAACCTGTTTTTCGTCAGATCAATGCTTCAGGTTTTGGTTTTACAGACCTTGTGTCGAGATGGGCTACTATAACAATGTAAGTGTCTTTTGTTTTCTTTTTTTAGCTCTACAACTCTTATGTTCAAAATTGTTGTTCCATCGTTCTTTGTTTTTAAAGCATGATACTGTTGCAGGTCTTTGATGAATGCAACGACCAAACTGATATCGGTAATTACAAAGGATTTAGATTTGGATTAAGCCTTATGTTCATGAGTCTTCGCATTTTTCTAGACGATGGAAGGGAAGTCATTCTTCAAGTAAGTTCATCTCTATATTATACTATAGTCTAACACTTACAGCTGTACAATCTTGGTTTGACCTTCCTATTTTAATTGATTTTTCAGTGTTGGTCTCGCGTGTTCTCTTCTGCGACTGCAAGGATGACGAAGAAGACTCTCTTGAAGTCATTGCCGCCGCGGAGTCTGGAAGAGTGAAAACCAACCCCGACTTTGACAGCAATACGTTCTGCGTCCCTGCTAACAGTGGAGAGTAAGACCTAGATTTGTTTCTCCCTTTTGTGTTGTTGTTTCATATGTGTAAATGCTTGGTTTCTAATGGTCTTCTTTGCTTTTTCTCTCAGGTTGCTTTGTCATTATGTTGTCAAAGGATCACAACAACAAGCAGCAATATGGACGGGGTAAGTTTCCACTCATGAGACGCGCTTATTTATGTCTAGTTACTTTTTTATTTTTATCTCTTGTCTCTTGCTAACTTTGGTGTGCATGTTTTTTGTTGTTGCATCAGCCTCAAGGATTGTCAAATTTGCTCAGATACTACCAGAGAAAGGCATCACTGGACCATTTATGGTTTCAGGTATGGAGATGCACATTTGTTGTTTGTTCTGTGTAGCCTAAGTTTTCCCTTCACAAGTGTAACGTCAACTGCAATTTGGCTTTTGTCTTAAGGTATCAAAGAAGTATGGTATGATGGATGAAGCATTGCATTTGTAGTGATTATTTGGTTGTTGTCACGGGTAATTTTAACTTGTTTCACTTAAATTAGCATTTTTGATATTTACTCTTGGTGTTGTTCTGATGCTTTGTTCTCCTCTGCAGCTGTCAGTGACTACAAATAACCTCTCCAGCCTCAGAACCTGAATGATTGTGTTTCATCTATAGGTAATAGATTTGCACCAATGTAATTTTTCCTCCCTCAATACTCATTTTTCTTCTTCCTCCTTAGTTACACTATAAATGTGTTGATTGCTGCACAGGTGACAAGAGGTGGAAGACGAGTGGAAATTCTATCTATGATATTGTGGTGCGTGATGTCATACCTCTCAACATTTGAAATCAGGTGGGTGATCTGTTCTCTCCGTATCATCTTGTTTTTGTCCATACCACCGTGTGTCTAATCGAAGTTAAAATTTATCTTTAGGTGTGTGCTTATCTAGCTCATCGACTCATACACATCCAAACGACCAACATAGAGCAAGAAATCTATGGTTCTGTTCACAAGAAACCTGCCCAAAATCCAAGAAACACGCAACTGTCGTAAGAACTTCCACACACACATTCAAATATACAGAGATTCAGCAGAACAATAAAACCCCCATTGAGTAAAGCCTAAACAATATTACTCGTAATACACAATTTCAGCAGAAACCCACAGGTAAACATTTGAACCACATATTTGCGTAGCTTAATTTAATTAAAAACATATGAGATACACCCTGTACGCAATAAGCAGATTCTTATAACATCAATGAAGAGCTAGTCAAACACAAAACGTCATCCAAGCCAATCAATAATTCAGTATAATGAAGAGAGATTCAAAAAGTGACCCTTGGTGATTGTAGGGTTGTAAATTGGTCTGTCCATAACCAAATGGGCATGTCCATTTGGACACATACAATTTATGGTCATTTATGTGTCAAGACCCAAATACACCCACACTCAAATATGTCCAAACTAAATAAGACCATGACCAATTGGTCTGTCCATTGGTTGCAGATTAAAGCAAAATTCATAATCTCATAAACTCATAATTATAAAGCTAAAAGTTTATAAACTCATAATTATAAAGCTAAAGATTTATAAATTTATAATACACTTATAATACTCATAAATACACGAAGAAAAAGAGAAGCGGCGAAAAAAAAAAAAAAAATTCCCCAAATAGTAAAAACCCTAATTTTTTAGGATTATTGGACAGCCCACGTCCAAACTAGTTTAGACCATATATAAATGGGCTAAATTGGTTTTAGGCCCATTTGACCGTTTTAAATTTGGTAATAACCAAAACCAGTCCAAATTAATTTGGACCAGACAGCCCATGGTTTTAGAGACCAATTGACATCTCTAGGTGATTGGCATATCCAGTAAATATTAAATAGTAGATTCATGAAGGAAAGAAGGAAATACAGTACTTTTTAGTAACTTGAAAAGTTCAAAGTGCAATTTTTTTTTTTTTTTTTGGAACTTTACGTTCAGAATTAATGAATTAATGTAAATCGAACCAAAATTTCTTTATGAATGATAAATGATTTAGTTGGTTTTAGTTTAACAAATCTTAAAGATTCATACAAGCTTTGGGCCCATTGAAACGAAGCCCATTTTCAACCCTATCTAGCCTCTCTTCCATATATATATACATATTATAAATATAGGATTCACCTACGGACGATATTATATTTGAAGACCCTGCGTTAGGTTTTTTTTCTTGGTTAGGTTGTGAAAAGAGTCGTCTTGAACGATGGAGAAGATGATGAAGATGAAGGAGATGAAGAAGGCTACGCAGGAGGAGGCTGTGGCTGTAACATCGGTCTATTGGGACATCAATAAGTGTCCGGTTCCCCATGGCTGTGATCCTTGTCTGGTCCGTCCGAGTATTAAACGGCTTTTGGAGAAGAATGGCTACTGCGGTCCTCTCAACGTCACTGCCTTTGGCAAACTAGAGGACGTCTCTACTGATTTGCTGAGAGGACTCTATTCCAGTGGAATCAGTCTTACCATTGTCCCCCACGGTTAAAACTCTTCTCTCATCCTTATGCATGATTGATATTATAGAGAGAGAGTCTTGCTCATGTCTTTTTTTTTTTTTGTTTTCTTAAACAGGTTCCTCAGACATTAAGCGCCTAATTGATCTTCCCGACCACGATGCTAATTTTATGGTCATATCCTATAGCGAAGCCTGCCCTGGTTTCTCTGACACTCTAAAATTGATGGGCTACAACCCTATCCAGCCGTTTCCATATGTTTCTCTTGATAGCTTGCTTATGGAAGGTTTGTGTTTGTTGTCTCTCTTTCTCACTGTGTTGTTGAATCAAAAATAACCAACCAATTGAATCTGTTGCTTGATCTGCTGGCTACTTAGATTCAGGGGCACATGAGATAGAAACGGCTGAATCTACCTTGTGGCGTTGCTTCGTATGCTCCTACCTAGATTCTGACCAAAGCTTTGAATCTTTCGCCTTACATCTATCTAGTGCAGAACATCATCAACATCTGGTAATCATGCATTGTACATTTTGTCATTTGTCCTAACTGTTTTTCTAGTCAAACACCCTCTTATTTCCCTTTTCTCTTTTCCTAGCTAGTTTTGTTTGCCTTGTGTGTTTTGACCTCATGTTCATTTGTTGTTCAAGCAGATGTTGACTATGAATATCGTGCCTCCTCCACCGCCGGTTGATGATCCTTCCATGGTGAGTAAGCTTCAAAACGTCAATGTTTTCATTTCTTACCACATGTTTTAGACCACCTTGTTATCAGTTGCAAAACCTCTTACCACACGTTTCCCTTTCTCACTTAATAGTTTTGTTTGCCAAAATTTGACCCCATGTTTTCTTTTCTCCACTGGAGGTGCGTGTGATGGACTCTCTGATGCAGATCAACATGCCGCAGTGGGCGAGCCTTAATCCTTGCACACTTGCTACATCATCAAGTGGGTATAATGTGATAGACTGGGAGGCTGTAAAGTCGGTGGGTGAGACGTAGGTCTTTTGGGACATCACTTTTTTGTCCGATTCCCCATGACTTTGATGCTAGTCTGGTCTGATTCCCCATGACTTTAATCCATTACAAGGTGGATTTATTTATTTTGTTTATAAACACTAATTTTAGAGTAATTTTTGTTATTTAATTTATAGAAAATTTGCAGTTTTTATTGTAACACCGAACTAGTTCATGGATGGTTCGCTTTGCCAGTTAATGTTGTTACTTGTCAAAATATTTCGTCATTATGGATGGTAATTAAAATAACTATATATATAGTACATATCGTACTTGTATACTATGTGATTTTTCGCTATATGAAGACTAATATTTGTTGGAAAAAAAGTTAAAAGTACAATGCAAACCCAACAACACAAACCTTGTTTTCTATTGATCTACGAAAGGAAAGATTTGAGAGTTTAAGACACATATGACAAACAAACAATCTTAAAAAAAAATCATAAGTTTTGGTTTATTAGTAAGTAGTAACACAAAATAGCATTACATTCATTGATATTATCAGAGTTATGTAACTCTACAAACGACTAGATGAACGAATATCCTTAGACTTTTTGGAAACACCAGTCTTTTTAGGGTTTCGACCACGAGACCAATCCGCATGTTCTGGTCCATAGCAATAGTCGAAGAAAAGCTCCTCACCTTCTTCGATAGCCTTCTCCGCGTATATACCGATCCTCTGGTCTCCTCGCACAATCATCAACTGCACACAAAACCATAAATTCTCATGTCATGAATTTTATAGACAAGAAAATCATTTAACTGGTTTGAGTTTGTTCTTGCAATGTTTTGGAGAAATATGATTCTATATAAGGACCAATCAGCAACAAGTAAATTAAATATAAACATGATTTAAAGAAACCAAGTTAAGTATTGGACTGCTAGTGTATGTTAATGATAAAGTACAATGAATTGGTACCTTGGCGTAGCAGTTAGGTTTTGCTGAGTGATTGAGAAATTTAAACTTGTTACCTTTACGGCGAGCATCGATTTCGAGCTGTAAAATGTTTCCTTGATGAGAATATATAAATGTGTAACTCGCGAATAGTAAACATCCAAGGTAAAAAGATCAGAGACAAAAGTTAAATTACCTGATCATTCAAGGTAAAGAGGTAGGACGAACCAGTCCGATCTTCTAGTCTCCCACGCTCATTTGCTTCATCATGAGTGATTAGTTCGCCCGTATATTCTCCGAGAAACTCATTCTTTTTAAGTGGGTGCTGACAAATCAAACCAAATCACACAATTAATGGTATAAAACACTAAAAACAAACAAAGAAAAGAGTTATCAATGTACCAATAACTATTAAACTTTGGGTTTTGGTTATGCTTTTGCTTACCCGTGTAAATGCACCCCATCCTTGAACATCAGACTTTGCAAGGAGAATCTAGTGAATAAGAAAAGAAAAGACAATTAAATGTTTTTCATATAATCAGTTTTAAAATTTCGGTACGTATTTGACGTTGATGGTTTACCCTCTTGTTTCTGCTAAGAAGGAATTGCATGTTCTTGCATTGCATTTGCTCTGATGTCTCATCTCCACAGCTATATTATAAAGTAAAAAATAAAAATTAAGACTAGGTTCGACCTTTAAGCATGGAATTTTGTAAAGAAATATCGAAGTGAAAGTGTTACCCAAAAGAACAATTCCGACAAAGATCTGGATCACATTCACGACTAGCAGCGAAGCAAGGACATTGTCGGTTTACGCATTGACCGATTGCACAACGACATCCTCCAAAACGATTGTTACAATCCTTCGGGCACCTGAATAATAAATATTGTATATATTGAGTTGATCAATCAGAGTTTTCGGAAAATTCAACATCAGATAGACTAGTCCGAATTATTTAAATCTTATGGAGAATTCTAGTTTAACCATTATAAGGCCTCAAATAACGTTTTAAACTTTACGAGTAAAAAGAATGACATACCCGCAATATTTTTCGCAGCAATTTTCATTAGTTAAACAAATGCATTGATCTCCACATGTTGACTCGCAACTGCATGGTGTGTACTGCTTATATAACTTAGCTTCTCCATTGGCTGTTTTTTTCAAAGCAGGTGGACAACGAGCATATTTTCGTTGTCTCACCTTTTTGCGGACAAACCTAGTACTTCTTCGAGATACTTTTTTGTTAACCTGTTATGAAACCATCAATATAAACTTGAATTTATGTGTTTCTAACGTACACATGTCATGAGGATTACGACACTATAGATTATATATTTTACCTGCTTGTTTTTTTTTGTAGCTTTGTAATGATCTAATAACATAGTAGATTGATCTTGTTCACTCATGTATTTGTAAACCTCTTGGCACGTTTTACACCCCCGAAGTAAGTTTAATGCAATAAGACAACTGCCAAAAAAGCATGATCATCAAGAAATACATACACGTTATAAGTATATATATATACGACGATACATGAAACACCATTTTTAAAATGTTTTTACCTGTTTCTCCCAAAGAGTTCAACTCCTTTCAAGTAAAGATCCTTCTCCTCAGGCGTCCACATAGTCATCTCTGTATTATCTGTTGTTACTTCATAAGTATCATTCACTTCAGCATCTTCATTTACTGTGTTGTTATATGAGACCATATTCTTCCCTCTCTCGTTTGATGTAGAATTATCATTATCCACCACATGATCATTAGCTTCTACCTATTATATATGTTAAACCATTAATAAACATAGTTAAGACATAAAAAAGCATTAAGATCAGAGAGAGAGATCAGAGAGAGACCATGAGGTAACAATGCTCATAGCATTGTCTATTATCATCTTCATTCTCGGACAAATTAGATATACCTTGTCCCTGACAAGCCAAAGCAATCTAATTTAGCTAATAACAACTTAAGCTTATAAAGCTTGTTATGTAACGTGAAGTTTGATTATAAATAAATTCAAGCTTACAGATTTAATCTCAGGCTGATACTTCTCATGCATAGGACAATCAAATATCTGTAAAATGAATTAATACAAATATAATAAAAGCATGTATCTATAATCTTCTCTTTTCTTTTTTTTCTGTGACAAAAAAAGAAGAAGGAAAGATTCAAAGTTACCAAGCAACGACGGCAGAAACGCTTATAAGCAGCATCCTGAAAAGTAGTAACAATTCCTTCGGAAAGCAAATCAGAAGTCTCTTTAACATTTCCATCATTCTTAAGCTTGAGCTCATTGTATCTTTCCTACATTATTTAGTTTAGAAAAGAGAGCAGCCAATAAAAAAGCAGGAAAATTATTTATCGATGTATATATATATGAAGATTCGATTTGGTTATTACCAATATATCGGAAACATCCACTTCAAGAAACTTGGCGAGAACACTCAGCACGTCCTGATCCTCCAAACCATATTCCTTCCCAATCGTCCTGAAAAATTCTTGAACACTTTACTAAATATGGACTACACTTGACTGCATATATGAGTTTATAATCAAGAGAACATATGTGATGCAAAAACTAACCATATAAACCGGTCTACATCCTCGGAAAATTCGCATATTTCTTTCTTGGTTTCTTCCTCATCATCTTCTGCTTCATCTTCTTCGTCTTCCTCGCTGCTCAATTCTACTACCTCACCATCCACGTAGTAGAATTGTCTCTTACCAATCACAGAATCATTCTCAGCCATCAGCTGGCTACTGCAGTGTTACGTTAAAGGCATGCATGTATTTATACAATATGAGTGATAAAATATAGTATATGATGGATCTTTAGTAGGAAACAAAAACAAACATGCCTATTCGTGAAGACCCATGTTGTCGATCGTGGTAGCTGCTCAATAACTGGAAGCTTGACACTGTGTAGTTTAATATCTTCATCAAGAACATAACTCTCGTCATCGTTGCAATCATAATTCCAGTAGCCACTGAAATGACGAAGTGGTTCTAGCATTCTCGAAAGAAGCAACTTGTTATCTCTTCCTCCATTATTATTCTCTGCTTGGGACCGGTTTGAGGCAAGGTATTGATGGTGGAAAGAATGAGCAAACACACTCCGTTTGCATATCATCTCGAATGAATGCTGTTAATCAATTAATAGGTAAGTGATTTAATTCAAAATTGCAGAAACTTTTGATTCAGAATGGTTGACAAATATATATATGCATCAATCTTGGCTTCTTATATATACAGACCCTACCCCCAAAAAAATGTGAAGTCCTAGGCAAACCAAAATAAAAATTGGCCCTCTTTGAATGCTTTTTAATTTAAAATAATAATTTGCACTCTTTTCTTTGTACATAAAAATATAAAAATTGTACTACTATTTGTTTGAAAACAAATGTTTTACTAGAGTTGAACTCCGGTGGGATCGGTCGCATAAGTGGTGCTGTAACCACTTGACTAAATATACTTCCCTTTTATTCAAAGTTTTGGACAGATATCTAAAACTCGACAGAGCTGGAAGTATTTACTGATTTGCGCCAAAGAAAAAAAAAATACATATATGTTCATGATTTATCTGAACATCTCTTTGCAATCCTATAATTATCAGATTAAGTCTCTCATCTCCTTAATTTCACCCCAGAGAAAAAAGAGAACAGAATATATATTGAAGCAACAAAAAGTCTCTTACATTGATATGCAGAAATCTCTCCTTTTCGATTTGCTCTCTCATCTGATTTATCTCGGGTGGCAAATCCTCATCACCACCTTCATGGCTTTCCTAGATCAAATCAACAATAAACTTTTTTAAAGCAGTACGAAATCACGAAAATTATGTAAAATAAAAAGAAACGATCGAGAAGCAGTAGGACTTATACACCCCACACATCAAATATAAATAACAAAAATTCTGCTGGTTCTCACTACTCAGAAATTTTATGGATCATGGGAAGAATAACATAAATCTATCACAAACCGTAAATGTTATAGAACTTATCATGATTTCACATCCTAGTCAATAACGATCTATTTGGAGTATATAACTCACCTCCTCCATTAACCTCCTCGCCTCTTGTTGTTTTCTCGTCTTCTCCGATGTTGTTGCAAAGGATTATATATATGGAGGTTTTCAATTAAATAAGGAGTCCACAAAAAAAAAATGAAAAGAAAAAAAAGGAAAAACTATAATCTAGAAGAAACGTATGCGTATATGGAACCTCATGCTTTAAAAGGAAGAAAATATGGAAATTTGAAAATATGAGGAACATTTTAATTTTGAAACATATACTATATATACATGTGGATGTTGGCTTGCCTCTTAAATAACGTTTTGACATCTCAAGTTTGAATTCATATACTTTATCTTTTAAAAGAAAAAAAAAAACTCATAATTATGTGATAAATTGGTTTGATTAAACTACCATTGAAAAATTGTTGATACATATATTAAAATGTCGGAACGTCTGGTAAATTAATTACTTATATTAGTGTATTCATAGTATGATTTTTTTGTTGTTTACGTAGAAGAAACAAACTGTAAATCGTTGAAAACATATATAGAAAGAAGAATTTTAAAATTAAATGAAAAAGTCTTAAAAATATTAAATTGAGTTTTGAGTTTGATATCTCAAATCCCTTACACGTTATTATCATTACACATATCAACAACAAACGATTCACAGCCTTTTCTCGACCTCTTGATGGCCAAAATTAACATATTCACAAAAAACAAAAACGCTTTGAAGATCTTAACCAAACCAATTCCAACACAGATGTAATACATCCACCAGTTCAAAAAATCGAGACCTCCCAAACGAATCAGAAGGTTTCGTTTAACCTCTGCAACGACCACCAAACTTTCAACCTCATCTCTTAGCCTCCACCACCACATTAGACCAAAAGTCACCGCCACGATGGCTCTCTCCGACCATCTCTCCTCTTCCACGTAAACCCCGAAAACAGTGTCGTCAACCACCGGCTTAACCACGACTCTGAACCACATCAGCATCACTTCGTGTAGGCCCAAAAAGAACATAACCCTAACCAAAACCCACCTTTCTTGAGAAGCAAGAGAAAAGCTTGTGTCTGTATTTATAGACATGGTCGTGCTCATGGTTCCTTCTATTCCAAAGGCAACGCAAGCTTGGACGATGAAGAGAACGATCCAGCAGATGTATAGATGGGCATGGAGAACAGAGCATTCTGGTTTTCCGGAGAGATTGTGGATTAAAGTGGAGACGATGATAGGAGATAAGATTGTGTATAAGACTCCAACATCGACCTGGTGAAGAAGGGAGAATACGCCGGAGACGGTGACTGGAGCTGAGAAAGAGGAGAGAGAGAGACGTGAAAGGAAGAGGAAAGAGAGAGGGACGAGGAGACTAAGAAGGCTAACAGAGATCATTTGAAATGGTCGAAGCAGTGACCAGCTGCTTCTCTGGTTCTTCTGTGTTTCTTCATGTTCCATCTTAATCCGCCAAGAAGAAGAAAAAAAGGTGAGAAGAGACTGTTGCTTGAATGAGAAGAAACAGAGGATGTAAGAAAGATCTATATAAAGCTTTAGGAAGTGTGTTTGGCAGCCACGTCTAGCTTACAAAAGGTCCTCTTTTCTTATTCCTTTATATTTTAATTCTATGCATATAACTAATTCTCTTTTATTTGTTTATCGATGAACGCAGCTAAACTGAACGATTCTCGTAATGAAAAATATTAGTAATGAAGATAATGTTAATACTTTAAGTTAAAATTGTACTTGAAAGTAATGGTTACTACTACAAGTTGGTAAATATATTAGTTTCTTTGACCAAAAATGCATCCGACGGACCCAACATATCTTAGTGTTCGACCATTACATGGATAAAGCTCCTCATATCTATTTTTAAAAAATCATACCACATATACGTGTGTATATAATATTATAAGCAGATTAGATGTTACATTAAATATTTCCTGATCTCTTCCTACAAAAAAAAAACATTTCCTGATTTCTTTTTTGAAAGAAAGGGAGGATTAAAAAAATCCAAGATCTTGAATGACAGGTAATAACTCAATTGAAAAGTTAGTTATAAATCCTAGTGTTAAAGCTTTGACAAACTCAGGATTAAGACTAGTGGAGTTGTAACTTTCAGTTTGAAAACGAAAGTCAAAATAATATTGCATAAGTTGGTACCTCATCTTCTAATTCATTACCGATCTAAAAAGCTTTACGGTGCAATGACAACAAAAAAAACGGTTGAAAGAGGCGGTAACTTTTTCTTTTGTTTTTCACATCCTAATTTTACCACTAAAAGAGTCAACATCAATAGCCTTATTATGAAGCGACTATAATGTTGCTGCTTCAAAGCTTGGTGTGACCACCAGATTCAGTGGATAAAATCATTGCTAAGCTTAGAAGATCACTGTCGTTCAATCAAACAGCAGAGCAAGAAACTTTACTTTGTTCTTTCATGGATGTATCAACTACTGATTTTGATCCCAGACAAATCTGATTTTCCTTCTAGAATAGAAACATATTTCATGGAAAATCTCAGTTCATAAAAACCCAAAAAAAAAAGAAGAGCAAGCGCTAAGCTGAACCACTACCTTCAAGCGATTAAGCAGCTGCAAGTGGCTGGAGAGCTTTAAGAGGATTCATGATAACACCATCGATAAGTCCATACTCTTTTGCTTCCTTAGCACTCATGAAGAAATCACGGTCTGTGTCCTGGTTTATCTTCTCCAGGCTTTGACCAGTGTGATACGCGAGATATCCGTTTAGGTTCGCCTTGTGATGCAGCATCTCATTTGCCTGGTTTCAGAGCATGTTTACTTGGATGGTTAGATTAAAAAAATGAATCAAAATCTAGTCTCTGTAGCAACTTAAGAGGATGTGACTGGGATGCACTCGTAAAGGCAAGGATGAGTAACCTGAATGTCGATGTCGGTTTGGCCACCTTGAGCTCCACCAAGCGGCTGATGGATCATTATCCTTGAGTTTGGTAGACTGTATCTTTTCCCTGCAGTTTTAACGAATGAAGTTAAGCTCACATCGAGACATTGAAGACTTACCTAAAAGACTATCCTATGAACAAAAGGGATTAAGAGACTACCTTTGGTTCCAGCACTCAGCAGAAAAGCTCCCATACTGTTCATAAGACAGATGAAAGGAGGGCATTAGAATCCATATAACTCCACATTTACCAAGGACCATAAGAAAACCAAGAGATAATGAGAATTAAAGGATGGTGAAAGTTTCACCTAGCAGCTAGACCGACACAAACAGTGGAGACATCAGGCCGGATATGCCTCATAGTATCGAAGATAGCCATTCCTGAAGAAAGTGAGAACAATGAAAACCGGAAAAAGAGATGAAAACACTTAACGAGATCACAGGGAAAAAAAAAGTAAGCTGATAAAAGTTGAAATTACCAGCTGTAACTGATCCACCAGGAGAATTAACATACATGACAATATCCTGTTCAACAATAAGCACTATCAGAATCCTAAAAGCAAAAACATCTGAATAAAGTAACAAAGACATGAAATTGAATTCTACTACAATATCGAACCTTAGTAGGATCAACAGCATCAAGGTACAGAAGCTGAGCTACAATAATGTTTGCCATATCATCATCAACAGCACCACCACAACGAATAATCCTCTAAACGATCAAAACAAAAGAAACCATTCATTGACAATACAACTAAGCTGGAAACTTATTCAAGGAGTAGAGTTTAATCAGTTTTACATATTGGAAGAGCTGACTAATGATACTCTGGAAACGCTCTTGCACCATAGGAGGTGGTCCTTGTCCTTGAGCATACACAGGAAAATACGGTGACGAAGGAACTTGCAAATCATCTCTGCAAAAGTAAACATAGTTCCATCCATCAAAAAAGAGAGTTTCCAAAATCACAGTTCAAAGAACATCGTCAAACTCAAAATTTCACCTCATGGACCAAACTCCTTGAGGAGATGGAGTCTCCGGTGTCCAGAGATTGCCGGAATATACAGCTTTCGGAGTTGAATTCTTCCTATCGCTAACTAACTTCTTCGTCTTCCTACAAACAAAAAAACTCGTTCAGTTCCCTTATAAAGCTAACCTAAAGAAGATTCAGAGAGAAAAGTGAGAGAAACCTTGAACGAAGGGGCTCGAAAGGGAGAGAGAGCTTGGGAGAATCGAAAGAGGAGCCATTGGGACTAGCGGAGACGAATCCAGCTGTAAATCTGAGAGAAGAAGCCGATGTAGAGACGCAAGCATGAGCCATTTCTTTTTTTGTTGTCGATTTGAGGGGGGATGGAATTTGAAAACCCTAGCTCCGTTCACCGGCGAGGAACCTTCCGGCTCTTTCTTCTTATCCTTCTGCAAATTTGGGGATTTCTTTTTTGCTTCTTCGTAGTGTTGTGACTAAACTGACTAATTGGTGCTGATGATATCTGAGGAGGGTGTTATCGGGTCGGGTTTAATTCAGGATGGGGCGGGTCAATTTTAGGTCCGATAATATTACACGCTAACGCCTTTCTGTACTTACAAAACGCGATTGTTACGTTTTGTTTGTTAAACAAGATTATGTGTTTATGGGCTTTGTGGAGACCATTACTGGCCCATAAGGCTTCCTAATTGTTTTTTAGTTTAGACGGTTTTCGAGTCTATTGATTGGCCAATAAATAAATCATGAGTTAAATTATTTGGACTCATGATTTGCGGAAGTCACGTAGGAGTGGGAGGATTGAGACGATGCATTCGGCGGCGTGGTCGGTGCCGGAGCAGATGGAGTCAATGGAGGGTGGCACGTGGAGGGAGGAGATGTTGAGATTAATTAGAGAGATCCGGGAGGTTTTTGAAGGCGTTTTTGAGGTCCGTTAGGTCTAAAATGCTCCAATGCGTCGTGAAAGCAGAGTAATCGGCCTCAGTGGTTTCGTCTACGCCGCCGTCCTTTGTGGTGGCTACGGTAGAAGAAGGAGCAGCGGAGGGGACAACAGGTGAGAAGATACGAGCGGAGGAGGAAGGAAATGAGAGGAGAGAAAACAAAGCAAGAGAGAAACAGAGCAATGGTGATGACTTCTTCATCTTCTATTATGAAGAATGAAGATTTTAGATATATATATATATATATATATATATTTTTGTTTATAAACACTAATTTTTGTTATTTAATTTATAGAAAATTTTCAGTTTTTATTGTAACACCGAACTAGTTCATGGATGGTTTGCGTTGCCAGTTAATGTTGTTACTTGTTAAAATATTTCATCATTATGGATGGTAATTAAAATAACTATATATAGATCATTCATATTTTATCAGAGATGGTTCATTGAGTTAAAAGTATGATTATTTTGGAATCTTGCTATATTAGTTTCGACTTCTTCATTCAAGTATGATTATTTTGGAATCTTATTTTATATATGGCCGGCCGCTTAAAAACATAGAATACAAGAGCTTTTTTTTATTCTGCTTACGACGATCGATTATATTATCCAATATCAATCCATATCTCCAAGTCCGGATGTGATTAGCTAATAACCACCATCTTCTTTCGCACATGACAAATCTTTTTAGGGTTATCCATGATAACAACTTTCCTATAAATTTCCAAGTTTGGATGTGATTAGCCACTATCTTCTTCTGCAAGTGACAAATCTTTTAGCCTTTAAGGTTATCCCCAACGGGGGCTTTTAAGAGAGGTTTTAGTGGAAAAGTAGGAAGAAAATAAATCAGAAAGAAAATAAAAGAAGAAGAGCTCCTCTTATTTAGTATACTCGATTTAATATAAGAGGCTGTGAGGTGTCAGCGCATGGTTGGATGAAGAGTTTTATTGAGAACCATTTTTTTTTCCCGATTGTGTTCTTCCCTTCCTCTCTCTTTCTCTCGCTCTCTGTCGCGAATCTCTTAATCGGAGGAGATTGATGATAGACTCTGGTCTCATCAATTGAATTGGTTGGAATCGTTGGAGATTGGAATTGAAAGTTACGAGAAGAGCAGAGAGGCCAACACTATAAAAAGCAGGCTTTGATCTCACTACCTCCACCGTGATCCCTCCACTGCTGCTCTTGCTCAAGCTTACGCTCCCGGTCAGGTACCATCACAATTTCGTAGCTTAGGGTCTATTGCAAAGACTGCTTCCCACACAATTTCGTAGCTTTGATTTTAGAATTATCTCAAAGGTTCTTCCTTTTTTGCCTTTAACCCTGTTGTGCTAGAGTTAGATTTTACAGTAGTGATTGTTTTTTTTTTGTTTCAATAGGATGTTTGTGGTGGGAGTAGCTACCAGAGACTATTCTCTTCCAAGCTTTGTTTATTTCTAACTTGGATTTCAGGATTAAAGGCACAACTGGAGTTGAGATTGCTTCTGGCCTCAATTGGTATTTAAAGTATAAATGTAATGCTCATGTTTCTTGGGACAAGACTGGTGGCATTCAGATTGCCTCTGTTCCACAGCCTGGATACTATTACCAACATGTTGTTACATCTAGCTGTAAGACATATACACGTCTTGGAATCAAACTTTTCTCATGTGTCAATGGTTATGTAATGAATCACTCACGTCACATAGCTTCTCCTGCTTACTTGTTTACTTCCAGATTCATATGTTTGGTGGGGATGGGATGGGAGAGAGAGATTATCTTTGTTTAGAGCCTCTTGCTCGTTGTTGACTGCTTCTATTTTATGAAAATGGTTACAAGGATCAAGGATATGGAAATCTCCAAACACCAGGTACTTCTCTTTTATTTTCTCTGCAAACTATGGGCTGGATCAGTTGATGCAGATGCAGTTTTATGGTTGTGATCAGAACATGTCTAGTATGGGTAACTCCGGGTTGATGCAGCATGAAGTTTATGGTTATGATCAGAACTTGTGTACGAGTGATATTACCGACAGAAACGTTCCAGATCCTAGTCTCTCAAACACAGTCTGAGATTTCTCTGAAATCAATCAAACTGTCCAATTATGAAGCTGTCTATGCATTGCATTGGTGTCTATTTGGTAGTACGAGGACAATTAATATGTATATTGCATCAACATATAATTTTCTTTATTTGTACCTTCTTTATGAATAAGAACATTGTGTTTAGTAAGTGTTGTTCTTGGTCTATATTTTGGTTCTATCTCTGCATTGTCACAAAATTTACAAGTTCAATATAGTTCTTTTTCGGTTCTGTTTTAGCGAATAAAAAGTTACCAAATTACACCCATCAAAGAGGGAGTTATGGGTG
This sequence comes from Camelina sativa, assembly GCF_000633955.1. NCBI lineage: Eukaryota > Viridiplantae > Streptophyta > Magnoliopsida > Brassicales > Brassicaceae > Camelina > Camelina sativa. Next base: position 143,403 of record NC_025701.1, on the reverse strand, counting down.
AGTTTATGAACAAGATTGCATATGCTTTTTCTTAAATGTGGCTAGCTTAAAATTTTATTCTCAAGATTGTTTCTGCAGTTGGTATTATGGTAAGCATTTCCTCTTTTTATGTATTTTACTTGTCATTTATTATGTTTTAATGTTTCCTATGTTTTAAATTTTATGAAATGCAATAATTTTATAAACATATATTTCAAATGCAATAATTTCATATTCTAATTTAATTTTTTTATTTTCAAAAAAGATAAAATAATTAAGAGACTCAAAATAGGAACCCACCATTGGAGGAAAAACTTTTAATTAACAAACCCAAAGTTCTTAATCATCTCAAACTACAAAATATATGAATAAACAATTTAAGAACCCTTAAAATATATCCCCCATTGGGCTTGCCCTTAGGGTTATGGATGCATTTCATGCATGCTAACTTTCCTATGATATCGGAATATCAAATTCCTTTGTAGTATTGGAAAAGGAAGAAATAATATCAATTAAAATTAAGAAAAATAATTTATCAAAACAAAATAAATTATAAGGGTGGAAATGACGTTGCTATATATGTATATATATATATATATACATATACTAGATAAAGTTACAAGGGTTTCAAACCTTCGATTGTATTGTGGATTCCTTAGAGGTGACGACAACTACGATCAAAGTGTTAGGTTTCTTGGATATCGATTTACCATGGCAGATCCCAGGGACCTCAAGTTCTTTCCATCAGACACGACCTTGGCGGACCATTATCTACGCAGGAGAATAGATACAGACAAGGAAGGTTTTATAAAAGACATCAAACTTTACGAAGACCATCCATGGCTTCTTCCGCACGTCAACAACAATCTGTTCAATGAGAAGGAGTTTTTCTACTCTGTAAAGAGGACGCTCAAAGCTCGTAAAACACCTAATCGCAAGGTACTGGGGCGAGGAGGCATCACCGTAGGGACTTGGAAGAGCAACGGCAGCAAGGAGGACATCGTCGACCATAACAATGTATTGATCGGATACAAAACAGAACTCTCGTACTACAAGCATGGAGATTCCACCGCCAGCGGTTGGTGTATGACAGAGTATTGGCTAGCGAGTAAGAAGAATGAGTTTCAAGAAACTGTCTTGTGTTATATCCGTGGGAAGAAGAAGCAAGTCAAAAACGTGTCCTCGTACGCGAGTAGTGATAGGGCTTTCGCACCTCGTGAAGACATGATTACTATGGTAGATCCTAGCCATCTCAAGTTCTTTCCAACGGACTTGAAGCTGGTGGAGCATTATCTATGCAACAGATTAATCACGGGCAAAGACGGCTTCATTACAGATATAAAACTTTACGAAGACGAGCCATGGCGTCTTCCGCACGTCAAAAACGATCAGTTTATTGAGAGGGGCTGGTTCTACTTTGTTGAGAGAACATGCGAATCTGGTAGCAAGACTATACGTACGGTACCCGGACGAGGAGGCAGCGGAGGCGGGACTTGGAATAAGTCAGGCTTGAAGACGGCTATCTTGGACGCTAACGATGTTGTGATCGGATATAAACAGGAATACTCGTACTACAAACATGTAAGAGGACAGCCAAAGAAAAAGGGAGAGCCCACCGGTTGGTGTATGACGGAGTATTGGCTAGGGAGTGATGAGAACGCTGCTGAAGCTGTCTTGTGTAATATCCGTGTGAAGAAAGACGTGGATGACCAATTTCAGTTACAGACTACTGAGACCAATAACAACATCGTCGAACATCCACCACTAGACAACAATACGGTCTCAAACGCTCTTGTCACCGGAGATGGAGGAGAGGGGTATGATTCGGAGACTGGACAACAAAACATGGACGCTGATGATTATGAATTCATGTTTGACACTGAGCTCCTTGACTTCGTTGATCAACAACAACCACTGATGCTTTCTCAAGACTCAATCCCTCCTCTTGAAGTTCAAGATTTAAGATCCACAAAGGACCAAATGGAGGAATATGCGAAAGAGCTGGAAAATATACTGGATAAAGACGAAGATGATGATGATGATGATATGGTTAAACAACAACAACAACATCCACATATCCCTCTTCCTCTGGAAAGCGTCACTCAACAACGAGAACAAGAGAGGATGATTGATAGTACTTTTGGTTTCATTGATCAACAACAACCACTGATGCTTCCTCAAGACTCAATCCCTTCTCTTGGAGGTCAAGATTTAAGATCTACAATGGAAGAATATTCGAAAGAGCTTGAAAATATACTGGATAAAGACGAAGATGATGAGAATGATAGGGTCACACAACAACAACAACATCCACATATTCCTCTTCCTCTTCAAGTTCAAGATTCAGGGAACCAGCTCGTAATTATCACGGAAGATGAATGTGTTGGCCGCCAAGATATCTTAAACCTGGATCAACACATGGAGAACTATGCGGAAGAGCTGGAAAATCTATTGGTTAAAGACGAAGAAGAAGATGGTGTTGATACTGCCAGTCAACAACAAGAACAAGAGAAGATGGTTGATACTTTAGGTGAGATGGATAGCGCAAGATTTGAGATGCAGGGCAACCTCTACTTTCAAGGTTCATATCTAGAAGGAATTCAAGAGATGTCTCCATGGGACAACATGACGATGATAAACACCAATCCTTTTGGGCTACTATTCAATACTCATGGATACGAGATGCAAGAGCCACCTGTCACAAATGGAGTCAATAAAAAATCGTTGGGCTGTGTTGCAAATTGTGCAATGCAAGAGCAGAGGAGAAAAAGAAGAAAGCAATGTTGAGTGCTCATTAGTTGTCGTAGGTTTTTGTTTTTTTAAAGCGTGGTGTTGGTGACGATAAGCTTAGTGTGTTTTTTGGGATAGTTGGTCTCCACATTGGAGATCTATTTAACTCGTTAATGTCAGTTTGCATTTTTGCATACGTATTTACAAACGAGAGATGATCGACTAACGAAGAAAAAAAGAATGAGAGAGTAAATTTATCCGAAGACTAGGGTCTTAATTACAGTAAGTGAGTGAACGTTACACAAAGAGAAGTTTTGTGTTACGAAGTCAAATACATCGTTCAACATCTTAGATCGAAAAAGTCGAAATCCATTCATTATAAATACAAACTTTAGAACGAAAAAGAAAATAAAAATAACAAAACAAAATAAAATATGTACACATAACCTAGTTTTGGCTCACAAACCAAATATATATCAATCATCAAAACGTATATATCTCAATTAGAAGCAGTCATGTGAAGCTGAACTAGCGAAGCATAAACCCCACCGTCGATTTTGATCAACGTCTCGTGAGTACCTTTCTCAGCGATCACACCGTTCTTAACGACGGCAATGACGTCAGCGTTTTTAATTGTCGATAACCGGTGAGCCACCACGACCGTTGTTCGGTTCACCATCACTCGGTCTAGCGCATCTTGAACCACTCGCTCTGATTCCGCATCAAGAGCGCTCGTTGCTTCGTCCAAAAGCAATATCTTTGGCTCTCTCACGATGGCGCGTGCTATAGCCACTCGCTGCTTCTGTCCTCCTGATAATTGAATCCCTCTCTCACCCACCACTGTGTCGTAACCCTAAACAATTGTATAGCTTGCGTTATAAGTAAATTTCCAAAAAAGCAGAGTTCTTGTATTTGTTATGTTTTTTCTTCCCTTACCTGTTGTATGCTAGAGATGAATTTGTGTGCATTGGCGAGTTCTGCAGCAGCTATGATTTCAGACTCGGTTGCAGCGTCTTCACTTCCTTTGCCATAAGCGATGTTGGCTCTAATCGTGTCGTTGAACAAGACAGGTTCTTGTCCCACAAGTCCCATCTGTTGTCTCAACCATTTCAGTTGCAGCTTCTTGAGCTCAACTCCGTCTAGGGTTATATGACCGGAATCTGGATCGTAAAATCTTTGCAAGAGCGAGACCACCGTAGATTTCCCCGATCCGCTTTCTCCTACCAAAGCAACCGTCTGAAAGAAAAACACAAAGAGACAGCGGATGAGTGTGAAGCTTATAAATTCCTAAGAGATAGTTAGGGTTTTGTCCAAAAATTTGTTTTACCTTTCCTGCACGAATGGTTAAGCAAAGATCGCTAAAGATTTGAATGTCTGGTCTTGCTGGATACGTGAAGCTTAAGTGACTAAGCTCAATATCACCCTTAATATTCTCCAACACTATCCCTGACTCATCGCTCGAGTCTATCTTTGATTTCCTATCGATGATTGCAAAGATCGAAGCAGCTGCAACCTTGGCTTTGCTAGAATCTGGAGCCAAAGAACTCGACTGAGAGATCCCAACCGCTGCCATAGATAACCCAAAGAACACCTGCAAGGTCCAGATCAAGATCCAATTCATTCTTCTTCATTACTAGATCACAAAGATTTTTCAAACATATTTAAGCAATGATTAGGAAAACACATTACCTGGAAAACATCATTGAAAGTAGTCTTGCCGTCTTCAACCAGTCTTGCCCCAGCGTAGAAGCTTGTCGCGTAGACACAAAACAGAAGGAAGAAGGAAAATCCAGTCCCTAATCCGCTGATGAGACCTTGGTTTATTCCGTCTTTGATTGGACCTTCGCATTGCTTCTTGTACATCTGCATCACTTTCTCCTCTGCGCAGAAGGACGCAACTGTTCTTATACTCCCCACCGCATCATTCACTAGCTGACTGGCCTCCTCGTACTGTGACTGCAAAGTTATACAAAACCAGAGTAAGTTTCTTGACCCACAAGAAACAAAAAGCCACAGGACTTTTACAAAACCGAAATCAACCAAACAGAGGATTTTTACAGAACTGAACCCATTGATGTACAAACCTTTGCGTCGGCGCTGAATCCTTTCATGAACTTGACTTGAACGAAACCATTTATACCAATAAGAGGAAGCATCACCAAGATTATAAGCGCCAATTCCCAACTCGCAGTGAAAGCAATAATTAATCCAGCCGCAGCAGATGCAGCGTTTTGAACCGCTAGAGCCAATGCATCTCCAACTAGAGCCCTAATCAAAGCTGCATCAGCTGATAGTCTTGCCCCCAGCTTACCACTTGAGTTATGTGGCTCATCGAACCAGCTAACTTCCATGTGAACCGCTCTCTCAAAACACATTGATCGAATCCTCCGAATCAGTTTTCCACCAGCTACTGCAAACAGATACATTTGAGCCGGCGAGACGATCAACGAAGTTACTCCAAGAGCTACAAAAGTGATCGCCCAGAATCTTGAATCTTTCTTTAATTCTTCAGCTGGTTTGAAGAACGCTTCGATGACTTTTGAAATCAGAATCCCAAAAACCGGGAAAATCGTGCCATTGATTGCTGCTGCTACGGTTCCTAGAATGAGAACCGGGATCTCAGGCTTGTTTAGAGCTGCTATTCTGGTGAGTGATACTTTTGGGAGTGGTTCTTTGCCAACTCGTTGGCTACTGCTACCAAGGTTATTTCCAACAGACAAGGTTTCACTACTAATAACAGACTCCTCTACCGAAGATATGTCTGATGGTTTAGCATCTTGACCCTTGTTTATCTCTTGTAACCGAATGAGATGCGAATAAGCTCCCTCAGCATCTTTTAACAACTCAGAATGCGAACCCTTTTCCACCATTCTGCCGCGGTGAATCACCGCAATCATATCCGCATTTCTCACCGTGCTTAACCTATGTGCGACAATTACCGTAGTCCGGTTAACCATCACTCTATCTAAAGCCTCTTGAACCACTCTTTCGGATTCTGCATCGAGCGCGCTTGTTGCTTCATCCAGAAGCAAAATCCGCGGATCTTTGAGAATAGCTCTCGCAATCGCTATCCTTTGTTTCTGTCCACCCGAGAGCTGTGTCCCGTGCTCTCCTACCATTGTATCCAACCCTTGAGGTAACTTATCAATAAACTTTGCCGCATTTGCTAGCTCGGTTGCTGCTTTAATCTCTTGAAGCGTTGCATTTTCTTTCCCGTAGGCGATATTCTCCATGATGCTTGATGAAAACAGAACCGGTTCTTGGCTGACCAATCCTATTTTGCTTCTGATCCATTTCAACTGAAACTCCTTAAGATTAAATCCATCAATAAGTACTTCGCCTGCTTTCGGATCATAAAACCTCTCGATCAAACTAATCACCGTAGATTTGCCACTTCCACTTTCTCCTACTAATGCTGCTGTTGCACCGCTCGGGATAAACAGAGAGAATCCGTTGAATATATCCTCGTCTGGCCTCGCCGGGTAACTGAAGTGAACATCTTTAAGTTCAATGTCTCCTCGGATATCTCCAAGAACCTTTCCATTCACGTCGTAAGCATCAATCAAAGGCTTTCTTTTGATCGTCTCAAACATCTTATATGCTGCAGCTTGACCCGCGGCAAATGCGGTTACACATGGAGATGTTTGCCCGAGCGACCTAAAAAAGAGAAAACATAGAACAAATATTGCTTTAAGTGAAAAAGACATGATACTATATATAGAAATGATTGTCTAGACAGCTTACCTTGAACCCACAACCACAATGATGATGACGTTGATCACATCGCCACCGCTATACCCTTTTTCGAGTATCATCTTTCCACCAAACCAGATAGCCAAAGCATATGTGCTGAAATACACAAAGAACATTATTCCAAATCCTAAACCGGTTGAGAAACCTTGTTCAACGCTTGACTTATACGCCGATGTTATGAACTTCTTGTAACTATTAATAGCCTGCTTCTCTCCCGTAAAAGAAGCAACCTTTAATCCAACACAAAACAAAACAAAAAAGTTAAGCAACAAATCTCAGTTAAAGATAGTTTTGTATCTTAAAAAATTGAGTTTTACCGTTCGGATAGACCCTATTGTCTGTTCAACAACAGTTGCTGCTTTCGCATAAGCGGCTTGTGCCCGAGAAGAAGTTCGAGTGACTATAAGTGCCATGGCTGCACCAGCCATTGCATTAAGAGGAATTGAAGTTAACATAATCAATGTTAGTAACCATCCTTTGAGGAAAGCTAAAACAAATCCGCCCACGAAAGTAGAGATCAGCTGAATAAACTTCCCAACCTGCAAGATTCAAGAACAGTAACACACTTTTAAATGAATCTACTCGTTACAGCCTGAAACCACAATACCCAAGTTTCTCTAGTAGTTGTATATTAATCACCTTCTCACCCATGGCATCTTGTATAAGAACAGTATCTCCAGACATTCTACCAATAACCTCTCCTGTGTTTGTTTCGACATCGAAAAATCCAATGTCTTGTCTCAGGATTGTTTTCAGATAAGTACTTCTTATCCTCGCCGCTTGTCTCTCTCCAGTTATCATCCAACAAGCCACCTCTACAATAACATAAAACACCAAATAATCACCTCCCTAATTCACTAATCCTTATGTAATATGCAAAGGAGAAACCAAAAACACAAAATTTTTCTTCCTTAATTCACTAATCCTTATGTAAAACTGCAAAGCAAAGGAGAGCTTACGAAGAAACGCAGCTCCTAGTGTTCCAAGTGCAAGGTAGACGAATTTAAGACAAACCTATAAAAAGAAACATAATCAGTGAAATGTGATCCAAAGAATAGTATAAAATAAAGTTAAATATGACCATTACTAACCTTTGAGACAACATCGACAATGTATTTTTTATTCTGATTCTGTCCAAAGGAATCAATGAGATCACCAAACAACAATGTAACGAGAGGTAAAGAAACACCATTCCCAATAGCTCCGAGTGAGCCACAGATCATCAAGAAGACATCAAACGAATCTGCAAACGCAAATAGCTTGTAGAAAGGAACTGTCTTGGTCTTCTCATCGTTTTTTACTTTCTTAGTAGTCTCTTCTTCTTCTCCTTCTTTAGGACTTTTCGAACTTGAAGGTTCACGTGAAACAGATTCCATTTGCCGGCGCTGATACAAATCAGATAGTTTTTGAGAAATCTTAGAGTTCGCTAATGTAAATCCAAAAGAAACAATCAACTTGGGAACAAAGATTCGTCCTTTTTAAAAAAATTCAACCTAAAGAGTTCCCAGAAACTAGTAGTACCAATGAAACAGAGTCTGTTTTGGGGAAAAAAAAGAAAGTCACATGCTTTGGGCTCAACCCGCAAAACCCAAATCAGAGATTAAAAAAAGAGAAAGAAGTTGAAAGAGAACAGACCTGAGAGATGCGGTGAGAAGCCAAGATAAATTGCTTGAGAAGCAAGGAGAGTGGCTATGATTAATGGAGGAGAGTGGTATTTGTGCAGATAGGGAGAAGGATATAAAGACGTTTAGTACGCACATGATTCCAATATGTCTCCGTCCAACACGTTTGTGTTTAAAAACAGTTGATACACAGAAAAAAAGAAAAAGAACCATTTGCCTACAAAATCAAGATGTTATATGTGCGGCTTATAATAAACGATGGATAACAATTGAGATTCTTTTTTCTGTGTGGTAGAGAGCATCTCCAATGATTGGATCCATTTTTTGGGATCCAACAATATTTATAACTGAAAAAATGCAAAGTTACAAGTTAGAAACTGGAGAAAGTTTATTAGTTTTGACATAGTCCAATGGGAGGGGTCTAAAATAGGAGGATCCAAAAATTCAAATTTAAAAAACTTGTGTAAACATAAAAGTGAGAATGCTTAACACACAAGGCAAAATTTATAGTCCCTTGCAACTTGAGCTGATAATTTTGTAGTCCCTTGCAACTTCAAATCCCTGTCAGAAAACATTTATATCAGTTGTTATAACAGAACTTTTCAGCAAGTGAAAAGAGTTTGTTTCAAATCTGCATATATATATGTATTTTAGCACAGACCAGAAATGCTTTATTGCTAAAAGATTCGCCATTTAACGTACACATCCAATCTGCAGAAGTGAATTTGTTTCTTCATCAAGCATATATAATCAAACAGGTGTAAACCCAAACGAATAAAGATCCAGAACCGAAGAATCATAGATTAACATTCAACCAGAGATAAAATGTAAAGACCTCTTTCTTGTTTCTCTCTAGCATCTTGAAGTGAATGTCGAGAAGTGTAGAAGTGAAGATATCAGCTTTTTTTCGTTCTACAACACAGAAAACATCAATAATAAATTAAAGGTCAATACTTGTTTAGAAGATATATAACTGATAGAGTCCGAGACAATGAAACTGTTGTACATATAGCATCAATCAGCAAGGGATGTAAACACACACATCAATCAATCAACAATCAAGCTGTTAGAGATTTGATCTCAGAGGTTTCTTAAAAAATAGCAATCAAAGACTTACTCCCAATTCACTGGTATATATACTCATAATCAATCAAGCCCTAAAAAACAATCAAACAAAATCAAAAATTTCAGAATCAAATAAAATTGACTAGAAAGCGATAGTAAAATCATAGACGAGACCTTTCAAAGCGAGGGCGACTCGGACGCGATGAGCACACGAGCTTCTCCAAGTAAGAGTAGAGCTTCAACTTCTCTGCGCCGGAATTCGCCTGAAGCCTGATCAAATCGGAAAAGACAAGTTACTGAGGAAATTGAGTGGAGACGGTGGTTATAAATTAGATAGAAAGAGATTTGTAAATTAACCATGAAAATCTAGTATAAAGGAATTGTTCTTCTAAGCTGTTAAGAGTTAAGAGCTTCTTCACCGTTGTGATTTCTCCTCTTCCGATTGAAACAAAGATTACAGAGAGTGAGAAATTAGGGATTTTTTTNTTTTTTTTTTTTTTTTTTTTTTGTCTGTCATACTCTTATCTCAACCAACAACAAATTGACACGTATATTTGAGGGGATCTGATTAAAGTTCCAAAATTAAACCCGGTTCCTTTGTTTCTTTCTCATTATTGATTTATTTTTTAGATACTTATTTGTTGGACACTTGAGTTAAAACCCCCCATTGGAGATGATCTCATAGTTTAGATTTTAATTTTAATTGAAACAGGTCTTTTTTTTTTTTTTTTGACAACAGAAATCGTTTACAAACAATACATGTTGCGGAGAAAAACGTGCTTGGCGTGCCAATTTATCCGCACTTACATTTACAGTTCTTGGAATTAGAGACAAAGAGAAAGAAGAAACTCCTTCATATCCATCTTGATATTGTCAAGGTAAAGTTTGAAGGCCAGCCAGTCCCGAGGCGAAGACACCATCTTTACCAAGTCTGAGTAATCTGTATAAAAAACCACTTCCCGATAATCATGTCCAATCATACACCGCATAACCCCAACAAAGGCTTCTACTTCGGCATGCAATGGTGAAAGACTACGTCAAAAGTTGGTTGCACCCCTCGTCGTCAAAGCGTCTTAAAAAAACAAACACACCCATCCTGCACCCGCAAAAGCATCGCCTACTTTCCACGAGCCATCTACAAAACACTGATAGCCTGAAAATCGATTAGGAAGGTGACCTAGTCGCCCCAGTCCCCGAGCACCGGGGGTTGGCCAAAGGAGATGGATCCTCTTCCACCTCCTCTACCTGAGCCTGCAGTCAGGAATTCGCCTCTCCAACCGCTAACCTTACTACATCCTCTGGTTTTTCCATTACATTATTACATATAAATTAAACTATGTAATTAAATACTATACACATTTTATACTTATTAATATTTATCTTACTATATATATATATATATATTATGTTAATATTTGTATTAAATTAATATTTGTATTAATTAAATACAATACACATTTTATTTGTTGTAGTTATTAACATTTGCTATTATTATATTAAAACACTAAATAATATTAATATTAGTACTGCAAAGAAATATATGTTGAGGAATAAGGTAAAATGAAAAGAGACAAATCTTGTCAAGGTCGAAATCCATTCATTATAAATACAAAATTTAGAAAGAAAAAGAAAATAAAAATAAATAGTGACAGCTTCATAAACTTGTATACAACAACAACAACAACAACAGAAAAAATACATGTTACGGAAAACAAAACAAAAATAAATACAAAACCTTTTAGTACATTAACCATAGCCTAGTTTCGACTGCAGCCAAAACTCTGAAATTTTTAGCTCTCATAAACCCAAAAAAATATATATATCATCAAAACGTATATATCTCAATTAGAAGCAGTCATGTGAAGCTGAACTAGCGAAGCATAAACCCCACCGTCGATTTTGATCAACGTCTCGTGAGTACCTTTCTCAGCGATCACACCGTTCTTAACGACGGCGATGACGTCAGCGTTTTTAATTGTCGATAACCGGTGAGCCACCACGACCGTTGTTCGGTTCACCATCACTCGGTCTAGCGCATCTTGAACCACTCGCTCTGATTCCGCATCAAGAGCGCTCGTTGCTTCGTCCAAAAGCAATATCTTTGGCTCTTTCACGATGGCGCGTGCTATAGCGACGCGCTGCTTCTGTCCTCCTGATAACTGGATCCCTCTCTCACCCACCACTGTGTCGTAACCCTAAAAAATTGTATTGCTTGTGTTGTAAGTAAATTTCCAAAAAAAAGCAGAGTTCTTAACTCTTATATATATATAGATTCTGTTTTTCCCCCTTACCTGTTGTATGCTAGAGATGAATTTGTGTGCATTGGCGAGTTCTGCAGCAGCTATGATCTCAGACTCGGTTGCAGCGTCTTCGCTTCCTTTGCCATAAGCAATGTTGGCTCTAATCGTGTCGTTGAACAAGACAGGTTCTTGTCCCACAAGTCCCATTTGTTGTCTCAACCATTTCAGTTGCAGCTTCTTGAGCTCAACTCCGTCTAGGGTTATATGACCGGAATCCGGATCGTAAAATCTTTGCAAGAGCGAGATCACCGTAGATTTCCCCGATCCGCTTTCTCCTACCAAAGCAACCGTCTGAAAGAAAAAACACAAAAGAGACAGAAGTTGATCAGAAACAGAAACTTATAGACTCCTAAGTGATAGTTAGGGTTTAAACGAATTGGNTTCCCCGACCCGCTTTCTCCTACCAAAGCAACCGTCTGAAAGAAAAACACAAAAGAGACAGAAGTTGATCAGAAACAGAAACTTATACATTCCAAAGTGATAGTTAGGGTTTAGTCCAAAAATCTGCTTACCTTTCCTGCACGAATGGTTAAGCAAAGATCGCGAAAGATTTGAATGTCTGGTCTTGCCGGATAAGTGAAACTTAAGTGACGAAGCTCAATATCTCCCTTAACATTCTCCAACACTGTCCCTGACTCATCGCTCGAGTCTATCTTTGATTTCCTATCGATGATTGCAAAGATCGACGCAGCTGCAACTTTAGCTTTGCTAGAATCTGGAGCGAAAGAACTCGACTGGGAGACCCCAATCGCTGCCATAGTTAACGCAAAGAACACCTGCAAGATCCAATCAATCCTTCTTCATTACTAGATCACAAAGATTTTTCAAACATATTTAAGCAATGATTAGAAAACTAATTTACCTGGAAAACATCATTGAAAGTAGTCTTGCCGTCTTCAACCAATCTAGCCCCCGCGTAGAAGCTTGTGGCGTAGACACAAAACAGAATGAAGAAGGAGAATCCAAACCCTAATCCGCTGATGAAACCTTGTTTTATTCCGTCTTTGATTGGACCTTCGCATTGCTTCTTATACATCTTCATCACTTTCTCCTCCGCGCAGAAGGATGCCACTGTTCTTATACTCCCCACCGCATCATTCGCTACCTGACTTGCCTCCTCGTACTTTGACTGCAAAGTTATACAAAACCAGAGTAAGTTTCTTGATCCACAAGAAAAAAACAGAGAACTTTTAAACAGGGGAGATTTACAAAACCGAAATCAACCAAAAAAGAGATGGAACCAAACTGATTGATGTACAAACATACCTTTGCGTCGGCGCTGAATCCTTTCATGAACTTGACTTGAACGTAACCATTGATACCAATAAGAGGAAGCATCACTAAGATTATAAGCGCCAATTCCCAACACGCAGTGAACGCAATAATCAATCCAGACGCAGCAGATGCAGCGTTTTGAACCGCTAGAGATAATGCATCTCCAACTAGAGCCCTAATCAAAGCTGCATCAGCTGATAGTCTTGCACCCATTGTACCACTCGAGTTCTGTGGCTCATCGAACCAACCAACTTCCATGTGAACCGCTCTTTCAAAACACATTGATCGAATCCTCCGAATCAGTTTTCCTCCAGCTACTGCAAACAGATACATTTGAGTCGGTGAGACGATCAACGAAGTTACTCCAAGAGCTACAAATATGATCGCCCAGAATCTTGAATCTTTCTTTAACTGGTCAGCTGGTTTGAAGAACGCTTCGATGACTCTTGAAATTAAAATCCCAAAAAGCGGGAAAATGGCGCCATTTATTGCTGCTGCAACGGTTCCTAGAAGGAGAACCGGGATCTCAGGTTTGTTTAGAGCTGCTATTCTGGTGAGTGACACTTTTGGGAGCGGTTCTTTACTCGCTGTTCCAGCTTCCTCTTGGCTACTGCTACCAAGGTCTACTCCTGTGGATAAACCAACAACATTCATAGAATGATGACGGCTGCTATTTCCAACAGATGAGGCTCCACCACTAATAACAGATCCCTCTAATGATTTTTTCAAATTCGAATTCCGGAAAGACGATCCTGAAGATATGTCTGATGGTTTTGCATCCTTGTTTATCTCCTGTAACCGAATGAGCTGCGAGTAAGCTCCCTCGGCATCTCTTAACAACTCAGAATGCGAACCTTTCTCTACCATCTTTCCCCTGTGAATCACCGCAATCATATCCGCATTTCTGACCGTGCTTAACCTATGTGCGACAATTACAGTAGTCCGGTTAACCATCACTCTGTCTAAAGCCTCTTGAACCACTCTTTCGGATTCTGCATCGAGCGCGCTTGTTGCTTCATCCAGAAGCAAAATCCGTGGATCTTTTAGAATAGCTCTCGCAATCGCTATCCTCTGTTTCTGTCCTCCAGAGAGCTGTGTCCCGTGCTCTCCTACCATTGTATCCAACCCTTGAGGTAACTTGTCTATAAACTTTGCAGCATTTGCTAGCTCGGTCGCTGCTTTAATCTCTTGAAGCGTCGCATTGTCTTTCCCGTAGGCGATATTCTCCATGATGCTCGACGAAAACAGAACCGGTTCTTGGCTGACCAATCCGATCTTGCTTCTGATCCATTTCAACTGAAACTCCTTAAGATTGACTCCATCAATGAGTACTTCGCCTGCTTTCGGATCATAAAACCTCTCGATCAGACTAATCACGGTAGATTTGCCACTTCCACTTTCTCCTACTAATGCTGCTGTTGCACCGCTTGGGATAAACAGAGAGAATCCGTTGAATATATCCTCGTCAGGCCTCGCCGGGTAACTGAAATGCACATCTTTAAGTTCAATGTCTCCTCGTATATCTTCAAGAACCTTTCCATTTACGTC